>NC_057799.1:315081155-315419543 GCF_018294505.1 Triticum aestivum
TAAAAAGCAGAGTTGGTGATGATGGTGTGCCTGCCATCCTGCAATATAGGCCATCCAATCTATATCTAACAGATAGGAAGGAAACTATGACAATTTACCCGCAATCCTCTCCACATTTGCAGATAAGGCCTTCCCTCATTCATCCTTTTCTCCCACAAGATCTTGATGTTCCGTGCAACGCACGGGCATCTTGCTAGTCTCTACTCTTATAAAAAATAGAGTTGGTGATGATGGTGTGCCTGCCACCCTGCAATATAGGCCGTCCGATTTATATCTAATGGATAGGAAGAAAACTGTGGCAATTTTGCAAAAAGAAACCTACACCCATCTCCACATTTGCAAATAAGTCCTTCCCTCGTTCATCCTTTTCTCTCACAAGATAAACTACTCATACAAATGCATTTTGATGTTCCGTGTAACGCACGAGGATGTGTCCTTGGGGGTCTCTCCAGCGCGGCGTGGCCGTAGTTGCAAGTTGACGCCCCTTGAGATGCTGACGTTGAGGGGCACTCGGATTTTGTCCGATGAGCAGGTAAGATGAGTTTGATCACATAGTAAATGCATTCTAAAGACTACTTCTGTGTCCATTTCCCAATTCTCCCCCTACCCACTATTTCAAAGGTTAGGCACGGTGCGAGTGGAGATTGGCTTGCATATGTACGAGAGGGTACCAACATCAATTTGCACAACATTTACAACGGTGACACTGTTCCCGTAGAACCTTTGTCCAACATTGGGATCAGCCATGAAACAGGCCACCGCCTGAATTGGTACGATGGAACCACGGTGAGATTGAAGAAGATAGCACGAACCTTGCACATGGCGGTCAAAGGTGGACGATGCTATCTGCGGCCGATTTGTTGTCGTACGAGTACGAAGACGATGTGCTCCTTTCTAACCGCATCTTCGCAGTGACAAACCAGGGGACTTGTTTCGTATGGGACACATCCTACGGTATACTCCCTCTCTCCCAGTTTATTTGTTTTGAATTTTTTGTTTTATAAGTTCCAAATTCAAATTTAGAGCTCCCCATCACATGTTGAGACAGTGTCCATTAAATCGTTGCGTGCATGTATAGTAAAGAAACAAATCTCGGGTTTGGCACGAGTTCGTGCAGCGGTAGCACCACAAGGCCTGGCGCAAGAGTTACATTTACCTCTCGGGGCCCTCGGGTCTGAGCTTCAGCGCCTTACGACACCTGCCTTTGAGTCAATAACATGTGGACCCGATAGGTGGCTGGTCCACATGTAATGCTCCCAAAGGCAGAGGGGCAGTGCGGCCGAGAGGGGTGAGCCGCAGGTCGGGGGATGTGTGGTGTCATGGGTTCGAGCGGCGTCGTGGGAATCGCGTGTGGTTGTGGTAGAAACTTGATGCTCGCCGCATTTTAGTTGGCCCACATGTCATGCACACAAAGTCAGAGGGGCGGTGTGGCCGAGAGGGGTGAGGCGCACGTCGGGGGACGTGGTGCCGTGGGTTGGAGCGGCGTTGTGGGAATCGCGTGTGGCAGTGGATGAATCATGATGGTCGCCGTAGTTGAACTTCCATGGACAAGCTGTCATGTCTACGGACACATGCATTGCATATCAACCACTGGAAGGAGTAGTAGAGAAAGCTAGGCGGATAAATAGTTCCTTATAGTCAAGCGGACCCACGCTACTACTTGTTCCAAAGACATGCACACCATCGAAATAGTCCATCTATATCAATATACACAGAGAGGGAATAATTTTTTTACAAGAGAGGAAATAGTTCATCCATCCATAATGCCCTGCTGCTGGTGCAACAGGGCCAACTGAAATGCGGCGAGACGGCTTCGCAACAAGCTCTCTGGACCTTGCAGCTATCTCGAAACTCACACGGGCATCGAGGGCAGCATATTTTATCCGCTTGTATGTCAAGGGATAATTCTCCCATCCAGACGACCTTAATCACTACAAAAAAATACACTTCCGTGATGATACGTGTTTGTCACAGTAGGTCGCGTTTTCTGTCATGCATGTACATCCATGATAATTTTATGATAGAATCAAGATAGTCATACCTCTGCTGTCGTAGAAGTGTTCCATGACATTACCAAAATTATCATCACAGAAGTGTCCACTTCCATGACGATAAATCGCGCGTCACAGAAGTGCTTTTGTCAAGGGTGACCGACACATGGCATCCACCGTAACGGAACGCATTAAGCTATCGGGTCTGGTTTTGGATCCGATAACCCATTAACAGCCCCGACCAATGGGGATTTTCCATGTGTAAAATCATCATTGGCTGGAGGAAACACGTGTCGGCTCACCGTTGGGACGGATGTCATCCACTCATTGGACCCAAAGCGCCTATGATATGTCGACACGTGGCACGACCCAACAGAGGCCCATTCCTGTGAAAAGGCCGGCCTGTTTGACTTGGTCAAAAGGTGGCGGGCCGGTCCACGGCAAGCCTGTTAACGGCCTGTTCGCATATAGCCCATTTACAGCCCGCTAACCCAGGGCCCGTTTACGGCCTATCCGAATTAGGCCCAGTAGCGTCATCTAGGCCGTCCAATATAATTCCAGCCCGTTTTAACTTCCAGCCCATGTATGGCCCATGACGTCTTTCGGCCCATATGAGGCCCTTATTACTCTCGGCCCATTAACGGCCCGTGGTAAACCTGCCCCGTAATGAACAATGTATCACTTTATACCCATTAACGACACGTGGTGATACTGGCCCGTAATGAACAGTGTATCACTTTATACCCATTAACGGCCTATTATTCCGTTGGGCCGTTTCCAGCCCATGTTATCTTTCGGCCTTCTCGGGGCCAATTTATTCTTGGGCTCATTTCCACATTCGTTTACTTACGGCCCGTTACTGTCATTTTCTGCTTGTGGGCCAAATTCAGCCCGTGGTTACAGTCGGCCCGTTTGTGGCCCGTTAATACGTTGGGCCATTTTCATAGCGTCATCAAAATACGGCCGATTAACGACGGCCCGTTATGGTCGGCCCATGAATGGACGATTTCAACTCTAGCCCATTTACGACCATAATGTGGTCCGTTATTGGCCCATGTTTGGCCAACCGATCATACGGCCCGTAGAAGGCCCATAGATGATACGTCCCATAGAAGGCCCATTGTGTCTACGACCCGTATAAGGCCCATTGTTTCTATGCCACGTAGAAGGCCCATTGTTTCTACGGCCCTTAGAAGGCCCATTGTTTCTATGGCCCGTAGGAGGCCCATGTTAACTACAGCCGGTGTGCATCAAAGTTTGCCACCAGTGCAAATATAGGGAACACCCTACACTATACAAAATGGCTTGCTATTTTCTTCAGCCGGTGGCTGCACGTTAAGAACAAATTTGTATCACACCAAAACAAATTACAACTATAAAACAAAAGGAAGGTGGCATAAAAGTTAACAGTCTAGCAGATAAATGCACCACCAGAAGTTCAGAAGCTCAGTTCATTTGACCTGACTGTTACGTTTTCATGCTGTATTGTCCGATGGAGCACCATAACCTTCGCCTTCAGTTCTCCTAGGCTCCTGAACAACGTAGCAAATGTCTGATAGTCTGGTTTCAAAACCATGCATATCTTGACAACATCGAACAATGTCTCTCCTTGTTTCACAAAGGGTCTCTGTTAGGGAATGGACTTGTGTCTGGAGCGCAGATACAACATTGTTTTGAGCTTGCATATCTTGATCATGAGGTAGTTTGGACGAGATTGCCTTAACAACCAAGCCAGTATTACGCAGGAACGTGCTTTTGGCACTGTTAGCGGACAGGTACTGACCCACTTCAGCAAGAGCTGACATTGGGGTTATAGTTGCCTCGCCACCTTCAGAAGGTGGCGGTTCCACCATTTTTTCCATAGCTCGCTGAAAAGTTGAGGTTTTACATTAGTAGTACCAGAACAAAAGATATTAAGGAGGCAGCAAAACCAAGAAAAATAGCTTTGGTCTATATACATAACTTATTCTGGTGAACCCATGTAAAATAATAGTTGTATTTTATTGCAAAGTACATAATAAAACCAGGTTCCAAACATATGACCATCTACCATCGCTAATGTATTGTCTATTTCTTCACATTGTATTGAGGGCTAAGGATAAAGAGACGAAGTTTATAATACGGTAAGCATAGTATGACATCATTCATATCACAAAACAACTGAGAACAGACAAATATGCAATTGTAACGTTGTGTGGGCAAGTCCAGCACGGAACTAGATTACAGGTCAAGATCAAAGGAACATCACTCCTCTCTTTTAAACCTTGTAAGGTGCAATGATACGCTAAGACAATTGTGTATCAAATTGAAAAGAGTAATAGACATTGGCTGCAAACCATGCAGTTCAAGGCACAAGTCAGAGTAAGTAGTAGTTAAAAGGCATGAGGATTAAGGACTTACAACA
The DNA here is from genome assembly GCF_018294505.1 of Triticum aestivum. Classification (NCBI taxonomy): domain Eukaryota; kingdom Viridiplantae; phylum Streptophyta; class Magnoliopsida; order Poales; family Poaceae; genus Triticum; species Triticum aestivum. The sequence goes on from NC_057799.1 coordinate 315,085,551, forward strand.
GCGGCTTTGACTGGTGTAGTCATGCCCTTCTTCTTGCTGGTGTGACAGTCCTTGAAGATTTCCACATCATTTGGTTCAGGTACTTTTTGGTCCTTGCGTGCTTTCCTCTGCATTTGGGACAAGTCAATATAGATCTGATTACAAGAGCCTCGCAGTGTGCAATATAGCTACGAGATCCCGTCGTCTGTTGGAATTTCACTTTCGTACAGTTGACCTTGTTCTTTGAACAGTTCATCTACAAGAAGATAGATTTGTGCGGCACATGCGTAAATAGGACTTCAACATGTGATTTGATCACATATATATAATGTACCTAATACTTCGGATCGGACCAGTGTTTAATGAGGCCTCTCCAGTCTTCATCAGATATATTTTCCACTGGAGATGTTTGGGCAAGTTCACTGTTAGCCTTGCCTTCAAAGTGAGTTTTCCTCAAGTTATACCGATACTGTCGCAAAGCAGACTTGAAAACATGGGTGCAAGCTTGTCTGGTTGCATCATCTTGGCTATCCAACTTGAACCTCATCTGTTGAAAATTATGGGAGTCTCATTATCAGCAACCTAGAAAGTATTGGACAGAGCAAGACGATATTACTAGTTTCCATACATAACCATACTTACAGATAAATGGTCGAGGAAGGTGTTGAACTGTGTTTCGTCTTTGTCATTCCTGTACTAAATCCATGTTGGGAGGATACGTACATGACACCTAACAGCAACCGCTGCCTCTGATACTAACTTGGCTGACTCTGTAGCATCACGTGGCCTTTTTAAACCTGCCTCAAAACGGATCTCCATTCTTCCTCCTCTAGATTTAGTTAACCTATCGAGCATTATCCCTGCGTAATACACACACATACCTCTCTAGGCCCCGCCAAATGCATCAACTACACATCCACACATGTTACATCACGTACCCCATTGATCTAAAAAGCCCTCTCTTCACGTTTATTTCGCATACTACATTCCTTTTGAATAAAGTGTGGCCAATTTTTTTTTAGAATTTCTACATATATACAACATTACAAAGTTATATGGAGGAGTATGAATGCTTGCATTGCATGGTGCCCACAATGATATTTATTCCGCACTGTGAATTTGTATATTTTTATACTATATATAAAGTTAGTCATAATAAAGAGAAACGAAGAGCATCTCTCTCTCTCTCCATCGCATACTCCCCCTCTACGCCCCTTTCACGTACGCACACAAACTATCTCCAGGTCCTCTAAAAGTAAGCCCCCAGCACATTCACGCATGTTTCATCTTTCTCTCGCGATATATACAGTGACAATCATTGTATTTGAAGCGAAAGCACGGTACGTACATTGGACTTTAGAATCCACTCATTACGGTCACCATTTACGTTTTGTGGTTATTATACAGTCACGGGCTCACCGTACAACTCTGTATTTTCTCAAGACACGACTAGTTGACCAGTTAAACACTCCATGTGGCACCTCTAGTGTTGCATCACATTATCTCACTACCATCGGGCCCACCTGTCGGCTTGTATCTACTCTACATCTACACTCTTATAAAATACTAGCAAGATGCCCATGCGTTGCACGGAACATCAAGATGCATTTGTATGAGTAGTTTATCTTGTGGGAGAAAAGGATGAACAAGGGAAGGCCTTATTTGCAAGTGTGGAGAGGGGTGTGGGTATCTTTTTGCAAAATTGCCATAGTTTCCTTCCTATCCGTCAGATATAGATCGGACGGCCTATATTGCAGGATGGCAGGCACACGATCATCACCGACTATGCTTTTTATAAGAGTAGGGATAAAATACACTCTTATAAAAAACAGAGTTGGTGATGATGGTGTGCCTGCCATCCTGCAATATAGGCCGTCCGATTTATATCTGACGAATAGGAAAGAAACTATGACAATTTTGCAAAAAGGCACCCACACACCTCTCCACATTTGCAAATAAGGCCTTCCCTCATTCATCCTTTTCTCTCACAAGATAAACTAGTCATACAAATGCATCTTGATGTTACGTGCAACGCACGGGTATCTTGCTAGTAAGAATGAAAAAAAACGACAAAAAAATATTGGACGGTGGTTTGAAGTCATGACCGCGGGCACAGCGGACAAGGTGGCCTTGTATTGGTATGCTGAGCCATCTGTTTTAACACACAGGAGCTGGTGTGGTGATTATACACACATGGACGCATGCACACGAACTACATGCACGCAACACTCACACGAACACATGCACCCACGCACGCACGCAACACTCACACATACACACGCAGCCACGCACGCACGCAACACTCACACACACACACACACGCACGCATGCATGCACACACCAGTACACCACACGACCAACACACACTCTCACGCTCAAGTGCTCAACCTACACGTGCATGCGCACACATCAGGCCCTGATAGACACATACACAACTAGGTGATTCCCGCGCACGGGGTGGAGTCTTGTCGCGCTTGCGTAAATTTGTGTTTATCTGACCTTTTCCCTATGCGAACTGACAGGTGGGACCCACAAGGAACATGGTCAATTTAACTAGTCAACATGGTGCCATGCAGACTATTTGGCCGGTCAACAGAGTGCAATCCGATGCTGAACCGTGAGCAAGTGACCGTATAATCACCGCAAAACGTATATAGTGACCGTAATCAGCTTATTCTGAAGTTCGGTGAACGTATTACGCTTTTCTCTCTGTAGGCCCTCCAAAATTACATCTCTACACGTTCTCGCATGTTACATCTAACAACTATGCAATACAACACTACTACTACACTCTAACACAATAAATCATATGTGTTTTTAGTTTTACTAGATATCATATTGTTACTTAATTATTTAGTTTGCATACATTAAAATTGCCTTTGAAATGCATGGCCAGTATCATATACCGCGCGGGAAAAATCCCGCCCTTTCCTGTTTAATCGGGTTTGTATCGATGGATCGTGCGAAACAGCAAAACTATAGTACTATATATAGTACAAGTGACAGTTCACTGGGACGTCGTGTCGTGTACTCCTCCGTCGTAAGAGTGGAGCGCTCGCTTTCATAAATCTTCTAGTCCCTTTCGCCGATATGTGGGACATCAAGCTACCGGGTCCACATGCCATACCGGAATACAATGCAGAGCAGCCGGGGTGAAGCACACAGTCATGGCATCAGCGTAGTAATGAGCAATGAGGCGTCAAGTCACAAAGCTGCACCTTTCCCGCAGTTAAGTTGGAGGGACGAAGTAATAATGCTAAAAAAAGAAGTTGGAGGGACGAAGCAACCAACATTTCACTCGTTGCTGAATCCGTTTCTCCCTCATCTTCTTCAAGTTAACCACGTGTTGCTTCTGCCGTTGTCCTGCCTCATGTGGGAAGCGGATCGGCTTGGTAAAGCACTGACACGTGGGACCGCATGTTAGCAAACCGCCAGGACAACGTCCTCTAAAAATAAGAAACCTCCCCCGCCATCCGCGCGGCAAAATCACCTCCTTTTTACTAATCTTGATTCTATAATTTTTTAGATCAATATAATTGAGATTTGTATAGATAGGACACAGGAGCAAAACCAAGTGGTACGGTCAAGGGCATCCACAATGTGTAGCCAAATGTGAAAATAGCTTTTGGCATCGTGGGAACCATTGTGGATGGTGTTGCCAAAGCCAAAAGGATGGAACCGAAGCTCCCTGATTGATTGATTGATTGATTGAAGGAATAGAAAAATGCAACGTCTCTCCTCTTTCTCCCATGCTTGGACGCATGTACAGTTAGAGGACATAGTCTACTCACATGTCCCTTCTATCACAAATCAAAAAGCAGTGAGGCGTCAAATCACAAAGCATGGACGAAGCAACCATCATTTTACTCTTCGCTGACTCCGCTTCTCCATCGTCTTCTTCGAGAAACCATCTCACCGCACTAAGCTGGACGGACGACGCTATTGTGTACGAGTAGTACTAGTACATTTACGCGTCCTTTGGTTCAACGGACTTCCTGGATGCAAATAAGGCGGTTGTCTCGGCTTGCAGGCGGCACTTGTGAACGACTTACCGTGGTCTCCCTCAATGGTGTTCTCCGTCGAACGCACTTTGCCAAACCACAACGTTCGAGATATCGTCGATGTCACCGCAATGGGGAAGGAAGTCAAATATAGTTACTACCTCCATTTTTTTGTACACAGGGCTAGTATATCAAAATTACAATTTGCAAAAGGCCACTAACACTAATCGAGGCAAAATTGATGGGGTTTGCCTCGTACTAGCAACCAAGGACATTAATATCCCCTGCATGCATACGGAAGTGAGAAGGTTGGTTTGCATGCTGCATTAATCAAGCGATGAGGAGTTAGATGGTTAGCTCTTTGGGCTTTGGAGAAAAAAATACGCATTAATTGACACGTGAAATGAGGATTTGTATCGATTAATCCCGCGAAGGAAAACCCCGCCTTTATTTTTTAACACTAGTACTCCTAGTACGTAGTACTACGTACTTATCCTATTTGGGTCTAGGCCTTGCATTGCCATACTTCGCCACACATTTTTGCCAAGCTTGCCTAAAGTTTTCAATATGAAAAGGAGGTAAACTTGCGCACGGCTGTCGCGGTCGCACCGCACCCTCACACGGTCGCTCCTGCACGCCGCGGTCGCATCGCACCCTCACACAGTCGCTCATGCACGCCGCAAACCCAACCAAGGGAACGCACCCTCACTGACACATGCTGTCGCATGTGAACAAACCAAACTCAGCCATCCTACCGCTGAGACATAATTTTCGTTCATAGAGTATGTTTATCCAACCGCATGTTGGGGAGTATCCGTACGGCCCGTGCGGTGGTCTGTTGGGGAAGAAGAAGAGGTGAGGAAGAAGGGTTAGGAGACGTAGGATATTCATCCAACCGCTTGAAATGGTAGACTGACCCAAGTCAGGCGACTTGCATAACAATATATGTTTTTAGATAGCAAAAGATCCATAAAAACAACAACATGAAGAAAAACTATCACTGCTCGTGGAACGAGACGACCTCGTCGTCTTTGTCTACCGGCGCGAACCAGCCGTAGCTTCCGACGTGTGTCTCCGCATCGTGGTTGTCCTCGGCCTCCAGCTACTCGTTCACACGGAGCGTGCGGGCGCTCTGCATTGACGAGAGCACCGCCCGGTTCAAGTCGAGGACGTCCGGTTCCGCCTGCTGGAGGGCCTCGATGGCAGCGGCGTCCGCGCGCTCCGCGTAGAGTCGAGCCTCCACTGCCTGGTTCAAGTCCAGGACGTCCGGTTCCACCTGCAGGAGGGCCTCGATGAGAGCGGCATCCGCGCGCTCCGCGTCGAGTTGAGCCTCTGCCACCCGGTTCAAGTCGAGGACGTCCGGTTCCGCCTGCAGGAGGGCCTCGAGGCAGCAGCATCCGCGCGCTCCTTCTCAAGTTGAGCCTCCGCCGCCCGGTTCACATCCACGACATCCGGTTCCGCCTGCAGGAGAGCCTCGATGGCAGCGCAATGCGCGCGCTTCGCGTCGAGTTGAGCCTCTGCCTCCCGGTCCTCCTTTAGTATTGCCAGGTTGAACCGTTGGTCCGCCTGCACCATGGGGGACTCGGACGTCGGCACGAAGTCGACGTCCATCGTCTCATACCCATCGGGGGCCTTCTACGCCGCGACCTCCGCCATGAACATTGGATCGGCTTCCTCCTCCTCGTAGCTTGGCTCCAGAGAACTCAGGGATTGGCCCGCCGCAAAGCGAGCTTGGGAACGGAGGTCTCTGGCGCCGACCGCCACCATGATTTCTGCGCGGCACTCCGGCGTCAGCATCTTGTAGTACGTGATCTTGCGGTGCACCATGGCTTTCCGGTGAACTAGGGGACGCTTGATGCTGGCTAGGGGATCAAAAGCTGGGGGAAGGGGCTGGAGATTAGGTGTGATTTTAGGGCAGTGGCTGGCGTAGGCCGAGCAGCGAAGGTTCTAGTGTGAATAGTGGTTCCGGTGACGACCGGTTAATCGCTCTTGTCGCTTTCGCGTTGCAGCCCGGCACGCTGCACCCTCCACGTCGCTCACCGAATGGAACGCGCTTCGTCTTGTGTTTTCGCTCGCTTGTGGGACCGCAGTTGAGAGCAAACCGACGTCCCTCCCCCTCCCCCGCCCGCGTCGATGCGGAGTAAATAAAAACAGAGGGAGTATACTACGGATGAGGATCCCCTGACGTGGCCGAACCCATTGAGTAACTGACATGCGGGGCCTAGCAAGCATGGGGTCCGCCAGTAAGTGACCGAAAGGGAGGGTAAGGCAGGGATACGTATGTGAAAGGAGCTTCCAATGATATAATTTTCACATTATACATCTCATGTACTATTAATCTTGTCAATAGTCAAATGCGGTTTTGAAAAACGCATTAGAGCATGGTTAATAATATAGCCAGTCGATGGCTATAAGGAACAGACATGTCATCTATAGCCATCATCTATTATATGCACTCATACAGTAGTGTGGGCTATAAGGTTGGCTATTTCCCGCAAAAAAATTATAAGGTTGGCTATTGTATTAGTACTTTTTTCCATCTCTCCATCTCTTTCTTCATATTTATTGTACGTATTTAACTAGGAATGCGTATATAGCTAGGCTCTTGCATGAGAGCTCACTCCCCTTACTTTTTCACATTTCTCTCCTCCACATAGGCCCTATATAAATGGAAGGAGGGAGTACAACTATGAGCACTGCATACTCTATATAAATGGTGTGGTTGTATTTGTGCTTGTTCATAGTCATCTAGTGAAGAAAAACTGCTTTGTCAATAGAGTGATATAGTTAACCAATTAGGAAATGAAGCTTATCCCCCGCAAACAATAGTTTGTCTCCATTTGTATGATCCGAGATCAATGAATTCCGTCCAGAGATATTTCCGTGCATGAGAAATTAGGCTTTCTTAACCACCCATATTTTGATGGGTGGCTGAAAAGAATTCGATGTATGCATAACAAGGAGGTATGCCTTTGAGGATGATAAGTCCATTTTGCATCATGATTTGTTACTGTTATTTATCTTATTTTGAAGTTATATCTCATAGTATGATGCAATTCTAATGCCTTTTCTGTCTTAAAATGCAACATACATCAAAGGAGAGGGATTACTGGGAGCTGGAATCCGGACCTGAAAAAACTACTCGGAGATAGCAATTCTCCAGAGCTCAAAATGATGTGAAAATTTATGGAGAATGTACAAAAAATACTAGAAAGAAAAGGTACTAGAGAAGAGCTTGGGTGGGCCCACAAGCCTTGGGGGCACGACCACTCCCCAGGCTGCACCACCCAGGCTTGTGGGGCACACAGAGGTCCACCGACGATTGTCTTCTCCTATAAGAAGCCATATACCATAGAAAAAAATCATATGAATACTTCTGGGATGAGATGCCGTCGTCTCGAGGCAGAACCATGACAGGAGCACCTTTGCTCTCCGACTTTGCGATTCCGCTAGGGAAACTTCCCTCCGGGACGGGGAAATCGAAGCCATCATCATCACCAATACTCCTGTCGCCGTGGGTGGCCTCATCTTCATCAACATTTTCACCAGCTCCATCTCATCTCAAAACCCTATTTCATCTCTTGTGCTCAATCTTTCTATCAAACCTCAGATTGGTACCTCAGGGTGCTAGTAGTGTTGATTACATCTTATAGTTGATGCTAGTTGGTTTACTTAGTGGAGGATCTATATGTTAAGATTGTTTATTTCATATTTATACCTACTAAATATGTTCAATAATATGAGTTGTGAGTAGTTCTATTTGTTCTTGAGGACATGGGAGAAGTCTTGCTATTAGTAATCATGTGAAGTTGATCACAGTTCAAATGTTTTGATGATATGTTGTATTGTTCTTCCTCTAGTGGTGTATGTGAATGTCGACTACATAACACTTTACCATCGTCTTTGGGCCTAGGGGAAGGCATCGTGGAATTAGTTTGTAGATAATGGATTGCGAGAGAGACTGAAGGCAAACCCCAGTTTATAAATTGTTCCATAAGGGGCTATTTTGGATCCATGTGTTTAATGCCATGGTTAGATTTATCTTAATTACATATCTTGTATTTAAGGATGCTTGCATGGAGGGTATATCAAAAGTGGGTGTTTGTTCAAGTAAGAACAACACCTTAGCTCCGGTCCACCCACATAACAACTTATCACGGCAGTGAACATAAGTCGATGAATCATGGTGAAAGTAGATAAAATTCTCGTGTGTCCTCTAGATCATTTTAATCAGTATAAGAAATATCACTTGATTTTCCTTAGCATAATTAAGGATTGGGACACTTACTGTAGCTTACTAATTTCGTTACTTGCTATCAAAACAATCTTACAACACTTCCAGAGATTATCTTGCTGAAAACCGCTTATCGATTCCTTTTGCTCCTCGTTGGGTTCGACACTCTTACTTATCTAAAGCACTATGATTGATCCCCTATACTTGTGAGTCATCAAGAATCTTTTCTGGCGTTGTTGCCGGTGAGTGTAGCGATCTCGGTAAGTTGAATTCTCTAAGGAAACATTTATTATACGTGCTTAATTTTATCTGCACTTGTTACTATGGAGAACAATCCTTTGAGAGGTTTGTTTGGGGAATCTTTGCCTTGAGCACAATTTGTAAGAGATGAGCCATCACCTACCGAAAATATCTATTATGAAATACATCTTGATATGCACTTAATTTTTCTCGATGAACTTTGTGGATCATTTAAGCTTGTATGATTATTGAGGGATGAAGTTAAAAAGAAGGTGTTCCTTATATCTTTGGAGGGAAAAGCATTAGCATGGGTATAGGCTATTGAATGATTCTGGTTCATGGGACTGGAACCGAACAAAGCTGGAATTCTATGAGAAATTTTATCATATGCACTTGGTTAATCGTGATTGGATTTATATATATAATTTTTGGCCTCGTGAAGGAGAAAGTATCGCTGAAGCTTGGGGGATGCTTAAAGACTTAATGCTCAAATGCTCCAATCATGATATCTCGAGAGATATTATTGTTCACAATTTTTATGCTAGGTGATACGTCTTCAACGTATCTATAATTTTTGATTGTTCCATTCTATTATATTATCTATTTTGGATGTTTTTATGCATTAATATGCTATTTTATATGATTTCTGGTACTAACCTATTAACCTAGTGCCATGTGCCAGTTTTTGTTTTTTCCTTGTTTTAGAGTTTCGCAGAAAAGGAATACCAAACGGAATGAAACTTTCGGGACGATTTTTCTTGGACCAGAAGACACCCACAAGACTTGGAGTGCCAGTTAGAAGAGCCATGAGGCGGCCACAAGAGTGGAGGGCGCGCCCAGGGGGGTAGGGCGCACCCCCGACCTTGTGGGCCCGTCGATGACCCCCTGACCAAGATCTTCCTCATATATATTCTCAACTACCCCAAAAACTTCCAGGGGAGCCATGGAACCACTTTTCCACCGCCGCAACCTTCTGTACTCATGAGATCCCATCTATGGGCCTTTTCCGGCATCAATACCATTGCCTCTTCGATGAAGCATGAGTAGTTTGCCACAGACCTATGGGTCCATAGCTAGTATCTAGATGGCTTCTTCTCTCTCTTTGATTCTCAGTACAAAGTTGTCCTCGAAGTTCTTGGAGATCTATTCGATGTAATACTCTTTTGCGGTGTGTTTGCCGAGATCTGGTGAATTGTGGATTTATGATCAGCTTATCTGTCAATATTATTTGAATCTCCTCTGAATTCTTATATGCATAATTTGATACCTTTGCCAGTCTCTTCGAACCATCGATTTGGTTTGGCCAACTAGATTGGTTTTTCTTGCAATGGGAGAAGTGCTTAGCTTTGGGTTCAATCTTGCGGTGTCCTTTCCCAGTGACAGTAGGGGCAGCAAGGCACATATTGTATTGTTGCCATCAAGGATAACAAGATGGGGTGTTCATCATATTGCTTGAGTTAATCCTGCTACATCATGTCATCTTACTTAATGCGTTACTCTGTTCTTATGAACTTAATACTCTAGATGCAGGCAGGAGTCGGTCAATGTGTGGAGTAATAGTAGTAGATGCAGAATCGTTTCAGTCTACTTGACACGGACGTGATGCCTATATTCATGATCATTGCCTTAGATATCGTCATAACTTTGCGCTTTTCTATCAATTGCTCGACAGTAATTTATTCACCCACCGTAATATTTTCTATCTTGAGAGAAGCCTCTAGTGAAACCTATGGCCCCCGGGTCTATTTTCCATCATATAAGTTTCCGATCTGCAATTCTAGTTTCCTATTTACTTTCTTTGCAATCTTTTACTTTCCGTTCCATAAAACAATAATACCGAAAATATTACTTTACTATTTATCCATATATATCAGATCTCACTTTGAAAATAACCGTGAACAGATTGACAACCCCTTTGTCGCGTTGGGTGCAAGTTGGTATTTGTTTGTGCAGGTATTCGGCGGCTTGTTGCGTTGTCTCCTACTGGATTGATACCTTGGTTCTCAAAAGCTGAGGGAAATACTTACTCTACTTTGCTGCATCACCCTTTCCTCTTCAAGGGAAAAACCAATGCAAGCTCAAGAGGTAGCACTAGGCTTTCTCTTCATGATAAAGAAATGGTTGATTTTCTTTTGCTAGCTCTTTCTCAAGTCTGCAAACTGAATTCAAATGGGATCTTACTGGAAGATTTAAATGCAACTCTAAAGATTGGGAGGTCGACAAAGGTAAAGAGTTGGGTATAAGTCTTGAATATGATTGTGTTAAGTCTTTTCTGGAAACATATGTTTTTCATGAGCTTAGTGAAAAATATGGACTTGATTATGAGATAATAGTTAAATTTTGTAAATCTTTTGCTGCTCATGTTGATCTTCCTAAAGAAAAGTGGCTTCAATATCATGATCCCATTAAAGATTCTTGTGAAGAACCTATTATTGCTAATACTGAAACAGTAGCTTATTCTACTCACTCTGTTGTGCTCACTTCTTATACTGAAAAGCCTCATCTTCCTGTTAGAATTAAGGAGCATTCTAAGGTTAGACCGTGGTTCGTAAGTGTTATATAAAATCACCTAAACCCTTTGAAAAAAGTTAAAGTTGAACCTTCTATTGAAATGGTTAAAGATCTCTTGGTTAAGAATATTTTTGGGCATGTTATATATTTCTCTGAAGAAGCAGCTAGAAATTCTAAACCTATTAGGAATGAACAGGAAAAGTTTGATAAAAAAGAGTTGTTGGCATGCCGATTGTTTCTGTTAATATTGAAGATCATTGTTATCATGGTTTATGTGATATTGGTGCTAGTATAAATGATATTCCTTTCTCTCTCTATCAATAAGCCATGCATTATATCTCACTTGCTGAGATAGAGGAGATTGATGTTAATATTAAGCTTGTAAACAGAGATACCATTACACCGCTTGGGATTGTGAGAGATGTTGAAGTCCTGTGTGGTAATATCAAATATCCTACTTATTTCTTAGTATTTGGATGTAAGGAAGAAATTTTTTGTCCCACTATATTTAGTAGACCCTTCTTGAATACTGTGAATACAGAAATAGATTGTGTGAAGGAGAAAGTTAAATGTAAGTTTGGTGATGAATCTCGTTAATTTAATTTTTCTAAGTTCACCAAACAACATCATGCTAAATATTTACCTGATGAGGATGTTATTATTGGTCTTGGTTCTATTGTTGTGCTCCTACAAATCCTTTAGAGCATTATTTGTTGGATCATGAAAATGATATGCGTATGAATGAATGAAATGAAATATTCTTTAGGCCAGAACCTATTATTAAGCATAATTTGCTTGTTGAAATCTTGGGAGATCCTCCTCCACCTAAGGGTGATCCTGTGTTTGAATTAAAGAAACTCCCTAATACATTGAAATATGATTATCTTGATGAAAATAAAATATATCATGTTATTATCAATGCTAACCTTTCAGCGCACGAAGAAAAGAGACTGTTGAAAACTCTAAAGAAACATCGTGCTACATTTGGATATACTCTTGATGATATTAAAGCCATTAGTTCTTCTATGTGTCAACAAAAAATTCATATGGAGCTAGATGCTAAACCTATTGTTCATCATCAACGCCGCTAAAATACTAAGATGATGGAACTGGTAAGAAATAAAATACACAAGCTCCTGGAGGTAGGTATAATCTATCCTGTAGCTGATATTAGATGGGTAAGTCATATTCATTGTGCCCCTAAAAAAGGTGGAATTACTGTTGTTCCTAATGATAATAATGAACTTATCTTGCAAAGAGTTGTCACCAGTTATAGGATGGTAATTGATATTAGAAAATTGAATAAGGCTACTAGAAAAGATCTCCATCCTTTGCCTTTTATTGATCAAATGTTAGAAATAATATCTAAGCATGATGGATAAGGTTTCTCAAAAACTACTTTTACTTGTCCTTTTGGAACTTAATTTCGCTTATAGACGTATGTCATTCGGTTTATGCAATGCGCCTGCTACCTTTCAAACATCACGACTGCTAAGTTTTTAGATTTCTATGAGAAAATTGTTGAAGTCTTCATGAATGATTGCTCCATTTATGGTAGTTCTTTTGATGATTGCTTGAGCAATCTTGATAAAGTTTTTACAGAGATGTGAGGAACTAGTCTTGTCTTGAACTAGGAGAAGTGTCACTTCATGGTGAACGAAGTTATAGTCCTCGGCCATAAGATTTCTAAAAGAGGCATTGAGTTAGATAAAGCTATGACACAGAGAAAATGTCATGTCCTAAAGATATCTAAGGTATAGAAGTTTTCTTGGTCATGCTGGTTTCTATAGGAGATTTATTAAGAACTTTTCTAAATTTTGTAGGCCTCTTACTAATCTTTTACAAAAATATGTTCCGTTTTTTGTGTTGATTGTGTAGAAGCCTTTGAAGAACTTAAGAAAGCGTTGATAACTGCTCCTATTGTTCAACCACCTGATTGCAATTTACCCTTTGAAATTATGTGTGATGCTAGTGATTTTTTCTATAGGTGCCGTCCTTGGTCAAAGTGTTGATGAGAAATTAGATATTATTCATTGTGCTAGTAATACCTTGGACAATGGTAGGAAAAATTATGCTACTACTGAGAAGTAATTTTTGGCAGCTGTGTTTGCTTGTGATAAGTTTAGACCTTACGTTGTTGATTCTAAAGTTACTATTCACACTTATCATGCTGCTATTAAATATCTTATGGATAAGAATTATGCTAAGCCTAGGTTGATTGGGTGGGTTCTTTTATTACAAGAGTTTCATTTGCATATTGGTGATAGAAAGGGAGCCGATAATACTGTAACAAATAATTTTTCTAGGATGGAAAGTGTTCATGATGACCCAATACCTTTTAATGATAGTTTTCCTGATGAGCAATTAGCTGTTATTAATGCCTCTTATTCTCATGATAATCCATAGTATTCTAATTATGCTAATTACATTTAGCAACAATGAAATTAGCATAATCTGCATACAGATGGTTATCACGAGAAGAGGAGGCATTTATAATAGCTAATAACTCATCAGGAAAACTATCATGAACAAGTCTTGGGTCATCAAGAATATTTTCCATCCTAGAAAAATTATCTACGACAGGATTATCATCTCCCTTTCTATCAACAATATGAAAATCAAACTCTTGTAATAAAATAAGCAACCTAATCAACCTAGGCTTAGCATATTTATTATCCACAAGATATTTAAAGCAACATGATCAGTGTGAATATTAAGATTAGAATAAAAAATATAAGGTCTGAACTTATCACAAGCGAACACAATTGCTAGAAATTCTTTTCAGTGGTAGCATAATTTTTCTAGGTAGTGTCCTGGGTCTTACTAGCATAATGAATAACATTTAATTTCTTATCAATTCTTTGACCAAGAACAACACCAATAGCATAATCATTAAAATCACACATAATTTCAAAGGGTAAATTCCATTCAGGTGGTTGAACAATAGGAGCAATTATCAAAGCTTTCTTAAGTATTTATGAGGCATATACACAATCATCATAAAAAACAAATGGAACATCTTTTTTGTAGGAGATTAGTAAGAGGCCTAGAATTTTAGAGAAGTCGTTAATGAACCTTCTATAGAAACCTGCATGATTGAGAAAGCTTCTTAAACCTTTGATATCTTTAGGACACATCATTTTTTCAATGGCATCAACTTTAGCTTTGTCTACTTCAATGCCTCTTTTAGAAATTTTAAGACCGAGGACTATACCTTCATTTACCATAAAGTGGCACTTCTCCCGGTTCAAGACAAGACTAGTCTCATCACATCTCTGCAAAACTCTATCAAGATTGCTCAAGCAGACATCAAAAGAAAGTTTCGTGTATAGGAAAATCATCCATGAAGACCTCAACAATTTTCTTACAAAAATCAAAGAATATATCAGTCACACACCTTTGAAAAGTAGCAGGTGCATTACATAAACCAAAAGGCATATGTCTGTAAGCATAACTTCCAAAAGACAAATAAAAGTAGTCTTCTCTAGATCTTGTAGGGACACATGTATTTGAGAGAAACTAGAATATCCATGTAGCAAGAAAAATGTGTATGCTTAGATAATCTTTCTAAATTTATCAATAAAAGGCAAAGGATAACAATTTTCATAGTACCTGATATGTCTCCGTCGGACCTATAACTTTTGATTGTTTAATGCCAATATTATACAGCTTTCATATACTTTTTGCAACATTTTGTATTATTTTTGGGACTAACATATTAATTCAGTGCCCAGTGTCAGTTCCAGTTTGTTGCATGTTTATTCTTTCACAGAATATCCATATCAAACGAAGTCCAAGGACGATAAAAATTTAGGGAGAATTTTTTATGGAATATATGTGATTTTTGGGAAGAAGAATCAGCATGAGAGGTGGTCCACATGCCCCATAAGCTCATAGGGCGCGCCCTGGGGGTAGGCGCTCCCCTAGGGCTTATGGCCACCTCGTAAGTCGGTTGGGGGTATCCTTTGGCCGCAAGAAAGAGAATATCAGGAAGAAAATCCCCTCAAAATTTCAGCCAGAAAACGGGGTCGCGAAACAGAAGAGAAATAGAGAGATAGATCCAATCTTGGAGGGGCCCCCGCCCCTCTGCCGCCATGGAGGCCATGGACCAGAGGGGAAACCCTCCTCCCATCTAGGGGGGAGGTCAAGGAAGAAGAAGGAGGGGGCTCTCTCCCCCTCTCTCTCGGTGGCGCCGGAGTATCGTCGGGGCAAGGATCAGGACGACGATCTACACCAACAACCTCGCTACCGTCAACACCAACTTTCTCCCCCTCTATGCAGTGGTGTAACACCTCTTCTCCCTGCTGTAATCTCTACTTAAACATGGTGCTCAATACTATATAGTATTATCCAATGACATGTGGCTATCCTATGATGTTTGAGTAGATCCGTTTTGTCCTATGGGTTGATTGATGATCGTGATTGGTTTGAGTTGTATGTTTTATTTTGGTGCTGCCTATGGTGCCCCCCGTGTCGCGCAAGCATGAGGGATTCCCGTTGTAGGGTGTTGCAATACGTTCATGATTCGCTTATGGTGGGTGGCTAGAGTGACAGAGTAAGGGGGTTGTTGCGTATGGGAGTAAAGAGGACTTGATACTTAATGCTATGGTTGGGTTTTACCTTAATGATCTTTAGTAGTTGATGATGCTTTCTAGAATTCCAATCATAAGTGCATATGATCCAAGTAGAGAAAGTATGTTAGCTCATGCTTCTCCCTCATATAGAATTGCAATAATGATTACCGGTCTAGTTATCGATTGCCTAGGGACAAATAACTTTCTTGTGTGACAAAAACCTTTCTACTAAACAACTAACTTTTACTATATTGCAAATTACTCCTAGTTTTATTTCCGCTAAGTACCTCTAGTTTTATTCTTGCAAACCTATCCTAGTTCACCTACAAAGTACTTCTAGTTTCATACTTGTTCTAGGTAAAGCAAATGGTTAAGTCCGCGTAGAGCTGTATCGGTGGTCGATAGAACTTGAGGGAATGTTTGTTCTACCTTTAGCTCCTCGTTGGGTTTGATACTCTTACTTATTGAGAAAGGCTATAATTGATCCCCTATACTTGTGGGTTATCAAGACCTTTTTCTGGTGCGGTTGCCGGGGAGCAATAGCGCGGGGTGAATATTCTCGTGTGTGCTTGTTTGCTTTATCACTAAGTAGATTTTATTTTCTGTTGTAAGTTGTTTTATATCTTTAGTTATGGATAAGGATCACGAAATGCCAAAAAAGGTGTATTTGTTACTCATGGAGATGGGGAACCTCCTAAAACCCTTGATGCTCGTCTACTTTGACAATCTTGAGAAAACCCCGTTCAACTTGATAATGGGAGACACGTTGGATCAACGTGAATACTTTAGGGATTATTGCTTGACTCAAAAAGGGAAACTCTTATGGATCAAACTGAAATGTTGCATTGGTATGCTTGGGGTCTATGCTTGAGATATGATTACACTTGCTGCTCTAGGATGAAGGCTCCACACCTTCCCTTTTCATGTGAATTAATGATAATGAAACCTTGGCTTCTTATGCTAATGGTATATACGATACTATGATGTGGAACAAATAGAAGAATTTGTTGCTTTTATGGGTGCTTATGAAATTGAATCTTTGTTCGAGAAGTATGAAGATTGTGATGATGCTGTTTATAGATCTGAAATTTTTGCTATACTTAAATATTGCTATGATAATTATAAATATAATGTTGATATTGATAAATTTATTGAGAAAGTATCCGCTGTCGAAGAAGATATTAATATTTTGCAGGAATCTACGAAGGAAGTAATTGATGACATTGTGAGCTCATTAGATGAAAAAGATGATGAGGAGAGCGAAGAAGAAAAGGAGGAAGAGCAGATTAGCTACCCGTGCCCACCTTCTAATGAGAGTAACTCTTCAACTCATACATTGTTTAATTTCCCTTTGTGCTTACCGAAGGATGAATGCTATGATGATTGCTATGATCCCGTTGATTCATTTGAAATATCCCTTTGTAACGAAATTAATGCTTGCTATGCTTGTGGCCAAGATGCCAATATGAATTATGCTTGTGGAGATGAACTTGCTATAGTTCCTTATGTTAAGAATGAAATTGTTGCTATTGCACCCACACATGATAGTCCTATTATCGTTTTGAATTCTCCCAACTACACTATATCAGAGAAGTTTGCTCTTATTAAGGATTATATTTATGGGTTGTGTTTTACTACTACACATGATAATTTGATGAATATAATATGCATGTGCTTTCTTATCCTAAATTCAATTATTATGAGAGAGGAACTACATCTCCGCCTCTCTATGTTTCTGATACGATAAAATTGCAAGAAACTACTTATGTTATGTATCGGCCTTTACTTTGTGTGCATGAATTGTTTTTATGACATGCTCATGCATAGGAAGAGAGTTAGACTTTGTTTTTACAAGACATGTGTTTATTTGTGCTCAATACTAAATTACAAATCATTGTTAATTAAAATTGGCTTTGATATACCTTGGGATCCGGGTGGATCAATTACTTGAGCACTTTATGCCTATCTTAATGGCTTTAAGAAAGCATTGCCAGGGAGACAACCCGGAAGTTTTAGAGAGTCATTTTATTATGTTGTGTGCTTTAAAAAGATTAAAAACAAAAAATATAGAGGGGAACCTAAAACTTTTTCAAAAAGAAAAGTAAAGTAAGAAAGACGAGCACCGTTGAAGTGGGGGAGCTCCTTGAACTTTGTTCATGCCCATGGAAACTTTGCAAATCTTAAATTATAGATTTTCAACAAAAATAATTATCCCCTTGTACAAATCAATTGTATTATAAAATAATGTGCCAAGATTTGCCTTTAGTATGATTAGATTGCTTGTTTGGTATGTGCAGTGCAAAAACAGAAACTTTGGATGTAGTGCGTGAATTTATATTTTTTACTGGAATGTCAAAAGTTTCTGAATTTTTTACATGGTACTGCTATGCAGATTGTTTAACTTTTCCTGTTTTTCAGATTTTTTTTTGAGTTACAGAAGTATATGTACTATCTGCATCTTTACAGTCTGTCTTGTTTTCACAGATTGTTGTTATAGTTTCTTTATTTGCTTATGTTTGAAATCTTACTGAGCCCCATTGACTTGGGAGCCGTAGACTTGTGATAGCATACAGTGGGTAATTATTGATTATAATTCTACAATAATGTTACGGTAGGACATGATGGTATTTGATGTTTTATGTACTAACCCTTCTAATAAAATGTTCGGTTAAGTTCTGTGTGGATGAAGTGTTCGAAGATTGAGGAGGTGTCGATATGAGAAGAATAAGGAGATGCAAGAGCTCAAGATTGGGGATGCCCAAGGCACCCCAAGTAAATATTAAAGGAAGACTCAAGCTTCTAAGCTTGGGGATGCCCCAGAAGGCATCCCATCTTTCTTCGATGACTATCGGTATGTCTCGATTTTTGTTTTGTTCACATGATATGGGTAAATTCTTGGAGCGTCTTTTGTGTTTATTTTTTTACTTTTATTTTATGCACCATGCTGGTATGAGATAGTCCTTGTTTGATTTATAGAATGCTCTTTGCACTTTACTTATATCTTTTGAGTATGGCTTTATAGAATGCTTCATGTGCTTCACTTATATCATTTGAAGTTTGGATTGCCTGTTTCTCTACACATAGGAGACCACCATTTATATAATGCTCTTTTACTTCACTTATATTTGTTAGAGCTTGGGAAAATATTTGGTATAAAGAATGAAACTCTATTGCTTCACTTATATCTATTTAGAGAGTTAACATGAATTGATCATCCACATGGTTAGTCGTAAAATCCTACATAAAACTTGTAGATCACTGAATGTGATATGTTTGATTCCTTGCAATATTTTTGGGATATAGAGATGGTAATATGTGGGAGGTACTAGTGAATGATTGTGGTTTAGTAAGAATATTGGTGTTAAGGTTTGTGATCCCTGAAGCATGCACGTATAGTCTCTCGTTATGCTAAGAAGTTGGAGCATGATTTATTATTGATTGTCTTCCTTATGAGTGGCGGTCGGGGACGAGCGATGGTCTTTTCCTACCAATCTACCCCCCTAGGGGCATGCGTAGTTGTACTTTGCTTTAGGGGATAATAAATTAAGTATGTGAGTTCTTTATGACTAATGTGAGTCCATGGATTATACACACTCTTACCTTTCCGCAATTTGCTAGCCTCTTCAGTACCGTGCATTGCACTTTCCCACCTCGAGAGTCGGTGCAAACTTCGCCGGTGCATCCAAACACCGTGATATGCTACACTCTATCACACATAAGCCTCATTATATCTTCCTCAAAATCGCTACCATACCTACTTACTATGGCATTTCCATAGCCATTCCGAGATATATTGCCATGCAACTTCCATCATCATCATATACATGACTTGAGCGTTCATTGTCATATTGCTTTGCATGATCGTAAGATAGCTAGCATGATATTTCCATGGCTTATCCATTTTTGATATCTTTGCTATGCTAGATCGTTGCACATCCCAGTAAACTGTTAGAGGCATTCATATAGAGTCATATGTTTCAGTTTTATCGAGTTGTAATGTTGAGTTGTAAGTAAATAGAAGTGTGATGATCATCATTATCTGAGAATTGCCCCAGTGAGGAAAGGATGATGGAGACTATGATTCCCACAAGTCGGGATGAGAATCCAGACGAAAAAAAGATGTCAAAAAGAGCCCAACAAAAAAATAAAAAAGGAGAAAATAAAAGAAAAAACAAAAAAAGAGAGAAAAAGATAGAAGGGGCAATGTAACTATCCTTTTCCACACTTGTGCTTCAAAGTGGCACCATGTTTTTCATATAGAGAGTCTCCTATGTTGTCACTTTCATATACTAAGTGAGAATTTTTCATTATAGAACCTGGCTTGTATATTTTGATGATGGGCTTCCTCAAATGCCCGAGGTCTTCATGAGCAAGCAAGTTGGATGCACACCCACTTAGTTTTCAGTTTGAGCTTTCATACACTTATAGCTGTTAGTGCATTCGTTGCATGGCAATCCCTACTCCTCGCATTGACATCAATTGATGGGCATCTCCATAGCTCGTTGATTAACCGTGTCAATGTGAGTCTTTCTCCTTTTTGTCTTCTCCATATTATCTCTACCACTGTACTCTATTCCGCCCATAGTGCTATATCCATGGCTCGCGCTCATGTATTACGTGGGGGTTGAAAAAGTTGAAGCACATAAAAAGTATGAACCAATTGCTCGACTTGCCATTGGGTTGTGCATGATAAATACTATGTGTTAAGAAGATGGAGCATGACAAGACTATATGATTTTGTAGGGAGAGCATTCTTTAGCATTGATATTTTGAAAGACATGATTGTTTGTTGGGATGCTTGAGTATTGATGTCTTCATATCAAATTATAGACTATTGCCTTGATCACTCGTATCTTAATATTCATGCCATGATTAGATTACATGATCAAGATTATGCTAGGTAGCATTCCACATAAAAAATTATCTTTTTTATCATTTACCTACTCGAGGATGAACATGCATTAAGCTTGGGGATACTGATACATCTCCATCGTATCTATAATTTTCGATTGTTTTATGCCAATATTCTACAACTTTCATATCCTTTTGGCAACATTTTATATTATTTTTGAGACAATCATATTGATCCAGTGCCCAGTGCCAGTTCCTGTTTGTTGCATGTTTTTTTGTTTCACAGAATATCCATATCAAACGAAGTCCAAACGCGAAAAAAACTACAGAGATTTTTTTGGGAATATATGTCATTTTTGGGAAGAAGAACCAGCATGAGAGGTGGTCCTAGCCCCACAAGCTCATAGGGCGCGCCGGGGGGGTTAGTCCTACCCCTAGGGCATGTGGCCACCTCTTAAGTAGGTTGGGGGTATCCTTTGTCCGCAACAAAGAGAATATCCAGAAGAAAATCCCCTCAAAATTTCAGCCTAGTTCGAGTTACGGATCTCCGGGAATTTAGGAAATGGTGAAAGGCCAGAAAATAGGGTCGCGAAACAGAAGAAAAACAGAGAGATAGATCCAACCTCGGAGGGGCCCCGCCCCTCCACTTGCGAGGCAATGGACCAGAGGGGAAACCCTCCTCCCATCTAGGGGGGAGGTCAAGGAAGAAGAAGAAGGAGGGGGCTCTCTCCCCCTCTCTCCCGGTGGCGCCCGAGTGCCACTGGGGCAAGGATCGTGACGGTGATCTACATCAACAACTTCACTACCGTCAACACCAACTTTCTCCCCCTCTATGAAGCGGTGTAATACCTCTTCTCCCTGATGTAATCTCTACTTAAACATGGTGCTCAACACTATATATTATTATCCAAGATATGTGGCTATCCTATGATGTTTGAGTAGATTCGTTTTGTCCTATGGGTTGATTGATGATCGTGATTGGTTTGAGTTGTATGTTTTATTTTGGTGATGTCCTATGGTTCCCTCCATGTCGCCCAAGCGTGAGGGGTTCCCGATGAAGGGTGTTGCAATATGTTCATGATTCTCTTATGGTGGGTGGCTAGAGTGATAGAAGCTTACACCTGAGTAAGGGAGTTGTTGCGTATGGGAGTAAAGAGGATTTGATACTTAATGCTATGGTTGGGTTTTACCTTAATGATATTTAGTAGTTGCGGATGCTTGCTAAAGTTGCAATGATAAGTGCATATGATCCAAGTAGAGAAAGTATGTTAGCTCATGCCTCTCCCTCATATAAAATTGGAATAATGATTACCGGTCTAGTTATCGATTGCCTAGGGATAAATAACTTTCTTGTGTGACAAAATCCCTTCTACTAAACCAATAACTTTTATTATATTGCAAATTACTCCTAGTTTTATTCCCGCTAAGTACGTCTAGTTTTATTCTTGCAAACATATCCTAGTTCATCTACAAAGTACTTCTAGTTTCATACTTGTTCTAGGTAAAGCAAACGTTAAGTCTGCGTAGAGTTATATCGGTGGTCGATAGAACTTGAGGTAATATTTGGTCTACCTTTAGCTCCTCATTGGGTTCGACACTCTTACATATCGAGAAAGGCTACAATTGATCCTCTATACTTGTGGGTTATCAGTAGCTTTATTCAATTTCCTAAAATCAATTACCGTCCTATAACCCGTAACAACTCTTTGTGGAATAAGTTCATTTTTATCATTAGGAACAACACTAATGCTGCCTTTATTAGGGACACAATGAACATGACTTACCCATCGACTATCAGCTATAGGATAATTACAGCTCCTTCCAGAAGCTTAAATGTTTCCATTTCTTACCTCAACCTTCATCTTAGGGTTCAATCGACGTTGATGATCGACGACTGGTTTGGCATCGGGCTCCATATTAATTTTGTGTTGGCACACAGTGGGACTAATTCAACACTATATCCAATTGCAGCACGGGTCACCTCAAAGTTTTGATCACCTCATCAAAGTGTATATTCCAACACTATATCCAATTCACTCCGAGATCGCTAGAGCTGGCATACCTCGTTAGCATCCTTAGGATCAACAAAACCTTTCAGTTGCATCATATACAACTCTTCCTTAAGGAACCCATTAAGGAACGTTGTTTTGACGTCCATCTGCCAGATTTCATAGTGGTAATATGTGGCAATTGCTAATATAATCCTAATAAACTTAAGTATCGCTACGGGTGAGAAAGTCTCATCGTAGTCAACTCCTCGAATTTGTCAAAAAATGTTTGTGACAAGTCGAGCTTTATAGATGATGACATTACCATCCGCGTCTGTCTTCTTCTTAAAGATTCATTTGTTCTCAATGGTCTGCCGGTCATCGGACAGGTCCACCAAAGTCCGTACTTTGTTGTCATACATGGATCCTATCTCGAATTTCATGGCCTCAAGACATTTGTCGGAATCCGGGCTGATCATTGCTTCTTCATAGTTTGTAGGTTTGCCGTTGTCTAACAACATTACTTCTAGGATGGGATTACCGTACCACTCTGGTGCGGAGCGTGTCCTGGTCGACCTACGAAATTCGGTATTAACTTGATCTAAAGTTTTATGATCATCATCATTAGCTTCCTCTCTTGTTGGTGTAGTCGACCTGCAAAGTTCGGTATTAACTTGATCTAAAGTTTTATGATCATCATCATTAGCTTCCTCTCTTGTTGGTGTCGGCATCACATGAACTGTTTTCTGTGATGTGCTACTCTCCAATTCAAGTGAAGGTACGATTACCTCATCAGATTCTACTTTTCTCCCACCCACTTCTTTCGAGAGAAACTCCTTCTCTAGAAAGGACCCATTCTTAGCAACAAAAATCTTGCCCTCAGATCTATGATAGAAAGTATACCCAATGTTCTCTTTAGGTTATCCTATGAAGACACACTTCTCCGCTTTGGGTTCGAGCTTATTAGGCTGAAGACTCTTGACATAAGCGTCACATCCGCAAACTTTAAGAAATGGTAGCTTAGGTTTCTTGCCAAACCATAACTCATATGGTGTCATCTCAACGGATTTAGACGGTTCCCTATTTAAAGTGAATGCGGCTATCTCTGATGAATAACCCCAAAATGATAGTGGCAAATCAGTAAGAGACATCATAGAATGCACCATATCTAATAAAGTATGATTATGATGTTCGAACACACCAGTACGTTGTGGTGTTCTAGGTGGTGTGAGTTGTGAAACAATTCTACATTGTCTTAAATTCATATCAAACTCATAACTCAAATATTCACATCCACGATCAGATCGTCGAAACTTTATTTTCTTGTTACGATGATTCTCTACTTCACTCTAAAATTCCTTTAACTTCTCAAATGTTTCAGACTTGTGTTTCATTAAGTAAATATACCCATATCTACTCAAATCATTTATGAAGATAAGAAAATAACGACATCCACCGCATGCTTCAACACTCATCGGACCGCATACATCAATATGTATTATTTCCAACAAGTCACTAGCCCGCTCCATCGATCCAAAAAACAGGGTTTTAGTCATGTTGCCCATGAGGCATGGTTCACATGTGTCAATTGATTCATAATCAAGTGATTCCAAAAGTCCATTAGCATGGAGTTTCTTCATGCGCTTTACACCAATATGACCTATGTGGCAGTGCCGCAAGTATGTGGTAGTATCATCATTAACTTTGCATCTGTTGGCATCAATATTCTGAACATGTGTATCATTACGACCGAGATTGAACAAGAATAAACCATTCACAAGGGGTGCATGACCATACAAGATATTATGCATATAAATAGAAAAACCATTATTCTCTGACTTCAATGAATAACCGTCTCGCAATAAACAAGATCCAAATATAATGTTCATGCTCAACGCAGACACCAAATAACAATTATTTAGGTTCATTACTAATCCTGAAGGTAAATGTAGAAGGAGTGTGACGACTGCGATCACATCAACCATGGAACCATTTCTGACACACATCGTCACCTCATCCTTAGCTAGTCTTCATTTGTTCCGTGATAACCCATGAGTATAGGGGATTGTTTGTAGCCTTTTTCGATAAATAAGAGTGTCGAACCCAACGAGGAGCTAAAGGTAGAACAAATATTCCCTCAAGTTCTATCGACCAGCGATACAACTCTACAAGCACTTAACATTTTGTGACGCCCCCGATTCAATCATACACTAATCATAGACGCAAATGTGTACGATCAAGATCAGGGACTCACGGGAAGATATCATAACACAACTCTAGACACAAATTAAAATAATACAAGCTTTATATTACAAGCCAGGGGCCTCGAGGGATTGAATACATCATCTCGAATACACAAGAGTCAGCGGAAGCAACAATATCTGAGTACAAACATAAGTTAAACAAGATCCGCCTTAAGAAGGCTAGCACAAAAATCAACGATCAAAAAGGCAAGGCCTCCTGCCTGGGAGCCTCCTAACTACACCTAGTCGTCGGTGGCCTCCACGTAGTAGAAGGCACCCTCGGGATAGTAGTAGTCGTCGGTGGTGGCATCTCGCTCCTGGGATCCATCATCTGATCGCAACATCCGGAAGGAAGAAAGTAGGATGAAAAAGGGTAGCAAAGCAACCTTCAGTACTCACCCTAAGTACTCGCAAGACTTACATCAGATCTATACTAGTATGCATCGGTATCAAAGGGAAGGGGCTCGATCTATGGAATATACTATAGAATGCCAGAATAGAAGGGAAGGCCTAGCCTATCGAAGACTAGCATCTACAAGCATCTTGCAGAATCAAAAGAGATAAGAGTAGCATATTATAATTAACAAGTATGTTGTACCATTAGCACCCAGAGATCCTTTCTCAACTCCCTGCGAGAAAGCAATCTCGGAGCCAACATATCCCATCATCAGCTCAGTATCCGGTTCTAGTTGTATAGATCGGGATACAACTCCAAGTCATCATGTTACCGAGGACACGGCTATTCGAATAGATTAACTTCCCAGCAGGGGTGCACCACTTTACCAACATGCTCGATCACTCTGGCCAGACACACTTTCCTGGGTCATGCCCGGCCTCAGAAGATCAACACGTCGTAGCCCTACCTAGGCTCAACACAGAGGCGAACACGCCGGTCTAAATCCTAAGCATGCAGGGGTCTTGGGCCCATCGTCCATTGCACTCCTACATGTTGCGAACGCGGCTGGTGAGCAGACCTGGCAACCTCAATTACAAAGGCGGTTGCTTTACACGGTCCAACCCGACGCACGCCGCTCAGTCGTTGACGTCTGGAAAGCTCCGACTGATACTACGACGCCGATTGCCCATATCTTGTCCCGCGTGGTGGTTAGTGCATATAGGACAATGGCCAACTCAAATCAAATACCCAAATCGTTAGTGTCTTGGGGGCGCGCAGAAATGAGCAGAGACTCATGATCATGTGACCCCGTCACCCCGTCTCGTGGACTTATGGCAAGGGCCCGGAATGCCCGGCCGTGCCACGTAGAAATCTCGCGGGTACCCTCCAGGTCAACCCGAGTACACATCAACTCGCGAGTACCCCTCAGGGCCGACCCGACTTCAACATGGTTCTGTGGTAAAGTCAAAGTAACCGTGTGTCCAATACACCAAGGGGGAATCCAAGGAATCACCCTCTATGGAATCCACCTGAAGTAATTGTCAAGGTGAACTAGGAGGAATCACCCTCGAGGTTCACGCTTGAGGTGTTGCACGAAAGAGTCGTATCGGGAGTAGTGAAGGAGGAATCACCCTCTATGACCACGGCCGAATAGCTACACTACAGAGTTAACATCAGAAGTGCTATACGAGGTATCACCCTCGGCACTCGATAGTAGCTCTGCAAAGTCATACAACTAAGGGGGGGATGTGATGTGATGTGTCGGGCCCTGGACGTCAATCACGTTGATCGAGTCATCGAACATGAAGCGGGGGCATCAGGGACAAGGTGAGGGTCCACTGATGGAACACTAACGGGCCTATACTAAATAGTTTAGGATAAGCAGGTAAGGTACAAGAGCAGGTTACAACAGCAGGCTATGCATTAGAATAGGAGCAATCAAGTGTAGTAGCAAAATCTAATGCAAACATGAGAGAGAATGGAATGGGTGATATCGGAATGATCAAGGGGGGTTTGCTTGCCTGGAAGCTCTGTTGATAAGGAAGGGTCGTCGTCGACGTAGTCAATCAGTGACATCGAGGGGTCTAGCGGAGAGAAGAGGGGGAAGAAACAATAAATATAAAGTAGACAAAGCATCACAAAGCATAACATGGCAATACGATGTGCTAGGGGTGAGCTATCGCAGTGCTACATGATACAGGTGAAGGGGGAAAACATCCGGAAATGTTACCCATCGTTTGGCATTTTCCGGACAGACGAAGAGAGGGGACGTTTCCATGTTCATCATGCTAGAGGCATGTGACACATGAACGGATTGCATATTCAGATTCGTTGTATTTTTCTGAGCAACTTTCATATATAAATTATTTTCATCCGAGTTATGGTTTATTTCATATTAATTTTTAAAGTTTTATTCTGGATTTTACGGAATTCTTTTTAATTCGAAAATTAAATGTAAAAGCTATGTGTACCCACTGTGTGCACAGCCAGAGAGGCTGACAGGTGGGCCAGGGGGTTGCTGACTCAGCAGGTCAATCGGTCAATGTTGACCAGTCAAACTGGCAGGTGGGGACCACTTGTGAGTGACACATGTTTTTCAACAGGTTAAATAAACTAGTTTAATTAGTAGTAGGCCCCACTGTCATGGAGTAGACTAATCAAAACATTAAACTAATTCCTAAACTAATCATGTTCAATTACCTAATCTAATCTAAATGGGGGCCGGACCCAACATGGCAGTGGGCCAACCGGAGTGTCCACGGCCGGGCACGCACGAACGCTCAAGGCGTCGGCGACCACTGCCAGAAGCCGGCGGGGCAGGGAGCGGCCGGTAGCGGGCGGCGCCGGCACGGGGCTAGGCGTGGCCGGCGGCGGCCGGCACCGGCACGGAAGCCGCAGAGCTGCGCGCAGCAGTAGGCGGCGGAGGCGGGCAAGCAATAGAGCAGCAGCAGGTGCGGGTGGGGGCTCAGCAGGCGAAGGGAGCAAGGTGCGGCTGCGGTGGTAGCCAGAGGAGGGCGCGCAGCAGAGGGGGCACGCGGAGCGCATGGTAAGCGCGGCACGGTCGTGGTGAGCCCGGGTAGGGTGGTGCGGGGACCTACGACGAGGAGGGGGAAAGAGGGGGGCCGAGAGAGAAGCTCACTAGATGGGGCGAAGGCATGCTCGGGAGGGGTCGGGGGCGTGCCGGAGCGTGGATCCGCGGCGAGGCATCGGGTGGCGACCGTCGGTGAAGACCAGGACGATGACCACGATGGGCCGGCTCCGGGCTTGATCCCGTGGGCGAAGACGTCGGAGGGGTAGACGACAAGGGGACAGGGGGAGTGGGCCAGCTCGGATGGGCCGAAGCCCGGGGGGCAGGGGCTTCGGCCTTTTCTATTTTATTTTACTTTTGCTTTCCTTTTTCTTTTAATAGCTTTTATGTTTTCTTATTTCTTTTCAAAATAAAATAGTTTATAAAACATTAAACTTGCACCTAAAATACTTTAATAAATTAGGCCACTGCCACAATTAGTTTTGTATTTAAACAAATTAATTTAGAACTTTTATAATTAAAAAGCATTTAAACAATTATTTTAGCCACTATTTTAGATGTTTTAGGACATTAAACCACTATAAATTTTTTGGTTCACCACCATAGTTAGTTATGGAATATTTTCCACATGATGAACATTTTAGTTTTCATGTTTGTGAAATTTTGAATTTCACTTATGATTTGAATTTGAGTTTAATTTTTAACCGAGGGTAATTAAGCTTAACTAACAGGGTGACATGGCATCATTAGGTTAGGATTACTGTAGCGTGATTCTCGGGGTGTTATAAATATCCTCTACTACAAGAAATCGCGTCCTGAGATTTAAGAGGTGGAGTAAGGGGGAAACTTCTGGTTACGAAATCCTAACGGGTCTTCTCGTTCTTGGATGTTCTTCTCGAAGAAGTTGATCCATTACATTGATGTCTTCACTTCACTGCATCGGGGCATGATGATGGAGTCGTCATCCTTTCTTCGAATCTCCATCATACTTACGAAAAGGAAAGGGGTAAGTAGGAAGAACGGACCTCTACAAGGTTACTTATCTGGTAGATAACTGATACGTCTCCAATGTATCTATAATTTTTGCTTGTTCCATGCTGTTATATTATCATTCTTGGTTGTTTTACAATCATTTTATATCAACTTTCTATTTTTTGGGACTAACCTATTGACATAGTGCCTAGTGCCGGTTGCTGTTTTTTGCTTCGTAGAATATCAGTACCAAACGGAGTCCAAATGCAGCGAAACTTTTTGGAGAATTTTTATTGACCAGAAGGAACAACATGGGCCAAAGAAGTACCATAGGAGTGCCTCGAGGGGGCACAACCCACCTGGGCGCGCCTGGGGGCCCAGGTGCGCCCTGGTGGTTGTGTGCCCACCTCGGTGGCCTCCCGCACCGCCTCTTCGCCCTATAAATACCCTAATATTCTAGAAACCCTAGGGGATACGACGAAACACAATTCCAGCCGCCGCAAGTTCCAGAACCACGAGATCCAATCTAGACACCATCACGGAGGGGTTCATCATCCGCATTGGTGCCTCTCCGATGATGCGTGAGTAGTTCATCATAGACTTATGGGTCCGTAGTCAGTAGCTAGATGTCTTCCCTCTCTCTCTCTCTTTTGATTCTCAATACAATGGTCTCTTCATGATCTATTTGATCTAACTTTTTTTGCGGCGTGTTTGTTGGGATCCGATGAACTTTGAGTTTATGATCAGATCTATATCCATGAATATTATTTGAGTCTTCTTTCGATCTCTTATATGCATGATTATTTATAGCCTCATATTTCTTCTTCGAATCATTGGTTTAGTTAGGCCAACTAGATCATTTTTTCTTGCCATGGGAAGAGGTGCTCTGTGATGGGTTCGATCTTGCGGTGTTCTTTCCAAGTGACAGAACGGGCATCAAGACACGCATGTATCGTTGCTATTAAGGATAACAATATGCGGCTATTCCTACATGAATAGATCTTGTCTACATCATGTCATCGTTCTTATTGCATTACTATGTTTTTCCATGAACTTAATACACTAGATGCATGCTAGATGGCGGTCGATGTGTGGAGTAATAGTAGTAGATGCAGGCATGAGTCGGTCTACTAATCTTGGACGTGATGCCTATATAATGATCATTGCCTTGGATATCATCATAATTATTTGATCTTCTATCAATTGCCCAACAGTAATTTGTCTACCCACCGTATGCTATTTTCTCGAGAGAAGCCACTAGTAAAATCTATGGCCCCCGGGTCTATTCTTTATCATATTGGCTTTCGGATCTATTATTTGCCACTTTTATTTTCAGATCTATTATACCACATACCCAAAAATACCTTGCTGCACGTTCTTGCTATTTATTTTATTTTGTGTTTTACTCAGATCTATTTATCCAATCTACACATTTTTTATCTCGTCAATTTGACAATTTCTGGCACCGTTACCCGTAGAGGGATTGAAAACCCCTCCTAATCGTCGGGTTGCAAGTATTTGTTATTTGTGTGCAGGTACCCTTTACATAGTGTTGCTTGGTTCCCCTACTGGATTGATACCTTGGTTTCATAACTGAGGGAAATACCTACTATAGTTGTGTTGCATCATCCCTTCCTCTTTGGGGAAATACCGACGTAGTTCAAACGACATCAAAAGGAATTTCTGGTGCCATTGCCGGGGAGACATAATCAACACCTATCAGGTTCCTAATCAGAAATCGCATCTCCTTGCCGTTTCATTCGCCCTCTTTTTCGTTCGCCGTTTTGTTGTCAGATCTCTTATTTGCTTGAACTTGTGATCATGAGTGACTTTGGAATGGTAGAAACAGATGATGGCCTAACTCCTAAATTTGGATGATCTGGCAATCTAGATGCTAAAACTTTTGTTTTGGGGCAAGGGAACGTTGTGGGAGAAGAACATATCCAAGAATTTTTCAATTGTGTTGGAAATTTGACTCTTGATGATACTCCTATACTTCAAAGAACTAAATCTTATGCGGAAACTATTTCGGCACTAGTTTTGAAACTTGAAAATAGATTTATTCGTACCCATCCTACCTTGGAAAGATTGTTTTATGAGCTACCATCTATAAAAGATCCTAAAGCTAAAAAGATAGCCGCCCAAGTTCTTATGAATGAATTTGACCACATAGTATGGGAAGCTAGGGAAATTTTTTATTTTTATTGTATGAGCCGTGAAAAACCGGGGATAAATGAGATCCTTTATAATAGTGATTATATGTTGAGACATTTTCTTGGAATTTTTTTATGAGAATCTTAAAAAGGATATCCTCGTTTTAGATATAATCAAACAAGTTTTCAATGATGTTAATCAACAATATTCTTGGATTGTTGCCGGAAATCAAAGGGGGTGCATAGATGGGCAACTTGATAATTCTAAAATTTCTATGGATAATGTATTTCAAGTTATTTTTGCAAAACCTCCTGATAAGAGCACATCTACGGAAAATAAGAATAAAGTTGACAATGCTTAGATCTATGCATTATGCCTAGCTAGGGGCATAAAACGATAGCGCTTGTTGGTGGGCAACCTAATGAAAAATATTTTTGCCTTTTTCCTTCTATTCTTGAGTGTTTGCACAATTATGCTATTGTTATGATTGTGTTTTTACGTTTCAATTAGTGTTTGGGCCAGGTAAAGCCTTTGGGATCATGTTGGAGATAGTTGATTTGATCTTGTTGAAAAACAGAAACTTTTGCGTCCAGTAAAATAATTTTGGAAAATCAGAGAAGCGGCAAAAAATTCTGAATTTTTTACACAAGATTGATATAGAAATTGCCTACGTTGTCCTAATTTTTCAGAAGTTTTCGAGTTACAGAAGTGTTCTAAGTTTTCGGTTTGCTACAAACTGTTCTATTTTTGACAGATTCTATTTTCTATGCATTGTGTGATTATTTTGATGAATCTATGGGTTGTATCAGGGGGTATGAGCCATAGCAAAGTTGGAATACAGTAGATATAATGAAAAAATAAAATATGAATGGGTTTGCAACACTACTTAGAGTATTTTCTTTCTTATACTAATGGATCTCACAAAGGTTTTGTTAAGTTTTGTGTGATTGAAGTTTTCAATTTTTGGGTGAGATCACGATAGATCAAGGAATAAGGAGTAAGAAGAGCCTAAGCTTGGGGATGCCCCATGGCACCCCAAGTTAGTATTCAAGTAGAACCAAGCAACTAAGCTTGGGGATGCCCCGGAAGGCATCCCTCTTTCTTCTAACGACCATCGGTATTTTACTTGGAGCTATATTTTTATTCGTCACATATCATGAGTTTTGCTTGGAGCGTCTTGTATTATATGAGTCTTTGCTTGTTTTGATTTTTGTTTTGTGTCAAGTATCCTTGCTGAACACACCTATTTGAGAGAGCCAAAATTATGCCATGATTTGTTAGAATTGCTCTTTATGCTTCAGTTAATTTTTTTGAGCTATGGAATTGCTCTAGTGCTTCACTTATATCTCTTTGAGCACGGTGTGCTTTAATATTTTTGAAGAAATGCTCTCATGCTTCACTTAGATTTATTTGAGAGTTAGCAATTTTTAAGAAATTCTCTCATGCTTCACTTATATTATTTTAAGAGACAAATGTTTTTATGCTCATGTTCTTCACTTAGATTTGTTTGAGCTTGTCAAAAGCAATTACAACATATGAAACTAGTCCCAAAGTGATAGATATTCAAGTGGGATATACTAAAAACTTTCATGAAGATCATTGGATAAAATAAACTTGATTCTATGTAATAGTTTTGAGATATGATGATAGTGATATGTGAGTCATGTTGGTGAGTAATTATGCTTTAGTAAGAATATTGGTGTTAAGGTTTGTGATTCCCTATGCAAGCACGAAAGTCAATAGTTGTGCAATGAAATTACATCCTACTTGTGGTGCATTATTTGGTGTTAGTTATGCTTAATGCTCGCTTATGTGATTTTTCGTTTCTTGGCTGGTTGCTTCTCAATCTTTTTGCTAGCCTCCACTTGTACTAAGTAGAAACACTACTTGTGTATCCAAATTATTTAAACCCAGTTTTGCCATATGAGTCCACCATACCTGCCTATACGCGGTATTTGCATGCCGTTCTAAGCAAATTTGTATGTGCCATCTCTAATTTTTGAAGTAAATTTTCTTTTCTGGGCTCGTACCGCTCATGAAGCGGGAGGGGGTGGCCAATATTTTCCATGCTAGATGTGTTATTCTCAAGATGAGTGTTTATTCACTTGTCATTGCACGAGAGTGCGGCGGTAGTAGGGATGCCCAGTCCCAAAATGAAAAAGAAATGTACTTTATGTTGTCAAAATATAAATTCCTTGGAAAGTGTTGATATGGAGGGCACCCATGGATACGGCTAGCCATGGATTGTGAAAGAATGGTGGAAAAAGGAATCAACTTTATTTTTTGTTTGGGAACCGCCTATGATATATCTATCATGGAAAGTGTTGGGAATTACTCTGTTGTTTTCGTTAACGGGAAAAGTATGCCTCTCAAAAAAAATTTATCTCTCAATTTAAGCTTTGAGCTCTAGCACCTCTATGAATCCCTACTTCCCTCTACGAAGGGCCTATCTATTTAATTTATGCAATTTTTATTTTTATTTGAGTCTCCATCTTCTCTTATAAAGCACCAACTAAGGGGCACTATGATCGTACTTGAGCATTGGGTGTAGCTAATATGCGAGTGTGTTTCATGAATGGATTAATGATTGAGCATGATGGGCTAGGGATAACTTTCTCTAGTGTTGATATTTTGGAATACATGGTTGCTTGTTGATATGCTTGAGTATTGAAATCCTCATTTCAAAACTAGACTATTGCTTGGAATCGTATAAAGTCTAAATGTCCATGCTACAAAAGAAAATAATATGTGATGAACATGTTAGGCAGCATTCCACATAAAAAAAATATGTTTTTATCATTTACCTACTCGAGGACGAGTAGGAATTAAGCTTGGGGATGCTGCTACGTCTCCAACGTATCTATAATTTTTGCTTGTTCCATGTTGTTATATTATCATTCTTGGATGTTTTACAATCATTTTATAGCAACTTTATATCATTTTTGGGACTAACCTATTGACATAGTGCCCGGTGCAAGTTGCTGTTTTTTGCTTGTTTTTTACTTCGCAAAATATCAGTACCAAACGGAGTCCAAACACAGCGGAACTTTTTAGAGAATTTTTATGGACCAGAAGGAACCAATCGCCTTTTGCCTTATGGCAAAATCCTCAAAGGATTAGGTATCTGCCAAACACCTTAGGTCCATGAATGAATGCTCTCCTGAATACATATCTTATGCCAAGCTAGGAAAAATTGCTAAATCTCAGCATGATGAACTTGAAATGCTTGAAAGAAATCTCAGAAAAACTGAAGGATTACTGGTCAAAGAGATGGAGAAGAATCAAAAGTTGATTGAAGAGCAAGATGCATTTTCATCAACTATTGATAATCTTACCATTCGATATGACTCACTTGCAGTTGACTAAGAGATTTTATTCAATGAACTCCTTAGCAGGAATCAAGAACTCGTGTCACTGAAAGAGTCTCATAACAAACTGGCTTTAGAAAAAGCTTCTCTCTTTGCCGAGCAATCTGTTCAGCTTCCTGATGGTTTTGTACCCCCTTGCTTAACTTGCCTAGAACGTAGCAATGCAGATTCTCATGCTAAAACTTCCAATGATGTCAAAGAGAACACCGCTACTTCTAATGGCACCACTAACCCCTCTTCCGAGGATTCTGCTGCTCTTACTGAAGAAAATTGCATGTTAAGAGGCTTACTTGAGACTGGAATGCTAAGGAGCCTGAAAGGGCATCAAACCTTGTGTGATGTGCTCAAGAAGTCTATTCTTCACAAAAATCCTCAGAAGGAAGGATTAGGTTTCGAGAAGAAACTTAATGTGGAAGGTTCGTACTGGACTCCCGAACAATATCCTCGCACAACTTGGATTCAAGCAAATAGTAAAACCCTTGAACCTGAAACTCTATCTGGTTATCTTTCACCCATTTTTGTTGAAACTGACGAGTCAAATGACTCAAATTACAAACTCTTCAAGCAACAAAATGGTAAGGTTTTTGCTCGATATGTTGGAACTAACTGCAGGGCAGGCTCTCCCAAGAAGCAAATCTGGGTGAAAAAATATCATTGAAAATCTATCTGTTAATGCTAATCTGACTGTGCAGGATAATCCTTGACGAGGTAATGGCTACAATTCATAGCCAAATCAATTATCATTCTCGAATGATTATCACCCTCACTTGCGTCAGAAGGAGTACATGCGCATATCCTCTAATCATTATACTCATGCATCTGGAAACAACTTCAATGCATATTCATATGATTATTATCGTAGTACTCACGTGTCACGCAAAACACGCCGAAGAAATATCCCAAGCCAGGCGAAGCAAATGAGGTCATCACCTCCCACACAGGCATGGGTTGTGAAGAAGAACTAATCATTTCTTGCAGAAACACTCTCGGGGATATCACTCTTTCATCCTATGCCCTGAGTGCAATAATTTTTGGTGCTCTTTTTTTGTGTCGTTATTCGTAGTGTTCTTGCTCTCCTTTTCAATTGTTTTCTTTTGTGTTTGAGTGTAAATTCCTATTCTCCTTTTTGTTTTCTCTCTATTCCTCATGTCATAATCATGCACTTGATCTGAAGAAGATTTCTTTCCGATGTCCTCGGTCGCGAATTAAATCATCCTCAATTCCTTCATCTGTTTTGGCACTTGCCCTTCCTCAAACCCTTTGGCATTCAGTTCAGTTACTGAGAATTTCACAGGAAACGGCTGACACGTGCCCATGATCTCTTCATCGTGATCTCGTCCGTTGAATGTGGAACGTCATGATTTTTTCCTCCATAGATTTCGGAGTGGTGGTTTGTTCAGGCTATATAAACCCCCTGTTCTGGGTCTCTTCTTCCTTAGTTCCTCTCTGTTTGGCCTCAAACCCTACTCTCTCTCTCTCTCTCTCTCTCTCTCTCTCTCTCTCTCTCTCTCTCTCTCTCTCTCTCTCTCTCTCTCTCCGCCCGAGCCCAAGCTCGAAGCAGCGTCAACGACAAGCCTTGTCGTGCAACTCCGGTGAAGCTCCGTCACTGTTGGTCACGCCAGAGCGGTAAATCCACCTTCCCGCTCTGCCGTAGTTGATCTGTCTTGCCAAGTTAGGGCATTCAGATCTGGTTCTTGCTCTACTCTACTCCTATTCTAGAGAAGTTCCTCCCGACGTGATTTATCCAATGTTATTTCTGTGTGGTAGATCTTCTAGGCTCTGTTAGTTTTCACCTATACGGTTTGTAGTTGTTCCTCGTACATGTCCTTTGGATCTAGGGTTCATTGTGCATGCTCTTCAACAGATTAGAGAATCCCTTGTGTCGTCCTTAGGCATACTAGAATTTACTCGATGATATCTTGCTAGTGCATGACTTGAATCCATCGATCCCTCCTGTAAAACCTTCTGTTTTGTGTTAAAAAAATTCCTATGTGCATGCGTGTGACCTCGACCGTGCTCTCTTTCGCTCTTGTGTTTTTCTTCAGGAGTGGTCATGGCAAATAGTTCGGATGAGCATTCTGGTTCAGAGGAAGAAATCCCTCAGCAACCCAGGGTGGCTGCCAAAGCCAAGGTGGTCGAATGAAAATTTGCCAAGTCACCGAGAGCGCCGAACAAAAAGGCCGAATCAGAAGCTTCTGCTGATGATATCCCTTCTGCTCAAAGTCAGCCACAAGGTGAGCTAGTCATTGATTCCAAGACCATGTTCTCAGATGGAAATCCCAAGAAGGGTGGCAGAGGAAGAGAAATAAATACAGCAGCTGAGATGCCTGATCAGGAAACATACATGACTCCACCAGGTGTGGAAACAACTCAAGACAGGAACACTAGATTGCAAAAGATTCGCCGGCACTGGGTGAAGAAATGGTTCAACTACGAGAACGTTCAACGGAAATATCAGATATTGTTTGCTTTCACTCCACCCTGGAATGATTGCATTGCAGAAGGCTGTCTAGGCCTGGAAGATGAGAAAGTAAGGCCAGCACCACCTCCCAACGCTCATGCCGATTCCTTGAAAACCACAACTGATTTTCCCGAGGAAGTTGCTAAGAGGGAAAAGCCAGGCTAAGCGTGAGGCTAGGCTTGCGAAGAAGAACCAAGTTGTGCAGCGGAATGTTGAGCTGACTCAACAAGATGTAATTGAGAAGAAGGAAATGGCGTCAGCCAGAAAAGAGAAGAAGACGAAGAGGAAGTCAGTTTCTCCTCGAGCTCCGAAGAAGAAGTCTGTTGTGAGTAAGTCCAGAAATGTTGCATCTGCCTCATCTGATGAAGAATCTTCTGATGATAATGCTGGCGATGAAATTCCCATGTACGATTAACGAGCGTTGCTCGATAAGCCATATCACACTCCATCACCTGCCAAGAAATCACCGCCTGTGAGATCTTTACCAAGGCTTGCACCAGTTCCCTCCGATAAACCTTTGGGTTCTGCTGCCCCAGCTGCCAATAGAAAGCTGGTCACTGATGAAAAATCCGATGTTTCCACCAAGAAGGTGAAGAAAATTATTCCTGCTTCCATAGATGAATATGATTTTGATATGATATTAGACATCATTGAAGGTGCTTCATATGATGCTAATCCAGCTGAGTTGGGTGATTTGGGTCTACCTGAAGATATTAAAAAGATGGTGGCAAAGCACTTCATTGATCTAAAGAAAATCATCAAAGAACTCAATCAAGCAGTCAAAGATAAGAAGCTTTTGGAGAAAATGAGGAGGGAAGCCAAGTCTGAAGCTGAAAGAAAGGATGTGAACAAGGCCATTCTTGAAACCACCAAAGCCCTCACTACCATGAGGAACAACAAGATAGAGTGGCACTCCAGGATGAAAATGGATGTCTCCCAGCTCTATGATCGAAGAATCGAAGATATTCAGCGTTAGGAAAATATTGCTCGACGCAGGGCGACAGAGGAAAAACGCCAGAGAGCTCAGGCCAGAGCAAATAAGCCAAAAGAAGTCAAGGATAGTCGTGTCAAATCTGCTTCAGCTGATGTTCCTATTGACTCAAGTGCACCACTTCAACAGATTCCACCATCCCCTCGTCTAGAGGAAGTATCCAAACAACAAGTTGAGACTGTGGTAATTACTACCTTAGTCGAACAAGAAGCGGATCTGGTGGACATTTATCTTGTCAATCCTAATGAAGATATGTCTGTGCCCAAGCAAAAAGCTCCCGAGGAAAAGATTGACGAAGAAATTGAAATGGAGAAGCTAGTCTCATCGCCTGCGAAGAACATTCAAGTTGGACACCCTTCGGACCCACTGAGGAGGAAGAAAAGGTTGAGGGGGAGCAAATTGCTGCCCAAAGTATTGCCCCAATGGTCTCCCCATCTAGTGCCCCTATCCCGCTGGAGGTTGACCCTGCTCCTGGTTCCTTGGCTTCACAGCTGGAACATGAAGGAAAGAAGATTGAAGAGCCCATGGCTCACGAGAAGAAGGATGAAAAAGTTGCACCACCTGTTCAGTCCCACCAAGTCTTACCACCAGTGCTGCCGCAGCAGGCTGGAGAAGTTTTTGTTCCACCACCACCAATCGCTGAATCACTGAAAGAAAAGGCCCTTGAGCCTGAGTCTGAGAAAGCCGCTGAAGGAGTTCCAGTGAAGAAAAATGATCAACGGTCTGATGATCCCTTGCCGTCTGCTTCAGAGAAGGATATCGTACCTCATATACCCATACAACCCTCTGATGAGAATGCATCTGCAGTTGATGATGTTCAGCCGATGGAAATTAGCGCAGAAGTTTATCGGAAAAATCCTCAGGAATCTTTCCCGCTATTTTCATCTGAGTATGGCCCCTTTGGCCCAGCTTTCAATGAGCAGCTTCACTTTGGGGTGAGCCCCTACGAAGGAGAAAGAACGTCTCTGTCACCAAGGTTCTGGACAGAGGAGCACACAATATATTATGGTTGGATCTTGTTTGGCAAGCACAGGATTTTCAATCACAAGATGTTAAACTTCACCAAGCTCGAAGGAATGCCTTGCTTCCACAACGCTCTTGACCATATTAAACATGCTCTTCTGAAGGGTTTCATGTGTTTCAATCATGGATGGAACAAAGAGATTATCCTTCAGTTCTATGCCATGTTGTACATCATAGGGCAGATGGAAAACACTTCAACCTAGACGCTCGAATGGATGACAGGCAGAGAGAGAATCAAATGCTCAGCATATCATTTTCTGGCCCTGATCAATTTGCCTCAATGCGAATTTGAAAATGACAGAGAACACAGGCTCCATTTCTGGGAAGTGTCGGATGCTCAACTCCATTTCCTGATGGTTCCCACCTTGGTGGGTGATGAATGCATCAACGTTGACCCGAAGAAGTTGGCCTATGACAAAAAAGTGCTATTCCACATACTATGCAATACCATTACGCCAACCAATCGGCCCAACTCCATCAAAGGCATCGTAGGAAATGCTCTGGTATCAGTTTCTTAGGGAATCAAATTCGACATTCCTGACCTATCCATTCGGAATCTGGCTTGTGCTGCAGACAGCCCTCAGTCGCTCAAGCCCTATGATCCTTGGATCATGTATGCCATTGAGCAGCTTACAAATGAAAAATTCTTCTGGGCCTATGAACCAAAAGTATTCATACCACCCATCCATGACACTCTGTGCATAGTGAAGGAATACAAAAAGGGGAAAGAACCTATTGACATGGATGTAAATGCCTCAGCATCTGAGAATGCTTCGAAGGTCAAAGAAGCCAGTGTTGAAGTTCCTCGAGAGGAAAATCCATCACTGTATGAAATTTGCATTCGCACACAGCAGACTTTGGAGAGGCATATGAGGATGGATAGGAATGAAAAGATGGAGTTGCTTGCTGAACTAAATCAGCTTCACAATCACACTAGGCAAATCCTTCTACATGAGAAAGATGCAAGAAAGAGATCTTGGACCTTACTGAGGAGGCATTTCTCTCGCAAGGATCTAGCCAAGAAGGGCCTCTTCAAGGATTATGATTATATGGACCTTCTTGTAGTTCCGCATGTCCGAAGACAAACTCCAGAGCTCCCATGACATTCTACTTCAACGGATCTGCTGTTTGTCAACCACGATGATGAAATTAAAGACACAGGAAGCACACACATTTTCAAGCCAGATGCAAATCCTTTGAAGCCCCTCAAAGCCAAGACTATTGCACCTGCTTCTGCCTCGACCATTCCACACTCTTCTGGTTCTGGTTCTTCAAGTGGTTTCAACTCTGACTCAGAAGACACTCCATCAGAGTGATTCCTCATGTGAACTCTCTATCTTTTTTACACTTGTTGACGAAAAGGGGGAGGATAACATCGAATGATAGTCTATCGGGGTTTGCATTGTGTTTTGCTTCGAACTTTCATTTGGTTTCTCTTCAAACAATTTGCTT
The DNA here is from genome assembly GCF_018294505.1 of Triticum aestivum. Lineage (NCBI taxonomy): Eukaryota > Viridiplantae > Streptophyta > Magnoliopsida > Poales > Poaceae > Triticum > Triticum aestivum. The sequence goes on from NC_057799.1 coordinate 315,125,517, forward strand.
CAGAACCTTATCGCACCGCATGTGGTGTTAAAACTTCGGTCGTCATGTAATGTTAATAATCTCACGTGTAATACTACTTGCTTCACATTATTTGTCTGCAGGTACCATTAAATATGGTTGTCCAATGAATGATATCACAGACGATTATTCTTTTTATAGGGACACATTAATTATCCTCGACAAACAGAGAATCATCTAATGATGATATTATATTGGAGCATTGTGTGATTCATAAGTAATGATTGGATATGCTCTTATTGCTATTTATCAATATCTAACCTTGCAGGAAAATATAGTCAGTCGATGCACAAATGCCCTGTAAAGGCTGTCTATGGCTGACAAAGTGTTTCTCTCGGATATCATATGCTTCACCGAATTACAAGGAAAAACATCTTCGAAGCCTATCCACTCTGAGCAACGAATTATAATTCGATCCTATTAATCTTATTATACATCTAACATGTAGGAAAATTATGTCTCATGTCGATTCAAAATTGTGCTCTGAGAAAACATTCATGATTTATCCATGTCACAGAACTCACCATGTTTCTCTTCTAACTCTTGTCGAAGTTTTTGTGACAGGAACTACCTCAGACACCGTCGAGTGCATTAAAAGAACTCCAGTATGAAATCTTTATCAATGACACTCATATGAAGAGAAATATACTTTCCCAAACCGAAGCATAACTTAAGGGGTAGAATATCTTATCTTCATAAACCTCTCTCGCAATTCATTATTCTTCGCATTCCATTCCATTCATTATCTATCATTCAATGTGATTTGTTTTGTCAACAGTCGTCCAAAAAGGGGGAGGTTGTTGGTGCAATATCTGCCTACCTCGAGTTTTGGAGATTGTTGACAGAAACAGGTATGGACTAATGTGTTTGCTAGTGCACACAGAGAGAAAAGTCCATACACAACTGAAGAGAATGCTGTCTCCGGTGCTGAGTTCGAGGAACTTCACCGAAGCATATCCGCGCTGCAGAGAAGAACGAGCTACATCTGATGAAGAGATAGGGTCAAGGAGATCAATGTGAGGAAATCGACCCCTCGAAAGATTTGCTGAGATGGCAAAGCTTTCTGTCTCAATACTATCGTCTGAAGAAATTGACTGCAGCGATTGAAGTTGAAGACAAAATGAAGATGTAGCATTCATTGAGTTTGTCTTCTTTCAGTCTTTTGAGTCATAGGACCTCCGTACTATAAAGAGGGGTATAGGTTCTTATTGCTTAGATCAGCTGTGATGCTTAGCTACAACCTATGAAAGATGCGAGAGAAATCTCTTTGTGCTCCTAGTAAATATTTGCCAGCAAGAGACTGTGATCTTCTTCACTGCGAGAGATTTTCCTCCGACCGAGGAGTTAGCATTTCTTGCTCAGCAAGGAATGTTACCGTTGAGCTCAAATCCGACCATTTGAATCATGTAGTTCGGCTATTGGTTGAGGCCGATGTCCAATTTGGTCATTTCCCATCTGGGAAGGCTGCGGCTATAAATAGCCACCCCGCTCCAACGCTATCCGTTGGCTGCTCTGCTTGAGATTTCTGAGAAGATTGATTTGAGCAACCCCTCTCTGAGTGATTTGAGTTTAAGATCCACCGAGAGAAAAATCAAGAGCCCAAACTTAGACAGTGATTTAGCATCACAGCGGATCTGAGTGAGAGTTCTTGTACCCGTTACTCTTGAGAGTTGTGCACTCTCTAGATAGATAGGTTTGGCTTTGAGTGATGAAGAGTCATTGTCTTCACCGAGCCTGATCGTCAACAACCAAGAGTGATTGTGGTTTGCGAAGGTCGACCGAAGGTTTGGAGACCGTCAACAAGGATCTACCATGAGTGAAATCAACCTGAGTCTGATCAGCTCTATGTTAAAGGAGAATAGGGTGATGAGAGTTTATCTTCCATGTTAAGTCACAGCCCCTCCAACCAGATGTAGCCCTTTGGCAGAAGGGTGAACTGGTCTACCAAATCTCTTGTCGCCATCGAGCACCACTTATTATATCTGCTCTACAGCAATTCCTTCAGTAGTTTAAGTTCGTGCTCGGTGCCTCTGGTTTATCTAATCTTTGTTCTAATCTGTGTTATTTATCCTGTGTTGTAGTATCAAATCATTTCATTATCTTCGTCCTTATTCCTACATTATCAATTTGTATCCTTCATATATGGTGTAACCCTGAGATCGTATTTCCTTTAGTGGTCATTATATTTTGTTTCATTCTGTTACACTTGTTTGCTTGTTGCATAAATCTCATCGTAGTTAAACCTATTTTCAATCAAGGTTGCTCTGTTGTAAATGCCTTTCTCGATGAATATGCTTCTAACAAGGAAATCTGATTCAGTGCATTTCTCTCTATACTGTATTCTGCTGCGGTGTGTGGAGTAGGTTTCAAAGCTTTCAAAAGAAATTTTGAATCTCCCATTCACCCCCCTCTGGTCGATATACTCTCGGTCCTAACAAGTTGAACAAGCGATAAACCACCACCCATTGACTTGTATATTTCCAGGTCCTGGAATTATGAAGGACAGCGCATTTGCGTCTGCTGCAACAAATCAAATTGGAGACTAAAAGGACAAAAATATACAATCATGTTCAGAGTATGTGTGGAATTAAGATTACTTTAACAATGACACAAATCATAGCCAGAGAATTGCAATGCCATGGTCATAACCACACCCAAGTTTAAAAAAATTAAGCCAATGGCATTCATATTCGAGCAATATGTCATGGTTCAAACATCATTAAAAAATGAGAGGAAAACAACTATGACAGGGCCTACTCATATTCTACCATAGCAGTTACTATTGTTCTCATATCAACTCTAGCAATAACATGCGTGGTTATAAAAATCTTGGAAATGAGAGTAACATATAGCAATCATGAGGTTATACTCATAATATCTATTCTAACAATCATTAGATGCCAATTGTTCTCATATCAACTCTAACAATAACATGTGTGTTCATAAAAATCTAGGAAATGAGAGGAACATATAACAATTATGTGGTTATAGACGTACTATCTATTCTAAATTTCTAACAATCAACAGGAAGTCGTATTCATAAGGTAAATATGAAATGAGATAGAAAACAATTACACGACGATACATTCCACCAGTATATGCAGCTAATCTATGTGTCGACCGCGTAAACGATGCCATCGTGCACTATAGCATCAGATAGAAATGGAGGGTAAACAGGATTGATGATGAGCCATAACCATGTATGGCAACCAGATTCCAGATAGACAATCCCATGTCAAACAAGGCAATGAGCTTGTAATCCATGTAGTCTTCTGATGGTGTGGGCACTTCGCAGATTACAGCCTTCAGCAAACGGAGGTCGTACCAAAAGCTCGACGCGTCTCGTGCGTAGTAGGCAGGAATGTCCGGCGGGCTACGAGGCTCGATGCCAGCAGGATCCAACAATGGAAGGGTGATCTCTCGCTAGGTGTAGATATCTACGAGACGCCAGGGACTACCGAATCGGTGGATGAGGACGATCCAGTTGGCCTTCATGCCTGCCTAGTAGTGGTCGCGCATGAAGGACAGGTGGGCAGCTAGTGGTAGCATGTCGAGGGGCACGACAACAACCTATATAGGATCGTCAAGTCGGTGTCTGGGCCACCTACGAGGATCGGGCATCAGCAAGCAGGGTGTCTTGAAAAGGGCCAGCCTGTTGTAGACGAGTAGACAGTACATAAACACCGAGCATGCGGCCAGACGCACGATGCTGAGCAGGTCCATACGATTACAGATCTGCTCCAAGAGAACACCAGGGAGGCAATTCCAATCATGGCTCTGCGTGTCAGTCGGTTTTGCCATAGGGTTTTTTAGGGCGCTGAGTGATTGGGGTTTTCGGTGCGTGCGAGAAAGCGGGAAGTGGATTCGGGCAGGCGAGCGAATAAGATGGTGTGTGTGGCCAAGCAGTGAACGGGGGGGGGGGTATGGTACGCGTGAGCTACAGAGGAAGATGGCGCGGGAGAGCGAGCAGTGAGCAGGGAGAAATGGTGTGCGGCCAATGATGGGGTAGAGAGGAGGAAGAAGAAGAGAGGAGGAAGAAGAGGGAAAGACGTTCAAGAAAGTGCATTAAATATCAAATTCTACTAGTACCACTACCATGATATACTGTCCTTCGGAGTGTAAATAGTTAAGACGGTGACATGTGGGTCTACCTCAAGAGGGCCCATATGTCAGTTAATGGAAGAGAGAGGTGCATAGGCGTATTTGCGAAAGCATGCTGCACTGGCAAACATGATGGCAGTACAGGGTAAGGATGAATTAGTAACACACCAACACGCTGGTTCAGCTTATTAATTAAGTGTCCCATCTATTGCAGCGTGTATTGTCACTTCACTATGAAGACTAGTTGAATAGTTGTCTCTGACCGAGATGGGGAATAATGGATCGCCAAGACTTCCTATGTACAGTATCCCTATGCCTCTACTCTCATCCTGTCCAACAACATGAAACATTGGCCAAGGCACCATGCGCCAATAACGTAGGAGTACTACTAGTATTTTGTGTCAACCTTTGACCATCTATTTAACTAATAAAATGTTAATGCATGTCACTAAAAATCATATCACTGCATTCCTATTTGAACATAGTTTTTAATGGTATAGTTTTTTATGACATGCATTGACACTTTGTTAGTTAAATTTACGGTCAAAATTTTACACTAAGTACGAAGGGGACCAATAAACCAGGACGGAGGTTTATATACAAGTCAATAAAAAATCATCAAACAAGGTAGTAGTAAATGATGAGTACCCTAAGATTTTTTTCCAAAAGTACTCAATAATGGGCTCGTTTTCCTCAAGAAAATTGTGTTTATGAACGTATTAATTGGAATGCATGCGTGAGGAACAAAAGACCAGAACTTTTACACGCATTGGTGAGTTTTCTCTTAATTCTTGCATGCAATGTTTTAATGAAGCTTGAAATATGAACATGTCAATGGGGTGAGTAAAAACCTCATGCATGCAACACTCACACGTACACATGCGCGCACGCAACACTCACGCATCCATGCGGCACACAGCACACGACGCAACACACACGCTCACGCTCAAGTGCTCGACCTGCTCCCTCCTTCCGCGAAAGACTGTACATATAGAGATTTGAACATTGACCAAGAGGAACCAGAACTTCATGGCATAATTAATGCCCAAAATTAGCAGATGTACGTGTGCATGCGACCACTGAGAGAAGAAGATTAAATGAAGGTTGTTGCATGCTGTAATGAAGGATAGACATGCAGCCTATAGCTAGAGCACAAGTTGGTGCATTAGTCAATCAGTACCGATTAGATTAAAGACTAAGTGCATTGGAAGTGTAGATGTACACTCTTTGTTGGAAAATTTTCTAATGCTAGATGTACAGTTTTTCACGGCCCGAGGGAGTAGACGTGCATGCACTCACATACACAACCAGGGTGGTTCATGCGCAAGGGTTGGACTCCTATTGCGCCCGCGTAAAGTTTTGTTTAACTGATTTCTTTGTTCTGCCAACTGACAGGTGGGACCCAGAAACCAGGTGTCGTTTTAACCAGTCGACAAAGTGCCACGTCAACCATGTGGCCGGTCAGCATGGCGCAATATGGTGCTCTACGTGAGCTAGTGACCATATAATCATCGCAAAACTATATAGTGATCGTAATGAGCGTATTGTTACATACGTTGACCGCCAGTGTATTTTGCTCATTTCAAATTAAGCCATATTAACTGGAAAGGACGCAATATGGACTAGTACTTTTGATGTGTCCCGTCAACTCGCAAAAAAGGGAGAAGCTTGCTTACTACGCCCTCTTCCTCGCCCACGCGCAGTGGCTCACAGGATGAGGAGAAGCTTGCTTAATATGTACGCCTACGCCCTCTCCCTCGCTCACACACGCGGTGGGTCGCATGACGAGGAGAGGGTTTTGAGTACAACACCCTCTCCCTCTCCCTCGCCCTTGCCCTCACAGTGGATGTGCAGTAGTTCATTCAGTGTCAGATTGATAGAAGCATATTGTACTAACATTGTTGGACCTTCCGAAGAGGAGAAGAGCCAAGTGCAAGGTTCACAGGAGTACGAACTGTTGAACCTCCCGAAGAGGAGAAGAGCCAAGCGCAAGGTTTATAGGAGTTGTCGTCCTAGTACTACAACTATAGCGAACGATCTCTACTGTATGATGCCACCACATCACCTATAGCCAAAGTTGTGCCACCTTTTTTCTCGCAGAGCGTGTTGGAGCCCGTGCAATAGCCACACAAGTTGCACGTACACATAACATATTTACTAGTAATAAATTATAAAGGAAAAATTCTAGTATGCTACACAAGTTCATCTCCACTTCATGTGATAAATTTGTGCACGACTACTCTACATATATTTACAGCGCTAGCATTCACAATTCACCATACTCCACTTACACGTTATAGATGGGCTCCATGTCCTCCTCCAGGTTCCTGTCCCAGGTGTTCTTCATAGATGGAACGATCCATAGCGGTTCGCAATGGGAATAATTGTCGCAGCTTTCTAGTCCGGTTCCACACGATGGAGACTCATCCAAGCTGAAGTGGCATAAATCAGGGATAACGTGTTCCAGCACGTTGATCATCCGGCGGTGCGCACTGAAGACACAACCATGCTTCATGAACGGCAAGCCTTCGGTGTCGTGCACGGAAGGTGGCATCTGCTTCACAATGGGGTAGCTGTTCCCAATGAAAAGCTAGTACTCTCCAAGAGTGTTCCTCGGCACCCACATAGCATCACGGGGGTCAAACTCGGCACCGTTCATCTGGTACATGCGGCATGTCAGATCTGGACACGTGGTGACGTACATGGTCAAGGTCCAGGCATGATAATGTTGTGCTCAAATATGGCGGTCAGTAATATTGTGCAACAAGTAGTACTACTCCAGTATAGAGGAAGTAAAATAACCGGCTTATTAGTATAGCCACTCTTGGCTGCATGGATGAGATAGTAAGACATGGAGAAACAAAAATAGTGGGAGCTAGTGAGTTCAAGTCATCAAGGGCCTAGCTAGCTATACGTGTCCTCCAAGGTAAAAAGTACTAGTACTAGTAAGTACTCCTTACTACTACTACAGTGAAAGAGAAGGCGAGAGGGTTAAAAAATTTAATACCAAATTGTAGTACTAGTACTAGTAAACATGTCCCAGTCAAGAAAAGAAAAGAACTAACAAGTACTACTACTCTAACACATAGCAATGAGAAAATGGAATACCTGGGTAGATGGTCATGGTTCGATCGTGGTAGATCGTGTGACCATATTGCACATCAGTGGTACCATGGGTAACGACTACTAAGATAGTTGATCCCAATATGCCAAAGTCAGGTACAAGGTTCCAGATTAGACCGAATCGCGGATGCAAATGCACATCCAGGATCGACGATCTTATTTTGATCGGGGGATGACTGGTCCCTGCAAAATAATGGAGTACCGCTAGGGATACAAATGATGGTTTGTGCATTCCGTTTGTAATCTCCCGTGCCGTAGGATGGCAACCATATGAATAAAGTTCCCTGGCTTGTCACCGCGAAGATGCGACCTACATGGCACACAGCATCTTCGAACGTGTAGGGGTACAAATCTGGCACGGCCAACATGTGTGAGCCTCTGCCGTTACGACCATTTGTATTGATGGCAATCCTTATGTCGAACACCGCGATGAGATAGTAATCGTCGTAGCTGCGCTGCTTTGTCGACGGGTCCGCAATTGCTATCTTCTTCAATCTCTTGTAGGCATCATCATACGTATTCAAGCCCAGGTAGTCTCGAAGGCTGTTCCCCATGGTGGAGAAGGGGTCTACGGGAATGACCGCACTGCTGTGGATGTTGTGCAAAATGACGGTGGTATCCGGCCGGAGGTATGCAAGCCAATCTCCGTTGGCACTAACCCAGACCTATATATAAGACGGTGGGCTGCGGAGAAGTTATGGGATGGAATAAATAAGTAATATATTTGGAATATACACTACATGGTAAAACTCCATGACTCACCTGCTCATCGGCAACTCTAGCGGAGTCAACGTGCAACCACGGCCAGGTAGCGGTGGACTGTTCGATGGATTGTCCCATAGAATGACCTTCTTCTCGAGAACGCATGGAAGACCAAAAAGCATGGCCTTTTCCCAAGCCTGTTTACGCACCGTCTTAAAATAGTTGGTGCAGGAAGCACCAGCGGTGAGGACGTCGGAGCGGCGCGCGATTTCTCCTAGAGGATCGTCGTCCAAGGTCTCCCCGCCCCGATGACGAGGAGAACCGCCTGGCGAATCCATGAGAGCAGCGACGAACTGGCTTGGTCTCTTCAGGGGGAGGGTAACTGGTAAGGAGGAGATAAGAGCGTAACCGCAGGGCCTCATCCCTTCGTTAAGGAAGTTATGCGGGCACGCATAGTGGTAGTGCCTAGTCTGATGGCGAGGCTATTATTTAGTACGTAGTACTGTAGCAGTAGTAGTACTACTTTCTCAACTAGTAGTGCGATGTACTGTACTTCCATAGTTCAGTAGTTTTGAAATCTTGAATCTCAAGGCCAAGGAGCTACAGTTACAAGTGGAGGGTACTACTGTTCTCTAGAAACATCGATGTACTATCAATGCAGGGAAAGTGCACCTGCGTACTCTCCGTGCTGTATTCAAGCGCGTAGCTGGCCTTGAGATAATGGAGCGAAGTCCATGTGTGCAACGCCACAAGCTACAGAGTATAGCACTTTACGTACAGAGCCATATTTCGTAGTTCCCAGTGCCGCGCTAGGCTTTTCTGGCTCTTCGGGCTTAATTGGCATGCGATAGTTTCTATACCCCTAGTAAAGATGGTAGCTGATGAGGAAGCAGCAAGCGAGGTGCAGCTAGGGCGAGCACGCAGATAAGAAACATTGCACGGTGTGAATTGATATATAGGAGCACTACTACTTTACGTAGGAATACAAGTACTACTCTAGTACGCGAGCCATGAGATGATGGGAGGGAAAACCCGTTCACGTGGATGGGCTATCCAGTGCACCCAGATTGTGGTGCAATACATCCGTTCGACTTCAAAAGTCAAACTACCAGTGTACAATATTGGCTCGTGGCAAGGTTAATATTTAAAAAAAGGCCGCCGTGCGTTCGGCCGGGATTGAGTCCACAAAACGAGCTATACACTCCGACAAAACTAGTAGTACAACGCAACCTAGAATCGCCTTTTGTCGCTAGTACATTGTTCCTTACAAGAAACCACTACCTAGAAACTACCACTTTCCAACCAATGTCTACTCTACAAAAATTAGTAAAAACATAACAAAATTTTCTTAATCCGTTGCAATAAACTACCAAGTGCCGTTATAGGCACGTTTCTACCCCTGTCACCCCTTAAGTCAACGCCATCTATTTGACCGACAAGTTTGGCGTTATGACTTGTGGGACCTATATGTCGGTCTGGACAAAAATCCCCGAGTCACCGCCTACCTCCGGTCCGTCCACCTAGTCATCCTCAGCCATGGGAGGCAGTTACCGCCGCCGGCAGAAGGCGAGGTCAAAAGCGCCGGCGGCGCGGAGCCCCTCTTGCGGCAGCCCAGATGCCAGCTCCGTATGGCCCTCGCGGCCGCTAGCTAGCCAAGCTGGCACACACCCTGCTGGATGCATCCAGCTGCTTGTCTGCAAGGTTTGCTAGCTAGGTTGCCACGGCGGTGCGGAGGCTTGCTCGCGTGCTCTGTGCTAAGGCCAGCCATCTGGCTCGAGCGAAGGCCAGCATGGCGTCCGGCTCGTCCGGCGAAGCGGCGGCCAGCTCGCTCATCACCGGCACCACCGACGAACACGCATACGAATTTTTTGAAGTAATGTCCAGGAAAAATAATGATTGGAGGAGGAAGAAGAGGATAGATGCTCAGATGTGGGTCCCTCGTGTCTTAACGGTCAACACAACGGTCAGACAGACGGTGTTGGTTTAAGGTGCCTCGTCAGCATGGACTGTGGGCCAACCCTGTCATAAACAGGTTTAAATGAGCCTAATCGGCACTAGGTAGTAGTTGTTTGGCGCGGATTAAGAAATTTTGGGTATGTTTTTGCTATTTTTTGTACAGTAGTCTCTTCCTACGGCTGGTTGAAAGTGGTAGTTTTTTGTTATATACTCTACATACTGTAAGTAGGAGTGAAAGTTAAGCTTTTTGCAAGCCAATAAGCACGGCTAGTTACATAGTGCCTATGTGTACGCAATTCAAACTAAATATCGACCATGAGTGACTAATATCTTGATGGAAAACTCGAAAGTATGGAAATACTAGCATTTTTTTGCATGGTTGGAAATACTAGAAATGTGCACGTGTGTTGCAATGGGTCATAAGTAGAATAATACTTATTCACAAACTTGATAGAATATGTCGTGGGAACGATTCCGACAATAAGAGAGGGGTAGAATAAAGGAGCATGATCTATCGAGATGCAAATGGGTGACACGGTGGTTTTAGCGAGTTCAGGCCTCTCACGATGGACATAACAACCCTACGTCTCGTGCTCCGGAGAGGCTTTGTTTTATCTGTATATGTATCTGGAGATTACAATGTATGAGAGAAGGGAACGGATCCCATGCCTGAGCTAAGTCCCGAGACTAATGACGAAAAGAGAGAGAGGTGGAAGAAAAGACCCCCTAGTCTAGTGGTGGGGGTGGCTTATATAGAGTGCGCCACCCCCTCACCTCCTATGTTACAAAGAGGGCATGAATGCCATAATGTCAGCCCACTATGAAACCTCCAATATGAGGATGATGCTTCAACTTCCTTGTCGACTGTTTGGTCTTCACATATCCGAGTGGGTCGTACGGTCGAGTGATTGACTGTCATCCGAGTGGACGGTATGCTGCTTGGTCGAGTGGATGGTATGCTGCTTGAAATTTATCTGGACCCACATGTTGTGTGGACCCCATGCTTTATGATATTTCGACCCTTGGTGGGCCTACCTGTTATGTGTATCCCCAACATTAGCCCCCGAATCGATTGCGATTTTGCAGAACGAGTTTGTGAAAGACACAATTTGGCTCGAGTGATTACGGAAATACTCGGTACCTGTCATCGTGCTTTCAGACAACCAAGGTTTGAACAAAATCTCAATGGATTCTGGTATTGTGCTTCCTGACTGATCTGGGGTAAGTGCCCGCGAGGAGCAACTTGGTGACATTCGATCATTTCTCGGAAGAGGTTAACTTGTGATCAGAGTATGGATGTGTCATTAAATCCGGGCAACAAGATTGACGCATGGACTGCTCTCTCGGAGAGATGCCATTCTTATCCCGGAGGAACGTCAATACGAGTCGGTTCTAGATCCAAACTTATGAGTTTCACGCTTTGATTCCTAGAAGAAGGCTCAAAACAGGTCCACGGAGGAGCGTTAAACTCACCTTCTAGCAATTTTTTTGGTAGCCGACGGGAGCCTTAGAACTTGTTTGTTTGTTGTTCGCCACTCGGACCGGTCAGGCCGTACCGAGTGGAAATTACTCCAGTGGGGGCACGCTGAGTGCACCCACTGGTTGTAGTCCCCAAGACCGCCGTTGACTGCGGGCAATCGGCAGGGGTCTGAGAGAACTAAGAATCTTCTTAGCTGGTACTAATAGAACTTGTTCCTCTCCGACTTGGAGTCGAGTAGTACTTGAGGATCTGGTACTGGTCTAGCTTGCCCTTCCTCGACTCGGAAGTCGAGTATCACTTGAGTGATCCGGAGATGGTCTTGCATCAAGCAAAAATCTTTCTTTCTGAGTTCTCTTCCATGGGGGCACGTTGAGTGCACCCACTGGGTGTAGTCCCCGAGCCTCTGTCGGACAAGATGAGTCGGGCAGAGGGTTTAAGTCTCCTGGTAAACCTCCACCCAGTCGACACGGTAAATATCTTTTGGTCTGGAATTGAGTCAATCGGATGCATCTTCAGGTGCTTGACATGGTAAATAAGCTCAGCCTGGAACTGAGTCAGTCGGACTGATCTTCATGCACTCGGCACGGAATAAATTCAACCTAGAACTCGGTCAAGCAGGTGAATCTTCGTGCTCTTGGCACGGTGAATGAATTCATCTTTGAAACTGCCGACTATAGAAAAAGCTGGACACGCCAGGGAGGAATCATTCCAGTAGTACTTCTTATATTGACCTTTAAATTTTGCGTGAAAGGGGTATTTGTAAGAGTACATTGTATCCGTAGAGGAGCTTGGTTTTCACCCTTTTGCATGAAAGGGGTATTTGTCCGAGTGGACGTGCTTCCTGACTGATCGGGGTATGTTGACTGCAAGGAAAAATTTGGTGGCACTTGTATGTCTCCCGGAGGAGATAGACTAGTGGTCTGACATGGTCGTGCTATGAAACCCGAGTGACGAGGCTAGTGTGTGGGCTGACTCTCCGGAGTGAGGCCACTCATTATCCCGGGGGAACACCAGCACATGCCATCTCTGAGTCCAAGTTTGTGAAACTGACGCCTTGGAGCCTAGGATAAGGCCAAGTGTATCCATAGAGGAGCGCTGTGTTCACCCTTTTGCGGTCCTGAAGATGTCTTTAGGTAATGATTTGTGCGATCGTCCGAATGGACAGTACTACCCTTATAGATTTTCGACAGACCGAGCATGTATGGTCAGAAAGATATTCCTGATGTGATCAATAGGTTGATTGAATGGGCGTAACCCCTGAGGGCGGCATGGCCAACGGCTGTGCGTAGCCCCCGGGTGATGCTCGAAAGAGGTAAGCTTGCTACAGAGTGTGATATGAGGTTTGATCATATGAGTAACTTGGTTGTTCCCGTGTTGGGGGTGTAGAGGTGACGCGTGAGGCGGCCGAGGGGCGATGATGTGTACAACCGAGTGACGACGCACGGGGCGGCCGAGTGGTGAAGACGTGCACAACCGAGTGGAGACGCGCGGAGCGGCCGAGTGGTGAAGACGTGCATAACCGAGTGGCGACGCGCATAGCGGCCGAGTGGTGAAGGATTATGTGTCCAGCCAAGCGGCTGAAATGGTCTACGAAGGATCTAACCAGATGCTTTCGAAGCTAATGTAGCGACAAGGTCAGTGTAGTGTGGTTGCGATGCAACAAGACCGGCGTGACAACCGAGTCTGAGTAGGAATGAAGATGGCGTGCAGAGTGTCTGGGTGATTATAAAACTTGTCAAAGTGGCAGATCGAATGCACTGGTTGAAGTGAAGGATCTGACTAGTGGTGAAGTACTTGACCACTCAGGAGAGTGTCATTCCAAATGAGATGCAGCCCCCGAGTGCGGCGTAGCCCCCAAGTGTACTTCAGGCTTCGACAACGGACATGTCGGAATACGAGAAATATAGTTTTGAATGGATAAATTGTAATTCATCGAGTCAGACTCGGGAAAAGTTGAGGCGGAGCTTCCGAGTGATGCTCGAAAAGAGGCAAAATTGCAAAGGATTGAAGTGTGTGTAGTTTGATTATGAAAGTGACTTATTTGTCTCAAGCCTGACAAGGTCTATATCATTGATACGATGAAGAGGATTCCACAGAGGGGTTGGCCGGATGTGTTTGAAGTCAACAGAGCGACAAGGTCGGTGTTGTGGTGCGCTGGGACCGGTATGGTGACCGAGTCCGAGCAGCGATGAAATTGGTGCATAGGGCCGTCGAGTGATCGCGTAACTTGTGTAAAAAATGGCACAAGCCAAAGAAATAATTTCTCGAGGAAATTTGATGTGTGCTGAAATGATTTGTGTGAATAACACCCATAGACACCCGCTGGGAGTGCAAGGGGCTTGCTGGTTAACCAGCAAGAGTCTGAAAGAGCGAAGGATCTGTTCGAACTTGTCGAAGCGAAGGATCTGACTGAAATCATTGGAATACTGGCTCAAATAAAATAGAAGTGTAGTGTTTTGACTGAGTTGCAGCCCCGGAGGACCGATGCAAACTCAAAACGAAGAACACATGGTGTTCGTGAATGATGTATGCGAAAAAATGGAAGTTGGACTCGGGAGTCACATAACCAATACTAAGCAAGTATGTGAAAACAAGTAGCCGAACATAGAGGTACACTCGGTGGCGTGGCCTCCGAGTGAACGTGATGTGTGAATTACGGGATACTCGAGAAGACGGAAATAACAGAATATAAAATGACTTAGCTATCTGAAGGCGCGCGAGTGGCCAAGTGGTGATGAGGCGACCAACCGAGTGGCGACGCGTGGGGTGGCCGAGTGGTGATGAGGTGACCAACCGAATGGCGACACGCGGGGCGGCCATGTAACGCCCACGATGCGGCTATATCTCCCACGTGTCGAGGCACGACTTAGAGGCATAACCGCATAGTGGTTTTGTCGCAAGAAGGGTCATCTTCACACAATCCCATGTAATGAACAAGAATGGGATAAAGAGTTGGCTTACAATCGCCACTTCACACAATACATAAATATAATTCATACATCATCCAAAATACAAACATATAGACCAACTATGGTCAAGATCCAGATGAAAATAAGACAACCCCAAATGCTAGATCCCCGATCGTCCCAACTGGGCTCCACTACTGATCATCAGGAAAAGACACATAGTAACGACCACGTTCCTCATCGAACTCCCACTTGAGATCGATCCCATCATCTGCACTGGCATCGTCGGCACCTGCAACTGTTCTGGTAGAATCTGTGAGTCACGAGGACTCAGCAATCTCACACCCGCGAGATCAAGACTATTTAAGCTTATAGGAAAGGATGGTGTAATGAGGTGGAGCTGCAGCAGGCAATAAGCATTTATGGTGGCTAACATACGCAAAAGAGAGCGAGAAGAGAAGCAACAGAACGGTCGTCATCTAACAATGACCAAGAAGTGATCCTGAACTCCTACTTACGTCATTCATAACTCAAACCGTGTTCACTTCCCGGACTCCGCCGAGAAGAGACCATCACGGCTACACACACGATTGATGTATTTTAATTGGGTCAAGTGACAAGTTCTCTACAACCGGACATTAACAAATTCCCATCTGCCTCATAACCGCGGGCATGGCTTTCGAAAGATAATACCCTGCAGGGGTGTCCCAACTTAGCCCACCATAAGCTCTCACGGTCAACGAAGGACAAACCTTCTCCCGGAAAAACCCGATCAGTCTCGGAATCCCGGTTTACAAGACATTTCGACAATGGTAAAACAAGACCAGCAAAGCCGCCCGAATGTGCTGACAAATCCCGATAGGAGCTGCACATATCTCGTTCTCAGGGCACACCGGATGAACACTACGTACAGCTAAAACCAATCCTCGAGTTTCCCCAAGGTGGCGCTGCAAGTGGCTCTAGTATGGACCAGCACTCAGAGGAACACTGGCCCGGGGGTTTAAATAAAGATGACCCTCGGGCTAGCGAAAACCCGGGGGAAAAGGCTTAGGCGGCAAATGGTAAAACCAAAGTTGGGCCTTGCTGGAGGAGTTTTATTCAAGGCGAACTGTCAAGGGGGTCCCATAAATCACCCGACCGCGTAAGGAACGCAAACTCAAGGAACATAATCCCGGTATGACAGAAACTAGGGCGGCAAGAGTGGAACAAAACACCAGGCATAAGGCCGAGCCTTCCACCCTTAACCAAAAATATATAGATGCATTAATTAAATAAGAGATATTGTGATATCCCAACATATCCATGTTCCAACATGGAACAAACTTCAACTTCACCTGCAACTAGCAACGCTATAAGAAGGGCTGAGCAAAAGCGGTAACATAGCCAAACAATGGTTTGCTAGGAAAGGATGGTTAGAGGCTGACAAGGCAATATGGGAGGCATGATATAGCAAGTGATAGGTAGCGAGCATGGCAACAGAGCGAACAACTAGCAAAGCAAAGATAGAAGTGATTTCGAGGGGTGGTCATCTTGCCTGCAAGGTTCTCAGAGTTGTCGAGGGCTTGATCCTCGTAAGCATACTCAATAGGTTCCTCGTGCACGAACTCGTCTCCCGGCTCTACCCAAGACAAGAGCACAAACAAACGGAACCACAATCAACCACGAGAAATGCAAAAGCCAGATGATGTAGCGACCAGACCTCAAATGGTCTGTGCTGCTGTGCACCAGTGTCATCCCTGGCTCAGTAATGCTGACACGCACAGTACAAAATGGAGGATTTATAATAGAGTAGCAATCACACACTTATTACATCGAATATCTCCAAAGAGAATAAGTATGATAAACATGGCTTAAGGCCATCTAACAACGATAACAGCGGAAGACTTGGAAGATAAGTGAGTCCATCAACTCCAGCGGCATCACTGAGTATAAGACCATGACCTAAGGCACCTTACTCGTCATCTGAAAAGTCTGCAACATGAAACGTTGCAGCCCGAAAACGGGTCAGCACATAGAATATGCTGGCAAAGTAACACATAGAGAGCAATGAACAATAATAATACTATACTACATGCATATATGGCTGGTGGAAAGCTCTATGGTTACAGTTTTGCGAAAAGCCAATTTTATCCTACTTCAAAGGAATAAATTTTATTTAACTATCATGGTGGTTGTGAAACATTGAGAAGGTACCTCCAACTCAATCCCAATTAAGTGTCATCATTAACCCAACAAAATTAATTATAAGTAACATAGTGATGAGATTCAAATGATAATCCAGGTACTAGATACTCAAGTTGTCCATAACCGGGGACACGGCTAACCATGATTAGTTTGTACACTCTGCAGAGGTTTGCACACTTTTCCCCACAAGACTCAATCGCCTCCACTTGATTCTCGCACTACATGATGTTTGAGAAACGGATGACCGAGACACAGCCTTTCAGAAACAATCACTCTTTACTCTGGATGGACCGGTACACCTACTTTCCCCGACATCTGCTAGCCCACCTCTTCAAGAGATATTGTAACCTACTCAACTATGCTAGAGCCCATAATAGCTTGTGGCTGCACACGGAAGTTTCTAGCATGAATAATCTTATGATCCCTTTGAGCCTGGGTGGCGGACCTTATACAATCAGACAACACTGGGTTCTCCAGGTGCCTCAATCCACCCAGATGTGAGTTTTAGTTGCCACCTTAAGTTGAACCATTAATAAGCATCTCACATCTGTCATGAATATCTCTCAAACCCATCCACGTCTACGAGCATAGCATGGCAATAATAAAAGCAACGTAGAAGTAACTCCCAAGGGTTTGAATAGAAAACAGGTAATAGGTACTACCTCAACTACTTCCCAGTACCCACAATTTAATTAGATCCTAATCATGCAAGTGTTTGAGGAATAGATCTAATGCAATAAAACTGGGTATGAAAGTATGATCAAAGTGTTACTTGCCTTGCTGATGATCCGCAAAACCTAACGAGTCGAAGTAACAAGCGGCACACTCCGGGTACTCTATCGCAAACAAATAAGCATACAATCAGTACTCATCTAATGCACAGATAAAACTCGAATGAAAGATCCAACCAGAAAGTTCAACTTAAGAACTCCGGTTTGCAAAAAGAATCAACTCGAAAGAAGCAACGAAAGTCAAACTGTGAAAGAAAGAAGCTTCGTTTACTAATCTGGATCTAGGTCAAATTTTATTGTAGCAAAAACTTGTTTGAGTAGGTTAAACGGAAAGAGAATTTCGAGACGAAACTCTAGGCGCTTGAATCGCCTGATTCCGATAAACGAGCGAGAAGTTAAACAGAATCGAAGATTCGATCAGAAATCGAATCTGAGATAATCGCAGAAAAATCCGACGAAAAAGAAAAACGAACGAACGGTTAAAGAACGGACGTTCGTTAACAGAGAAAAACCGACGAACGCGTTCGTTAAAACGAACGGTTCGGTAAACGCTCTCAAAATAATAAAACCGAAAAAAAACCGATCTAGGTTTTTTTTTAAACAAAGGGTTTTTTTAAAACAAAAACCGGCAACGACGAAACGGGGCAGCGGCAGTACCTCGTCGGGGCTCCGGCGAGGCTCCGGCGGGGCTCCGGGCTCGGGCGGCGGCTCCGGCGACGAACGCGGCGGCGGCGGCTCGGGCTACGGCGGCGGCGGCGGGGCTACGGCGGCGGCGGCGGTGGCTCGAGATGAGAGGAGAGAGAGAGGGGGGGCCCAGGGTGGCTTGGGGGAGGGGGCGGCGAGGGGAGGCGTGCGGCGGCCGGACTCGGCAAGGCGGCGGCGGCTCCCGTGCGGAGGAAGGAGAGGCGCGGGCGGGCCGGCGCTCGGCCGGGCTTCGGCCCAGCGGGCGTCGCTCGTTTTTTTAAATAAGTTCCGCGGAAAATAATTCACAGAAAAATAAATAAAAATCAGAAAAATATGAAATAAATTTTCCCCGTCTAGTTAGAAAATCTAGAATAAGGTGAACATTTTTTTTATCAAAATAAATATTTTGAAAACATGCAATATTTTTAATGCAATAAAAATTGCAAATAAAATCCAAATAAATCCAATAAATGATTTTAACATTTTCCTCCAGTATTTCAATTGTTTTGGGAGAAGTCATATTTTCTCCTCTCATTATTTTTAAAATGAAATATTTTTCCGGAGAGAAAAATAATTAAAACCAAAATCCTCGTCTTATTATTTGATAAAAATCAACTATGAAAATACGAGAAAATCCCCAACTCTCTCCGAGGGTCCTTGAGTTGCTTAGGATTTTTTCGAGGATTTGTCAAAATGCAATAAAACATGATATGCAATGATGATCTATGTATAACATACCAAATTGAAAATTTGGGATGTTACAAACCTACCCCCCTTAAGATGAATCTCGCCCTCGAGATTCGGGTTGGCTAGAAAACAGGTGGGAGTGGTCTTTCCGTAGATCTTCCTCTCGCTCCCAGGTGGCTTCATCCTCCGTGTGGTGACTCCACTGGACTTTGCAAAACTTGATAACCTTGCTGCGGGTAACTCGGCTGGCATACTCGAGAATCTTAACTGGTTTCTCCTCATAGGTCAAATCACTTTCCAACTGAATCGCTTCCAGTGGCACAGTATCTCTCAGCGGTATCTCAGCCATCTCTGCGTGGCACTTCTTCAACTGCGAAATGTGAAATACATCATGTACTCCAGACAATCCTTCGGTCAATTCCAGCTTGTAGGCAACCTCTCCCATACGTTCTACAACTCTGTATGGTCCGATAAAACGGGGCGCTAACTTTCCCTTAACTCCAAAGAGCTTCACTCCACGAAGTGGTGATACTCGGAGATATACTCTGTCTCCGACTTCATGAACTGTCTCCTTTCATTTAGAATCAGCATAACTCTTCTGCCTGGACTGGGCTACCTTGAGCCTATCGCGAATCAACTTCACTTTCTGTTCAGACTCCTTAATCAAATCTGGTCCAAACAGCTGACGGTCTCCAACTTCGTCCCATAACAACGGTGTTCTACACCTTCTTCCGTACAAAGCTTCGAAAGGGGCCATCTTCAAACTGGTTTGATAACTGTTGTTATATGAAAACTCCGCATATGGCAAATTGTCGTCCCAACTAGATCCATAATCTAGTGCACATGCTCTCAACCTGTCCTCCAAAATCTGGTTGACTCTCTCGGTCTGTCCATCTGTCTGTGGGTGAAATGCTGTACTAAATTCCAGCCTGGTTCCCAATGTTTCATGTAACTGCTTCCAAAACTTCGAGGTAAATTGGGTTCCTCTGTCTGATACAATGGTCCTCAGAACTCCATGCAAACATACGATCCTGGTCATGTATATCTTTGCCAACTTAGCACTGGTGTAAGCGGTCTTTACTGGAATGAAATGAGCCACTTTCGTCAATCGGTCGACTACAACCCATATTGAGTCATAGCCTGAACGAGTCCTGGGTAATCCCGTGATAAAATCCATGCCTATTTTATCCCACTTCCATTCGGGTATCGGCAATGGCTGTAGCAATCCTACTGGCTTCTGATGCTCTGCCTTCACTCTCTGACATACATCACAAACTGCTACATACTGCGCAATATCCTTCTTCATTCCGGTCCACCAGAAAGTATTCTTCAAATCCAAATACATCTTGGTATTCCCTGGGTGAATCGAGTACGGTGAATCATGGGCTTCTTGCAAAATCAACTTCCTGATCTCTGGATCATTTGGCCCATATACGCGGTCCTCGAACCATAAGGTATCGTGCTCATCCTCACGAAATCCCTTGGCTTTTCCTTTGCTCATCTTCTCCTTTATCTCTTCAATCTCCTTGTCTGTCTTCTGAGCTTCTCTGATCCTTTCCATCAAGGTAGACTGAATCTCCAGTGTCGCTAAATAGCCTCTTGGGACTATCTCCAAACATAGCTCGCGAAGGTCCTCGGCTAACTCCTGAGGTAACTCTCCTGTCATGAGGGTGTTGATATGACTCTTGTGGCTCAACGCGTCTGCTACTACGTTAGCCTTTCCAGGGTGGTAATGCAATCTCATATCATAATCCTTAATGAGCTCCAACCATCTCCTCTGTCTGAGATTTAACTCCTTCTGCGTGAAAATATACTTCAAACTCTTGTGATCCGTGTACACCTCACAATGGTTTCCGATGAGAAAATGTCTCCATGTCTTCAATGCATGCACCACGGCTGCTAATTCCAAATCATGCGTAGCATAATTCTTCTCATGGGGTTTAAGTTGTCGTGAAGCATACGACACAACTCTTCCTTCCTGCATAAGCACTGCTCCAAGTCCTCGACGAGAAGCGTCGCAGTAAACTTCATAGTCCTTGCGTTGATCTGGCAGAATCAACACTGGTGAGGTAACCAATCGTTTCTTCAGCTCTTGGAAACTAGCTTCACATTCCTCAGTCCAATTGAATTTGGTGTCTTTCTTTAATAGCTTAGTAATGGGCTTAGCAATCTTCGAGAAATTCTCGATGAATCTCCGGTAATATCCTGCAAGTCCAAGAAAACTCCGGATTTCTCCAACTGTCGTGGGTGATTCCCAACTTGTCACTGTGTCAACCTTGGCAGGGTCTACTGCTATTCCTTCTCCAGAAATAACATGTCCAAGGAATCCAACTTCCTTCAACCAAAACTCACATTTGCTGAACTTGGCATATAACTGATGTTCTCTGAGCTTCTCAAGTACCAATCGCAAATGCTCCTCATGCTCTTCTTCATCCTTGGAAAAGATTAAAATATCATCAATGAACCCCACGACGAACTTATCCAAAAACTCCATAAACACTTTTTTCATCAGGTTCATGAAATAGGCAGGCGTGTTAGTCAGACCAAATGACATAACGGTATACTCATACAATCCATATCTGGTGGTAAATGCCGTCTTGGGTATATCCTGCTCTCGAATCTTTAACTGATGGTATCCTGATCGTAGATCGATCTTGGAAAATACCTTAGCTCCTTGTAGACGGTCAAACAAATCATTGATCATCGGCAGTGGGTACTTGTTTTTGATGGTCACTTCATTCAATCCTCGGTAATCAACAACCATCCTCAGCGATCCATCTTTCTTCTCCACTAGAAGTACTGGTGATCCCCAAGGTGACGAACTTGGGCGAATATAGCCTTTATCCAGTAACTCCTTGATCTGCTTCTTAATTTCCTCCAAATCCTTTGCGGGCATCCTGTACGGTCTCTTAGATATTGGCCCTGTGCCTGGCAAAAGTTTAATCAAGAACTCAATGTCTCTATCTGGTGGCATGCCTGGCAACTCTTCTGGAAATACATCCCGATAGTCCTTCACCACGGGTACTTCCTCTTACGGTTTTCAATCTGCTGTTGCTTCCCTTCAATCATGAGAGCTCTATCTACCAGCTCCTGGTAGTTGTTGAAGGTTGCTGTCATCAACTGCATACTCAGTTCATCATTCAGCCCTTCCAAAAATTTCTCCTGCTTGGCAGCATCTGTAGCAACGTCATCTGGTGCATAACGTGCTAACTTACTGAAATCCTCCACATACTAGACTACGGTGCGTCCTCCTTGGCGTAGGTTGCGAAACTCACGCTTCTTCATAGCCATAGCTCCTGCTGAAACCTGAGCTGTACGGAAAGCTTGCTGAAACTGGTCCCATGTGACAGTGTCAATAGGGTGCGTGGCTGTATAATTCTCCCACCATGATGCTGCGGGTCCATCAAGCTGATGTGCGGCAAAACGCACTCTTTCCGCATCTGTGCATCCTGCAGTGGTCAACTCCCTTCCAACTTTGCGGAGCCAATCATCTGCTACAATCGGCTCGGTGCTACTGGAAAACACCGGCGGGTTTAGCCTTAAGAAACGGGCTAAGTGATCAACAGGTGGTGGTGGCGGTGGGTTGTTGTTGTTGTTGTTGCCTTGGTTCTGCACTAACACTTGCATTAGGGCATTCTGTTGCTGAATCAACTGGGTGATCTCTGGCGGGAAAACAAATCCGATGTCGCGTCTCGGAGGCATCTGATAGGTTTTAGAAAAGATGAGAGTTAAGAATAGAATGAGGTCTAGAGAGAAAACACTACCCATATGCTCATGAGACAAATTCAATCAATATCACTCAATCAATTCAAACAAGGCAAAACAATCGATCTAACTAGCGTTACGAAGTGCTTGAACTATACTATTAAATGGGGGAAAACTACTACTGATATGGTGGTCTACTAGAAATTCTGATCCGTTGAAGACTCCATGATGTCTGCTCCAGCTTCATCAACCTAGTCGTCTTCACTTGGTTCTGAGTCGGTGTCGTCGATGATGATGTAGTTATCCGGACAAGTGCATTCGTCGACTTCTGCTTTTGGCACTGGATTTCCCACGAATACTCCAATCTTCTTCTCCAGGTCGTCATTCTTCCCTACTAGTGCGTTGATCTCCTCCAAATAATCTTCGCGTGTAGCCTTGAGTTCTTCTTGGAGTTCCTTGATCTTCGTTAATGCCTTCTTCAGTTCTTCCTTGTCCGTGCACATTTGGTTCTCCTGGCGACGAATATGCTAGTTCTGCTCCTGGATGAAAGCTGCAATTGATCCATCCTTCTTGGTCTTGATCATCTCCCATTGCGCGTCTCGGCGTCCACAAATTTGGTAAATTGTATCCTTAAGCTCCTGGTGATAGACTTCTCCGATGCGTCCCATGGCGATGTGTGCGGCCATGCTCTTCCCTAAACTCCAAGTTGGTGCTTCGAAAACCAATCTTATGGCACTCAACATCCTTCCTGGAATGATAACTTGAATCTTCCAGCTCTCTTCTTCAGGTAATGTGGCGTTGTAGGTTCCGGTGATGCTTGGTATTCCTATGTTCAAGTACTTGGTGACTTCCTTCAAGTGTCGTCCAAACGGCGTGTCTTCATCTGGTTGCATGAACTTGCTCCTTGCATTCGCCATTCCTAAAAGAGTAGAAAAAGGAGAGGGGTCAGAAATGAGAAGAGAGAAGCTTTCTAGGGCTTAAGCTTAGTGGTCGTGTCCTACAGTCAGCGTGTGCTCTGATACCAACTTTGTAGCGACCAGACGTCAAATGGTCTGTGCTGCTGTGCACCAGTGTCATCCCTGGATCAGTAATGCTGACACGCACAGTACAAAATGGAGGATTTATAACAGAGTAGCAATCACACACTTATTACATCGAATATCTCCAAAGAGAATAAGTATGATAAACATGGCTTAAGGCCATCTAACAACGATAATAGCGGAAGACTTGGAAGATAAGTGAGTCCATCAACTCCAGCGGCATCACTGAGTATAAGACCACGACCTAAGGCACCTTACTCGTCGTCTAAAAAGTCTGCAACATGAAACGTTGCAGCCCGAAAACGGGTCAGCACATAGAATATGCTGGCAAAGTAACACATAGAGAGCAATGAACAATAATAATACTATACTACATGCATATATGGCTGGTGGAAAGCTCTATGGTTACAGTTTTGCGAAAAGCCAATTTTATCCTACTTCAAAGGAATAAATTTTATTTAACTATCATGGTGGTTGTGAAACATTGAGAAGGTACCTCCAACTCAATCCCAATTAAGTGTCATCATTAACCCAACAAAATAAATTATAAGTAACATAGTGATGAGATTCAAATGATAATCCAGGTACTAGATACTCAAGTTGTCCATAACCGGGGACACGGCTAACCATGATTAGTTTGTACACTCTGCAGAGGTTTGCGCACTTTTCCCCACAAGACTCGATCGCCTCCGCTTGATTCTCGCACTACATGATGTTTGAGAAACGGATGACCGAGACACAGCCTTTCAGAAACAATCACTCTTTACTCTGGATGGACCGGTACACCTACTTTCCCCTACATCTGCTAGCCCACCTCTTCAAGAGATCTTGTAACCTACTCAACTATGCTAGAGCCCATAATAGCTTGTGGCTGCACACGGAAGTTTCTAGCATGAATAATCTTATGATCCATTTGAGCCTGGGTGGCGGACCTTATACAATCAGACAACACTGGGTTCTCCAGGTGCCTCAATCCACCCAGATGTGAGTTTTAGTTGCCCCTTAAGTTGAACCATTAATAAGCATCTCACATCTGTCATGAATATCTCTCAAACCCATCCACGTCTACAAGCATAGCATGGCAATAATAAAAGCAACGTAGAAGTAACTCCCAAGGGTTTGAATAGAAAGTAATAGGTACTACCTCAACTACTTCCCAGTACCCACAATTTAATTAGATCCTAATCATGCAAGTGTTTGAGGAATAGATCTAATGCAATAAAACTGGGTATGAAAGTATGATCAAAGTGTTACTTGCCTTGCTGATGATCCGCAAAACCTAACGAGTCGAAGTAACAAGCGGCACACTCCGGGTACTCTATCGCAAACAAATAAGCATACAATCAGTACTCATCTAATGCACAGGTAAAACTCGAATGAAAGATCCAACCAGAAAGTTCAACTTAAGAACTCCGGTTTGCAAAAAGAATCAACTCGAAAGAAGCAACGAAAGTCAAACTGCGAAAGAAAGAAGCTTCGTTTACTAATCTGGATCTAGGTCAAATTTTACTGTAGCAAAAACTTGTTTGAGTAGGTTAAACGGAAAGAGAATTTCGAGACGAAACTCTAGGCGCTTGAATCGCCTGATTCCGATAAACGAGCGAGAAGTTAAACAGAACCGAAGATTCGATCAGAAATCGAATCTGAGATAATCGCAGAAAAATCCGACGAAAAAGAAAAACGGACGAACGGTTAAAGAACGGACGTTCGTTAACAGAGAAAAACCGACGAACGCGTTCGTTAAAACGAACGGTTCGGTAAACGCTCGCAAAATAATAAAACCGAAAAAAAACCGATCTAGGGTTTTTTTTAAAACAAAGGGTTTTTTTAAAACGAAAACCGGCAACGACGAAACGGGGCAGCGGCAGTACCTCGTCGGGGCTCCGGCGAGGCTCCGGGCTCGGGCGGCGGGGTGCGGGGCTCGGGGGGGGGGCGCGAGGGCGGCGGCTCCGGCGACGAACGCCGCGGCGGCGGCTCGGGCTACGGCGGCGGCGGCGGCTCGAGATGAGAGGAGAGAGAGAGGGGGGGTATATATAGGAGGGGGGCCGGGGTGGCTTGGGGGAGGGGGCGGCGAGGGGAGGCGTGCGGCAGCCGGACTCGGCAAGGCGGCGGCGGCTCCCGTGCGGAGGAAGGAGAGGCGCGGGCGGGCCGGCGCTCGGCTGGGCTTCGGCCCAGCGGGCGTCGCTCGTTTTTTTTAAATAAGTTCCGCGGAAAATAATTCACAGAAAAAAAATAAAAATCAAAAAAATATGAAATAAATTTTCCCCGTCTAGTTAGAAAATCTAGAATAGGGTGAACATTTTTTATCAAAATAAATATTTTGAAAACATGCAATATTTTTAATGCAATAAAAATTGCAAATAAAATCCAAATAAATCCAATAAATGATTTTAACATTTTCCTCCAGTATTTCAATTGTTTTGGGAGAAGTCATATTTTCTCCTCTCGTTATTTTTAAAATGAAATATTTTTCCGGTGAGAAAAATAATTAAAACCAAAATCCTCGTCTTATTATTTGATAAAAATCAACTATGAAAATACGAGAAAATCCCCAACTCTCTCCGAGGGTCCTTGAGTTGCTTAGGATTTTTTCGAGGATTTGTCAAAATGCAATAAAACATGATATGCAATGATGATCTATGTATAACAAACCAAATTGAAAATTTGGGATGTTACAGATGATGCAAAACATGTATGATAAGCGAGATATGATATGCGATGCATATGCGTGCTCCGGGAGGAAAAGATGAACAAGGCAGTAACTTGGCAAACCAAGCATGCCACTGGAAAGATGAGATGATTTCGGTCGAAATCGATATAAAGATCACCGGAAACGGATGCACGGTTTGCAAATGGCAAGCAAAACAAGAATGACACGAATCTGCGATTAACAGCAAGATAGCACTTAGAATGCAACAAGAAACTATGCTACAGCACTCCAACATAGCAACAAAGCATATGACAGTAATCTACAGGAGATTCTTGACAAAAGATGAACACTGAGCTACGGCTAGTTCAGAACATAACAAGCTCAAACAAGCATGGCAAAAGTGTAAAAGATAACAGGTTCACAGACTTGGTGAAATTACTGGACATGGCAGAGAACAGCATCAGGTAGCAATATTCAGAGCACGAAATGAACATGCTACAGGAACTTAACATGACAAAACAAGGAATGGCAGTATTCTACTAAATGCATATGACAAAAGTCCCTTATTGACCATAAGCCAAAAAGGACCAGAAGATATGATGGCAAGCTTGTAAACGTAGCAAGTTTCGTTAACAGGTTCCAGACTTAGCAGAAAACAGAGCATGACAGAAATAATGATATGAAGGCATGTTGGTGAGCTTGATGCACTCACCACAAAGCAATACATGACAAAACAAGCATACCTACAGCAAGATAGCATGTTTATGAATCTAACCATGGCAAGAGCAAGTACATAGCATGTATGGATCAACTACAATAAGCTTGGCAAAAATGAATATCATGTTAAGAATCTGCCAGAAATATTTTATAGCAAAAGTACAGCAAGATTGAGTCATGCTATGGCTCTCCATAATTGCAAACAAGGGCAGGAATGGATCAATTACAACAATATCTACAAAACATCCTTACTGAACATCTCCAAAATATGCATGGATCTCTCTGTAGCATCAAGTTTACATGGCAACAAAATAACAGCAGACAAGGACTTAAGAGAAATCACTAAGTCCCTGAAATCAGAAACATTACGGAGCCTAGTTTGCATGCTTGTGCTAGTCATCACAGAGATCAAAAAAATACATGGCATACACCACTGGGAAGATGGCATGGCATACAACAAAACACATGTAGAGCTCATGCCCATAAGATGCACAGATTAAATGATACAAAAAAGACAAATCTCCAAGTTCTGCTAAGAACCAGAAGATAACAGCAACTAGCACTCTTGCAACAGAGATTTGGGCATCAAGATGGCGTCTAATGAACATGCTGCAATTGAACAAAATGTAGAGCATCACGAGGCGAACAATTTGACATATTACACTCGCGAAACGGAGCTATGCGCAGTGAGTTATGGAGCTATGAACAGGTGCACATGCTGTAGAATTCTTAGGACAGGAAATTTCTAGGGTTCGGGAAAAAGTCAACCACCTCGTCTCCGATCGGATCTGGCTGGGACGCGGCCGAGCTCGGACGGCGGGAGGGCTGCGAGGCGCCGGAGAAGAGGAGAGAGGCGTCGGCGAGGGGCGGTGGAGGCGGTGGCGCACGACGGCGGGGCACGCAACGACGGGCGGCGGGGCCCCCGAGAGGCGCGGCGGCGGCAGTGGGCGAGCTCGCCGGTGAGCGGTCGCCGGCGCGGCGGCGGGACGGCGATGGGTCGCGCGGAGGCGGCGGGAGGAAGGAGACGGCGGGGCGCTCGGGGCTGGGAGGCGACGGCGCGGGCCGGGAGGGCCGCGGCGTACGGCGCCACGTGGCGGCGGCGGACTGGATGCGGGTGGCGGCGCGATTTGTCCGGCGCCGGGCGGACGTGTCCGGCGCGCGGAGGGATGAGGGTTAGGGTTTGGACTGCATACGTTTTCGGGAGGGGATGCAAATATATAGGTAGAGGGAGCTAGGAGAGTCCAAATAAGGTGCGGTTTTCGCCCACACGATCGTGATCGAACGACCTACAGCATGGAAGTGACTTAGAGGAGTTTTGGGCTAGTTTTTGAGGGGGTTTTGCCGCAACACACAAATGGACTTTGCGGATGCCCGGTTAACCGTTGGAGTACCAAACGACCTCCAAATGGAACGAAACTTGACCGGTGGTCTACCGGTGGTATACTAAGGCCACTTGACAAGCCTCGGTCCATTCCGAGAATGTTTGACACCCGCTCACGAAAGAAAACAAAAGGGGTGCACCGGAGGAGGTGGGAGCGCCGGATTGCAAAACGGACAACGGGGAAAATGCTCGGATGCATGAGACGAACACGTATGCAAATGCAATGCACATGATGACATGATATGATATGCATGACATGAACAAAATGCAAAACGAAAGACAAAACCCGACCACGGAGGGAATATTATAACACATAGCCGAAAATGGCAAGAGTTGGATTTACAATTATGGAAAGTTACATGCGGGGTGTTACAGGCCGAGTGGTGATGAGGTGACCAACCGAGTGGCGACGCACGGGGCGGCCGAGTGGTTATGTGGTGACCAACCGATGGCGATGCGCGGGGCGGCCGAGTGGTTATGAGGTGACCAACCGAGTGGCGACACGCGGGGCAGCCGAGTGGTGATGAGGTGACCAACCGAGTGGCGACGCGCGGGGCGGCCGAGTGGTGATAAGGTGACCAACCGAATGGCGACGCGCGGGGTAGCCGAGTGGTGATGAGGTGACCAACCGAGTGGCGACGCGCGGGGCGGCCGAGTGGTTATGTGGTGACCAAGCGATGGCGACGCGCGGGGCGGCTGAGTGGTTATGTGCTGACCAACCAATGGCGATGCGCGGGGCGGCCGAGTGGTTATGAGGTGACCAACCGATGGCGACGCTCGGGGCGGCCGAGTGGTTATGCGGTGACCAACCGAATGGCGACGCGCGGGGCGGCCGAGTGGTTATGAGGTGACCAACCGATGGCGACGCCCAGGGCGGACGAGTGGTTATGAGGTGACCAACCGATGGCGACGCACGGGGCGGCCGAGTGGTTATGAGGTGACCAATCGAATGGCAATGCATGGGGCGGCCGAGTGGTGATGAGGTGACCAACCGAGTAGCGACGCGCGGGGCGGGATGTAGACGCCTCCCGCGGCGTGGCGACGCACAGGGCGGCCAAGTGATGAAGATGTGTGCCGCGAAATGACGATGCGCGGGGCGCCTGAGTGATTAAGTAGACGCGTCCTGCGGAGTGGCGACGCGCGGGGCGTCCGAGTGATGTAGACGCCTCCCGTGGAGTGGCGACGCACGGGGCGGCCAAGTCTGGCAAATTGATGAAGATGTGCCCAACTGAGCGGCGACGCGCAGGGCAGCCAAGCGGACAAGTGGATGAAGATGTGCCCAACTGAGCGGCGACGCACGGGGCGGCCGAGCGGGCAAGTCGGTGAAGATGTGCCCAACTGAGCGACGACGCACGGGGCGGCCGAGTGGGCAAGTCGATGAAGATGTACCCAACTGAGCGGTGACGCACGGGGCGCCCGGGCAGGCAAGTTGATGAAGTCATACCCAACTGAGCGGCGACGCATAGGACGGCCGAGCGGGCAAGCCGATGAAGATGTGCCCAACTGAGCGGCGACGCACGGGGCGGCCGAGCGGGCAAGTTGATGAAGTCGCGCCCAACCGCTTGGCGGTGCGCAGGGTGGCCGAGTCGAGCATGTTGTCGAAGATGTACCCAACCACTTGATGGGGCGCCGTGCGGCCAAGTGATGTATACGCGTCCCGCGGAGTGGCGACGCACGAGGCGTCCAAGGGATGCATGACAGAGGCATCCAATCGAGTGAGAACACATGAATGATCGAGTGCCTGCATGTTAGTCGTCTTTACGTGTCGCGTGATGGCCGAGTCGCGCAGATGTATCTCACCAAGTGATGATGCACGGGGCACAGTCAGTCATCTGGATGCAAAAGTCATTCGAGCAACCTGCACGTTAGTTGTTCAGAGTGCAAAAATCATCTCGGGGCTAGCCGGTCGAGTGAACCTATTCGTTAGCTGGTCGAGTAGAAAGGTGAATTAGCCGAGTGAACCACAGCTGAGCTGCGATCCAGTCGCCACACCATCAGCCGAGTGGAATAAATGGCGAGTCGGTCGAGCAACGTTGTGCGTCTCAGTAAGCCTGCAAGTTAGTACATCCACAAATATTTTTTTGCTGGACTAAAGTATCCATGTACGGATGCTATTTGGCAAGGATTTAAGACGAGGGATGATTATGCATGCATGCACAATTAACTGGCGCGGAATCTGTGGAAGCCGTGCAAAGAGCCTGGTTCTGGCCGCAGCAATTAAGTGGCGTCAGTAATCCCCGTCAATTGGCTGGTTAATAAGGCGATTACCTTAACGAAGCGATCGATCCATGCTTGACAGAATTATGAGACCGACGTTAATTAGGCATGCTCTTAATGATTGCCGGTGGAGCCGCGTTACCTGCGTACGTGTGGAAGTTGTCCTTCCGTTCCTTTTTTCCTGCATGCAGTTATCGCTCGATTAAATGGCATACGTTATGCATGCACTTACCAGACATTTATTCCCTCAATCCCGCACGGCCGTCGCTTGAGGGTCGAGGCTGCTTCGAAGGTTGCCGCCGCAGCGCGCCTCCACCATAGAGACCGTCACAGGCGACTGGCACCGGAGGTAGGAGCGCTGCGTGCTTGCGCCACCACCACGGAGGTCGCCGGCGAGCAGACGAGAACACGAGGCCGGAGCCGACGGCGAGGTGAACGGCGACGATGGTCGTGCGTGTGGCTTAACGAAGAGGTTGGAGACGATGATGACGCAGACGCCGCCGGTAGCTGCGCGCGGAGGCGTAGTCGACGGTGCCGAGGTCGGAGACGACGACGGGGCAGACGGCGCCGGTGGTCGTCCATGGAGGTGCGGTCAGCTGTGCCGAGGTCGGAGACAATGATGACCGTGCATGGAGGCGTAGCCGGCTGTGGCAAGGTCGGAGAAGACGACGACTGCGCATGGAGGCGCAGTCGGCTGTGCCAAGGACAAAGACAACAACGGGGCAGATGGCGCCGGTGGTCGTCCGTGGAGGCGCAGTCGGTTTCTCGCTTTCGCGCCGATTCAAGTGATCTGCTCATGCGGATGGGAGGTCAGCCAACCTGAAGGCTGATAGTTCTCCTTGTACGTGCTTGGATAGATGTACGCTTTCCTTCTGTTTGCGATGCTTTGCTCGTCGTGCAGATGAACAGTACATGAAACGTGTTAAAACATGAAGATCATACCGAATAGAGGGCACCAGCAGGAATCGATGTGCCGCTGGTGGTAGAAGAAATAACCATCTGCATCATGGCTCGATAGACACCATGCCCCACAGTGGGCGCCATCTGTCGTGGGAACGATTCCGACAATAAGAGAGGGGTAGGATAAAGGAGCATGATCTATCGAGATGCAAATGGGTGACACAGTGGTTTTAGCGAGTTCGGGCCTCTCACGATGAAGATAAAAACCCTACGTCTCGTGCTCCGGAGAGGCTTTGTTTTATCTGTATATGTATCCGGAGATTACAATGTATGAGAGAAGGGAACGGATCCCATGCCTAAGCTAAGTCCTGAGACTAATGACGAAGAGAGAGAGAGAGGTGGAAGAAAAGACCCCCTAGTCTAGTGGTGGGGGTGGCTTATATAGAGTGCGCCACCCCCTCACCTCCTATGTTACAAAGAGGGCATGAATGCCATAATGTCTTCCCACTACAAAACCTCCAATATGAGGATGATGCTTCAACTTCCTTGTCGGCTGTTTGGTCTTCACATATCCGAGTGGGTCGTACGGTCGAGTGATTGACTGTCATCCGAGTGGACGGTATGCTGCTTGGTCGAGTGGATGGTATGCTGCTTGAAATTTATCTGGACCCACATGTTGTGTGGACCCCATGCTTTATGATATTTCGACCCTTCGTGGGCCTACCTGTTATGTGTATCCCCAACAGAATACACTCTAATTTTGATATACATATGTCACTAAAAATATACTATGTTTCAATCAGAATATATTCCTTGGGCTGTTTTGGTGAGGTGAGGGAGGGATGTGGTTGGTTTTAAGATACTAAGGGGTTTGCTAAAAATTGGGGTAGAGAAGTGGGATGTTCTTGCGAAAAAGCAACAACTTACCTCAGAACCGTTAGATGCGGATCTAATGGTCAGAAATGATGGATCATAGACACACCATCATCACCAACTAAGTCTTTTATAGGAGTATATAAGTATGGAGATGCAGACGTATTATCGATACTTGTTTCCATAAACCTGGATCTACCTTCTATTCAACAGCTGAGCATGTGGGGCCTTAGCACGATGACTTCCCGACTATGTAAAACAAAGGTTTTCCTGTCGCTGATAAGGAGGGGGTGACGACAGCGCACTTTCGGCTCGCTCTAGTCCTAGTAGTCATACTAGGTAGTCTATGGACGTGTAGA
This sequence comes from Triticum aestivum, assembly GCF_018294505.1. Lineage (NCBI taxonomy): Eukaryota > Viridiplantae > Streptophyta > Magnoliopsida > Poales > Poaceae > Triticum > Triticum aestivum. The sequence goes on from NC_057799.1 coordinate 315,157,931, forward strand.
TGTATTCTTTTTCACGTATCGTGTTTGTCGTACCTCCATGACTATGGATGAATAGACGGTAAGTTATTCATGAGAAAACCTTGGTTGAGCGTGTGTGTGTGAGAGAGATAGCGTGTGTGTGTGATATGTAGAGACTAAGGCAACAATAAGAGATTCTTTATGTGCCTGTATGTGTGGAGGATAGAGAGAGACATGTGCATGGGGCTTTGTGTTGTGTAACGTGGAGACACATTAGACATAATCAGAGAGTGAGTGTGTGACATAGACATGCGGACATGGGGAGAGATGTGTGAGTTAGAGAGATGGAGAATTTTGGTGTGCGTGTGAGTTCAAGGGAGAGGGGGATATATATATACCTAGAGCTAGAGAGAATATGCAAGGGTGTGTGTCTTAAAATAAAGGATCTAGATAGAAGGGTGTTGTGCGTGTCTGTGTGTGTTTGTGCGGGCGCGTGTGTGTGAGAGGGACTGTGTGTATGTGGAGAAGAGAGACCACTAATGATGTAAACCTAGTAGGGAAGGGGGAATGGTGTGACATGTGTGTCCAAGAGAGAGAAGGGCATGTGTACTAGTGGGATAGCATGGGTGCGGGCGGGGAGCAGACTATTTGGCAAAGACATCGAGTTGTGTGGGAGAGGGGTGAGAGAGAGAGCTAGCGAGGGAGTGATCGTTTGTGTGCAAAAGTGGTGCATAGATAGGGAGACAAGGTTGATGTTGTTCAAAAGTGGCCTATGTACGGATACACAAGGAAAGCAAGTCATCGTGTGCGTGATAGAGACTTCATGAGATATCTAGAATAGATGGTGTAGAGAACAACGTGCGAGATTGAGATCGATGATACGCTACGGAGCTATGGAAAGAGTCATGACATATATGTACATAGGGAAGGAGCTGGGTCGGGTCTGCATGTGGGAGAGATAGAAAGAGGAGAGTTGTGCACAAGGAGACAAAAGGTGCTTGTTAGTAGTGGGGGTGGTGATTGAGGTGTGTATCAATTAATGCGCGCGAGAGAGAGATAGAGAGGTGGTGGAGAGTGTGCGAGAACCACATAACTAGGGAGATGGACGTTTGGGGGCGATGATTTGTGTGTATGGGAAATATACATGGAGGGAGTCCTTGATTAAGGGGTCCTCGGGTGTCCGGGCTGTGTGATATGGGCCAGACTGATGGGCCGTGAAGATATGAGGTAGAAGGCCTTCCCCCGTGTCCCGATAGGACTCTCCTTTGCATGGATGGCAGGCTTGGCATCCGTATGTATAGTTTCCTTCCTCTGTAAACCGACTCTGTACAACCCTAGGCCCCTCCGGTGTCTATATAAACCGGAAGGTTTAGTCCGTAGAGGCTATCACAATTCATATAGCCTAGACATCTAGGGTTTAGCCATTATGATCTCGACGGTAGATCGACTCTTGTAACCCCTATACTCATAAAAGTCAATCAAGTAGGAAGTAGGGTTTTACCTCCATCAAGAGGGCTCGAACCTGGGTAAACACTGTGTCCCCTTTGTCTCGTGTTACCTTCGGTCCTCAGATGCATAGTTCGGGACCCCCTACCCGAGATCGGCCGGTTTTGACACTGACATTGGTGCTTTCATTGAGAGTCCCCCTGTGTCGTTGGTTGAAGGTTCGATGGCACGTTCGATCATCAACAATGATGCTGTTTCCGGGGAAACTTTCCTCCCCGGTCAACTTTTTGTGTTCGGCGGCTTCGCTCTGCATGCCAATTTGATTGGCCACCTTGAACAGATCGACATCTACACCCCTGGTCATCAGATCAGATTTGGGAGCATGAACTACGTCACGGATATCCGAGGAGACTTGTTCTTCGAAGGGTTTGCGGCCTCGACCACCGCTCCTCATCTCCAAGAAGGAAACCCATCGGATCCATCATCAAGCACCGTTCAGGAATTAACTACCGTCCCCACTCGGGCCTTAGATCTGGAGCGGACCGTCTTGTCCTAAGATGGGAGTTTGGAGCCCACCGAACTCACTGCTATTATGAAGCTTACTACCGGAGACTCAGAGGCGACCGTGTTATCGGCAGGCCTAGAGTCAAACAGGGCTCTCCCTATCATCGGGGGGGGGGGGGGGGAGGGGTGAACTCGCCCCTAAACGCTAGTTCCGAACTCTCAAGGTCTGCACTAAGTGAGCACGACCAGGAGGCTTTTCCCCTGCCTAGCTCCGCGGACTCTCGTTTCCCGTCCAATCTTCGCTCTTAAACGAAGCTTTGGACTTAATGCGATCCCTCGTCATTACAGAGGAATCACCTCCGAGCTACGCCCAGCCCGGATCAGGGGCTGAGAGCGGGGAATTTTACGTCCCACCCACCACCCACTTCATAGCCACTGTCGAAGACCTAACTGACATGCTGGATTACGCCTCCGAAGACATCGACTGCATGGACCACGATGCTGGAGACAAACAAAGCCAAGACCCGCCGTTTACCGGACATTGGACGGCCACCGCCACATACGATGTGTATATGGTGGATACACCCAAAGAGGATGACGACGAAGGCAGGAAAGATCCAGTTGAGGAAAAGCCTACTAAGGCACCGCCGAAACGTCGACGCCAACGACGCCATTCAAAATCGCGTCGTGAAAAGGAAAGCAATACCAGCACCGGAGACAATAACACTCCGGACAATGCCGAAGACCCCAATGACCCCGTCGAGCGTAGATCCGAACAGGATGATTGGGAGGAGGGGCAAGTTAACCCTGATGATTCGGTTGGGAATGAGGACTCAGAGGATAGTAACTATCTACCAATCTCCGAGGATGATGTGAGCCTCGGCGACGAAGACTTCATCATGCTAGAGGAACCCCTCGAGCAAGAGCGCTTTAAGCGCCAGCTAATCGCAACTGCGAGAATCCTAAAAAAGAAACAACAGTAGCTCCAAGCCGAACAGGATACACTCAACGACAGATGGACCCAGGTCCTAGCTGCCGAAGAATATGGCCTTCAACACCCAACAAAGAGCTATCCAAAGCGGCGGCTACTGCCACAATTCGATGATGAGGCCCTTGAGCCAATACCATCACGATACAATCATGCTGATGAACCAGACCGACCACCACCATGGGCGAGATAAAGCGGCTACCTATGCCGAACACCAGCCCACACCACCTCGCCGTCGAGGCAAAGAGGCAACGGTTCCGGGCTACACCTACCACCTACGCTAAGACCAGGACAATAGAGTCGGTTAGGCAAGATCAATCTACGGATCACGGAGGCGTGCTCCAACGCAAGATGGCGGCCATCAAGCCTGGCGCGACAGGCATAACCTCACCCGGGCCAACCGAACACGGATGTCATCCAAACTCCATGGTGACGTTGCCCGATACAGAGGCGCCGCACACCCCTTATGCTTCACTGATGAGGTAATGTGGCACTAGTTCCCAGAAGGGTTTAAACCCGTAAACATCGAAGCATACGATGGAACTACAGACCCCGCAGTATGGATTGAAGATTTTCTTCTCCATATCCACATGGCTCGTGGTGACGATCTCCACGCCATTAAATACCTCCCCGTCAAACTAAAGGGACCAGCACGACACTGGTTAAACAGCCTCCCAGAGAACTCTATTGGCAGCTGGGAAGATTTGGAAGATGCATTTGGAGACAACTTCCAAGGCACTTACGTCCGATCACCGGACGCCGATGACCTTAGTCACATAGTCCAGCAACCCGGAGAGTCAGCCCGCAAACTCTGGACATGGTTCTTAATTAAAAAGAACCAAGTCATCGATTGTTCGAACGCCGAAGCCCTCGCGGCCTTCAAACATAGCATCTGCGACGAATGGCTCGCCCGACACCTCGGCCAAGAAATGCCTAAGTCTATGGCAGCCCTTACCGCACTCATGACCCGCTTTTGTGCGGGAGAAGACAGCTGGTTGGCTCGTAGAAACAACAGTACCAGCGACCCTGGCACCTCCGAAGCCAGAGATAGCAACGGCAGGCCACGACGCAACAAACACAAGCATCGAAACAACAATGAAGATACCGAAGACACGGCGGTTAACGCCGGATTCAGTGGCTCCAAGCCCGGTCAGTGGAAGAAGCCATTCAAAGGAAATAGGGACGGGCCATCCAATTTAGACAAGATACTCGACCGGCCTTGCCAGATCCATGGTACCCCAGATAAGCCTGCAAACCACTCCAACAGAAACTGTTGGGTCTTCAAACAGGCCGGTAAGTTAAATACCGAACATAAGGGGAAGGAGCCACCTAGCGAGGATGATGATGAGCCCCGCCCATCGAACACGGGGGGGGGGGGGGGGCAGAAGAAATCCCCCCCCGAGGTAAAAACAGTGAATACCATCTACGTCACTCATTTCCCCAAGCGGGAGCGCAAGCGCGCACTAAGGGACGTCTATGCCATAGAGCCAGTCGCCCCAAAATTCAACCCGTGGTCGGCTTGTCCGATCACCTTTGATCGCAAGGACCACCCGACCAGTATCCGTCATGGAGTTCGGCAACCTTGGTCCTCGATCCAATCATCGATGGATTCCACCTCACGCGAGTCCTCATGGACGGTGGCAGCAATCTTAAATAGCTTTATCAGGACACTCTCCGCAAAATGGGTATTGATCCATCAAGAATCAATCCTACTAAAACGACCTTTAAAGGAGTAATACCCGGCGTGGAGGCCTGCTACACAGGTTCAATAATGCTGGAAGTAGTCTTTGGTTCACTGGATAATTTCTGAAGCGAAGACTTGATCGTCAACATCGTCCCCTTCCACAGTGGTTATCATGCACTTTTCGGACGAACCGCTTTTGCCCGTTTCAATGGAGTCCCGCACTATGCTTACCTAAAGCTCAAGATGCCCGGACCACGCGGTGTTATAACAGTCAATGGAAATATGGAGCGCTCCCTTCGTACTGAGGAGCATACCACGGCTCTCGCAGCCGAAGCACAGAGCGGCCCTATCAAGCTGAACACTTCATCGGCCATCAAGCCCCCGGACACTGTCAAACGCGTCCGGTCTACCCTTTAGAATGACAGCTCGATCCATCCTGAGCTGTACTAGCAATTCCGCCTCCGTCAGTCCCCCCATCTAATTGAGGCATATGTACCGCGCGTGCATAACTGCGCACTCAAAATACCTTGGGCAAGGACGGAGGCACATGGAGGACAAGGTCCACAATGCGGCTAGGCCCTTTTCGGACCTTAATCTTCTTCTCCTTCTTCTTCTTTTTTACCTTTTTCTCATATTCCAGGTTCTTTAAAACCTAAATCACTTTTCGGTGGGACAAAGGGCCCTTTTCACAGGCCCCTTTTATCTACACGATCGTCCTTCAGGGCCTATGATGTCCTTTAGGGCCACGCCGGACATCCTATGCAGCTCTGCCGGCTGCATCATCTGGTTGTTCAACAGCGCTGGACGCTTCGGCGCCAGGTACTGTGACCAGAAGAGCTTCTCCGACATGTTCCCCTCTTGGGCCCGGAAAAACTGCGCAGCATCGGCGGCGCTATTCGGAAGATCCGCAAAGGCTTTTGGAGAACTCCATAGTCGAGTGAGCAAGGCATATTTCTGACTGCCAAATTTACTCTGCAAAAGAAAGGGCTTACCCGTCGCTATCTGTCCGGCCTACTTGATCTCCTCGCGAGCCGCCCGGGACTCGGTCCGCGCCTCCTTGGCCTCCTTGGCCTCCTGGAGAGCCTTGGCGAGATCGACCGCTTGGGCCTTATTCTTCTCCTCCAAGGCCGCGCACTTGCCGGAGACGTCCTTGAGCTCTTGCTCCACTTCGGTCACCCGCTCCTCATACTGGCAGCGGGCGACCTGCTCGGCCTTTAAATCCGCAGCCGCTTTGTCAGCGGCCACTTTGCTCACCCTTTGCCTGCTCCTTGGCTTGGGCGAGGGTGCTCTTCAAGGTCTCGATCTCCGCTGCACTACCTGTAATCATGATCAGGGCAACACACGAGCTTACAACTACGCATTGGCAGATAACTTCAGGTGTGTTAATAATTTTTCAAACACACCTTGCACCTCATCGAACCGCTTGTTAATGCGGACGATATCCCAACGGCCAGCTCCAGCTTCCACTTAAGTTCAGAAACTTCAGCAGCCTGGGCGGTCGCCGCCAATAGTGAAGCCTGTTTATCAAATAGACCAGTACGTTACCTCCTACGATTATTATTCGATCCTCTGTTCGGCCTTTTTTCAAAACCGAACAGAGTCTCACGGGCTACTATCTATATACAGGCATATTTTTTCATATGAAAAATGGCAAAGAATATTACATCACATACCTCGAAGCCTGTTAACAGGCTGGTGAAGGCTTCATTCAGCCCGCTCTTGGCGGACCAAACCTTCTCAACCACCACACCCATCAGGGTGCGGTGCTCCTCCACGATGGAAGCACATTGTAGTGCCTCCATCAGAGTGTTCGGCGCCTCCAGAGTAATGGACGTTGCCACCGGAGTTGGCGCTCCCCCTCCTTTGAAGGGAGTTGCTCGCTCAATTCCGGAGCCACATGGGTCTCTGGAATGGTGTTCGGCTGGGGGCCGGACTGGTCAGGACCCCCGTCGTCAGTCTCCATGGGGGTTGCACCTCCCATGTTTCCGACGGCCGAGGCATTACCCTCTGGGGCCATAGGTTTCACTAGAGGCTTCTCTCAAGATAGAAAATATTACGGTGGGTGAACAAATTACTAGCAAGCAATTGATAGAAAAGCGCAAAGTTATGATGATATCTAAGGCAATGATCATGGGCATCACATCCGTGTCAAGTAGACCGAAATGATTCTGCATCTACTACTATTACTCCACACATCGACCGACTCCTGCCTGCATCTAGAGTATTAAGTTCATAAGAACAGAGTAACACATTAAGTAAGATGACATGATGTAGCAGGATTAACTCAAGCAATATGATGAAAACCCCATCTTGTTATCCTCGATGGCAACAGTACAATACGTGCCTTGCTGCCCCTACTCTCACTGGGAAAGGACACCGCAAGATTGAACCCAAAGCTAAGCACTTCTCCCATTGCAAGAAAAACCAATCTAGTTTGCCAAACCAAATCGATAGTTCGAAGAGACTTGCAAAGATATCAAATCATGCATATAAGAATTCAGAGAAGATTCAAATAATATTCATAGATAACCTGATCATAAATCCACAATTCATCAGATCTCGGCAAACACACCGCAAAAGAGTATTACATCGAATAGATCTCCAAGAACATCGAGGGGAACTTTGTATTGAGAATCAAAGAGAGAGAGAAGAAGCCATCTAGCTACTTGCTATGGACCCATAGGTCTGTGGTAAACTACTCACGCTTCAACAGAGAGGCAATGGTGTTGATGTAGAAGCCCTCCATGATCGAATCCCCCTCCGGCAGGATGCCGGAAAAGGCCTCTAGATGGGATCTCATGGGTACAGAAGGTTGCGGCGGTGGAAAAGCGGTTTCGTGGCTCCCCTGGAAGTTTTTGGGGGTATTTGAGAATATATAGGAGGAAGATCTAGGTCAGGGGGTCACCGAGGGGCCCACAAGGTCGGGGGGTGCGCCCTACCCCCTGGGCACGCCCTCCACCCTTGTGGCTGCCTTGTGGCTCTTCTGATTTGCACTCCAAGTCTCCTGGGTGTCTTCTGGTCCAAGAAAAATCATCGCGAAATTTTTATTCCATTTGGTATTCCTTTTCCGTAAAACTCTAAAACAAGGAAAAAATAGAAACTTGCACCGGGCTCTAGGTTAATAGGTTAGTCCAAAAAATCATATAAAATTGAATTTTAATGCATATAAAACATCCAAAAAAGACAATATAATAGCATTGAACAATAAAAAATTATAGATATGTTGGAGACGTATCAGCAACCCTTAGCAAGCAAGTGCTGAAGCTCCAGGCTATATATCTTTTTTGGTACTAGTACTAGAGGTGGAGTAGTGGTAGAGTAGTTTATATTTTCTCTGCATATAGTACCAGTTAGTTGTGCTTCAAAACTTAACGGCACGCCATTAAAAAATAAAGTCGACAAATAATGCGGCACCTTGGGTGTCAGGACCCCGATTCCAAGTCACATCGATCTAGCCGGTAACACCTCATATCACTTTGCGGCCTCACGCACGGTATTCCCACGGGTGTCGCCTTACCATGGCCCGGGACCGTTTGCGTCTTTTAGCTCACGTATATGATAGTGTCGCTAGCATCCATATGACAGAGAACCCGGACCGACATGACTAGTCGTGAACCCAAAGTGGCACTAACTTACGGGGACAGGCATACATGAATCAACATCGAGCATGTCGGTCAGCAGCGTGCGAATCCGGGCTGTAGCACTGGGCTAACAGGACTCCGGGAACCCGGACTGTAGCAGGCTAGGCAGGACTCCGGATGTCACCGCGTGACATTTCCCCGAAGGGACAGACACAGGAACGAAGTGAATCACATGCCGGCCAGTCAAGTGTTCCGGAGCAGTAGTGCTGGGCTAGCAGGACTCCGGTGAACCGGGCTGTAGCGGACTACTATGGCTCATGGAAGCACAAGACTACATTTCCCCATAAGAGAGGCTACCAAGGATAAACAACTAGGTTGTCAGATCCCACACATACCAAGCATTTCAATCATACACACAATATGCTCGATATGTGCAAATACAACATGGCATCACAACAAGACTCTACGACTCAGAGTATTTATTCATTAGGCTCCGAAGAGCCAGATATTACAAACATGGGTCTCATGACCCAACATTCAGAGCATACAAGTCAAAGCACATGCGGAAGCTTAACATGTCTGAGTACAGACATCTATAAATGAAAAAGGCTGAGAAGCCTGACTATCTACCAGATCCTGCCGAGGGCACAAGATCGTAGCTGAGGTAACAAGCTAAACGTCGAAGTCCACACGGAACTACTAGCGAGACTGACGTCTCTCTGCAAAACATAAAATAAGCAAACGTGAGTACAAATGTACCCAGCAAGACTTACATCAGGACTATCTATATATGCATCGGTATCAACAAAGGGGGTGGTGGAGTTTAACTGCAGCAAGCCAGCTTTGACTCGGTGGCTATCCTGAACTATGACTGCAAGTAACTCTTTTGAGGTGGCGCACACGATTCCACATATTCACCATATCAATACACCACTATGGATCCGCTCCCGTCTCCCTACGAGAACGCCATCCATAACACTCACGCTTATCTTGCGCATTTTAGAGTATCCACTTTCACTTGTCTATGAACTGTACAGGCGGCCTAGAAGTCCTTTACCGTGGACACGACTATTCGAATAGATCATATTAACCCTGCAGGGGTGTACTTCATCACACACGCTCTCGCCACTTACCACCATGTACACCTCGTGTACCTCGGCAACCTTCAAGCGGAAGCCTGGCGAGGGAGTCGGCCACGACCTGACTAACCACACAAGTCTCTCTTCCAGGTTTATCGCCTATTCGGGTTCCATCCGCAAGGAGATCCGGCCGGGGTGTCGCTCACGGCCCCAAACGATGTGAACAGGGTTCCCAAGCCCACCTCGACGGATGGATCTACGCTTGGTACACCGTGCCACGGTGCCTAGTCTGTCCCAAGCCCACCTGTACCGGGTACCACTTGGTAGACTACTATCACTACCTACAAACACCAGAAACTAGTTGCAACTCCTGGACAGAGATCAAGTTGATTAATAAGTCGAGAGGGGCACTTAAGCATTCCAATGTGTGGTTGTAACTGTTCATGGATCACAAACACAGAACTCAGTTCCTGAGGACGGTTTCAATGAGACAACCCACCATGTACTCCTACATGGCCTCTCACCGCTACCTTTACCAAATCGTGTTCACACACTTAGCTCTCAACAGTAGGACATGTTCACCACATTCCAATTCATTCCCGATGAATCAGACCTGACACAACTCTAAGCAATAGCAGGCATGACAAACAAGCATGAATGAGTAGGCACATCAGGGCTCAAACAACTCCTACTCATGCTAGTGGGTTTCATCTATTTACTGTGGCAATGACAGGTCATGCAGAGGATAAAGGGGTTCAGCTACCGCAGCAAGTAACAGATAGATCGTTGTTGTCCTAATGTAGTAAAAGAGAGCAGGAGCGAGAGAGTGGGATTGTATCGGAATGAACAAGGGGGTTTTGCTTGCCTGGCACTTCCGAAGATAGCATTGAGTCTTCAGTAGTGTCAACGATCACAACGCCGGAACATCGTCTACCGAGAGGGGACAAATACCGGCAACAGAGAAGAAATACAATCAATGCAATGCACAATATGATGCATGATCATGACATGGCAATATGCTCTGGTTTGGGCTAATGCAACTAGCAGCAAGTTAAATGGAGTTGGCTTGAATCAAAGATTCAAATTCAAACTCCATATGTGATTTCTTAAATGCCATTTAATTGAATTGTCCTAAACAGTAGTCATAAGTTGTTCTAACATGCATGGAAATGGTACAGATGGATAGATTGGATTTTTCTGATCATTTTTCATATATAAATGTTTTCCATCTGAGTTATAGATTATTTTCTATGATTTTTAGAAGTTTATAGGATTTTCTGGAATTCCTGAATTATTTTAAATCCAGAAAAAGATTAACTGCGTCAGCACTGCGTCATGCCTGTGTCAGCAGGTCAGCAGCACTGACCAGGGTCAAACCTGACGTGTGGGGTCCACACGTCAGTGACACCTGGTGCTAACCCGCGTTGACTAGCACTTTCACCTGCTGCGGGGCCCATTGTCAGTGGCTAAGGGCGGCTGAGCTGGCAGGGATTAGCGCTAATGACTGCGCCACGTCGGTCCTCGCCGGAGTTTCGCCGGCGACAACCAAAACTGCGGCGGCAACTCGCCGGACTTGAGCTGCAGACGGCGGCTGGACACGCGAAACCCACCAGGAGATAGCCCACGCTCTTCCGCATCCAGAGGAGGTGTCAGAAGGTCGCGGGGTGGCCTGGTTCGCCGGCGGCGAGCACGAATGCGGCGGCCGGAGTTCAGGCACTGATGGTTTAGGCGCTACAGCGCATTTCGAGGCGAACTGGTGGGGTCTGCGGCTTCCTGAGGAAGTGCTGAGCACGCCTACGTGCGCTGGTGCGACGTGCGGGTGTTGCAACCGCGGCGGCGACATGGCCGGCGGCGGGGAGCACTTGGCTCCGGTGGTTGATGCGGCTAGGGGGCAAATCAGGCAACGAGGCATGGGGGAAACGGTGCAACGGCTCACCGCAGTTCTTCTGGTGCTGCTGGCGGGGCAGGGGAGGCACGGGGTCCGGCGAAACGACGGTGGGGATCACCGGCACCCGAGGTCGAAATCGGCGGCGTTGGAGATGCAGCAGAGCTTCTGGCGCCGTGTGACTCGATGGAGAGGACGACGACGTCGTGGCGGAGCTTCTCGGCACGTTGGTGAGGCGAGGGGAAGGCGGTGGCCGCGGTGGTGGCGATCGGCGGCGACGGGCTCGCTCGGGTGGCTGCGGCGCGAGCGCTGGGGGGGGAGAGGGAGGAACCAGAGAGGGGGGAGATGCAGGGGTGTCGTGGCGCTCTTGGCGCCCTCCAGCAGCAGCGGCGGCAAGCAGGAGGTGGCCGCGCGCGTGCTGGCGTGCGGAGGCCACGCGCCCCTGCCTACTGGCGTGAGGTAGGGGATGACTGGCATCTCCAGTGGGCTGGGCTGCTACAGTAACGGGCCAAGGTAATTGTGGGCACTTTTGAAACTATTTCCAACAGCCCTCAAATGCTTTCAAGATTATTTGGACAGTTAAAATATTTTATAGAATTTAAATGTCCACATTCAAATACTTATGATTTAATTCAAAAATCCAGAATGTCCTAGAAAAAGTGTGCACCATTTTGCCAGGGGTTTTAGCCCAATCCAGAAATGATGAACATTTTATGAAGGCATTTTGGGATCATTGAAAATATTTCATTGTGACCCTAGTTGGATTTCATTTGGTGCTAGGGTTTGAACATCCCCATTTCAAGTTTAGGCAAAATTTAAACATGACGCACCAACCAAGCTAGTCCAAGTGCATAGCAAGGTTAGGGATGTGACAACTCACCCCACTAAACAAAAATCTCGTCCCGAGATTCAAGCGTAGGGTAAGATGAAAGGGGAACACAAACTAACATAATCTTCACGATCCAATTGTTCTTCTCGAAGATGTTAATTCATTGCATCATCTTGATCTTGACATCTTTTCTTTCGGGAGCTTCATCCAACTATGATGACGGAAGAGAGGGAAACTCTACAGGATTGATCTTCTCGAAGATCGAGCTATACAAGATCAACTCGCGGAATGAGATGCTGAAACATCTCGAGTTGAGACACAAAACACATCGAGAGGGATGGAAGAACAAACGATGAGATTTGACTTGGTGGGCAACAATCCTATGCTTAGGTAGGATGGTGCATGGGTTCCAAAGCAGCGAGGAGTTAATTGCCATGACTCCATAACGGGGCACCTTAGGAAAGGTGACTCGTAGAATTCTTCCCTTAAGTGGCAAAAAGAATTACTTTTGATTCAGAGATCATCGAAACTCTTTATACCAGCCCAAGGCAAAACGCAACAATCGTTTGGCGGAGTACGAAGGATGGCACAATGGCGGTGCAAGCTGGGAACAAAATGCAAATGATGGGAATGATTCTAGTAACTGGGGAGAAACCCAACAGTAGAGAGTGATTCCACTATTGGAAAGGTTATAACATAACCAAGGAGATTGGGGCCAATCCCAGTTAGTGCTGACGATGACACCTAATGCTTGCGCGTGCTCTCAAGAACTTGAGCATTTCCATATTCATCAAGTTTTACCAATATCCGTGCCGAGGATCCTGGCATCCTTACTTCCATGATGAATAGTGATGGACAATGCGGATACAAAGGAAGATAACACCTTCTCAGACTTCCCCTTAGCGAGGCTAAGGAAACAGAATCTGGATGATCGACCGAGAGACATTTAGCACTCCGCTTCTAATGTTCTCCTCGATGTGCTAGTGCAACCCATTTGTTAAAATGGTTTGGTACGTAGAACATCAAGTAAAAGGTCGGACTTCGGGAGCACAAGAGTCCATAAGGAATATCTACGGAAGTAGAATCTTATGAAATCCTTATGGAGAGGTGGCCAACTTCCTCAATCAAGATACTATAATAATAGGTCTTCCGGTTGGGTGTGTTGGCCACGACATCCACTCTACCGGTTACCGAGAGACCAATATTATAGCTCTTGGGAAACGTTCCAACCATCACATCTGCCCGAGATTCAGATCTGGTTGGTGGTAGGATATTCCAGACTCATCGAGTCTAGGAAGAAAAATGAAGGTTTGCAACACCAACTGACGAGATGACATTGCGAGATTCTCAGGGGATGAACTACGATAGCAAGCTCCAAAACATGAGCTGGTTCTGCTACAACATGTGAACACGCTGTCCCAGACAAGCATGACCACATAGTAGTCTTACAAGAAAACACTACCGAGCTCTGGTTGGGAACCATCATTAAGATAACGAAGTCTTGTGCATGTCCGTCCGGGCCCTTCAGGAGTAGCGCATGAACTTCTTTTCTTTGAACAAATCAATCAGTGGCTTGGTGTGCTAGGAAATACCGATGGGATGGAGGTAGCTAATCTCTCAAGCCATGGTATACTTCGCATGTGCATGACTGACTTGGGATGATTCCAGAGGAAGCAAAACTAACTTTCTCGAATTCACGACGGCAACTTGCACCTAATGCACGTGAACTTGGAGAAAGCCACTTCTTGCACCAAACATATACCTCATGAACAACATGAAGGCAATGGTTACAAAGTTTTCAACACTAGGTTGATGTTCAACATGAATTAAGGAGGGGACAAGATGTTGTTGATGGGCTCAATAGCCACTCATCGGAGTTTCCATATCACTGGACTTCCACCATCATGTGAACACGGTGATAGCATTGGTCAGACCAAAGATGTAATGGTGTATGCTCGAGGGATCAACCACGAGTAAGACAACATTACGAACATCGTTGGTTCTGGTTTGATTTGGTAATAGCCCATACTCAAATCAAAGTTTGGTTAAGAGGATAGGTCCATTAATTGATCACGAGGACCAATGTTGAAGAAATCATCTTTCTACAACAAACACACACAAGAGATATCCTTTGGAAAGAACTAAGTTAGGCAAGCTTTTATCTTCCAACTCTCCAAGTTGTTGTTTAGCTTAACCAACTAGCTCAAGGTATCCAACACAGATTCTTGGAGAAAGAGTGGTTTATAGGAAAACCATTTGATCACGAGCTCAACATAGCGGTCAGGTGTCAACCTGGTAACACTTCCGAGAAGATATTCGAGAAATCACGAACCACCGATATGTTACTAAGATCAAGAACAAACTTGCTTTTCAGGGCAAAACGATGTGAACAAAAAGAGCGAGGAATTGATACAATCCTAACTCGTTGACCAAAGAGTGCACCAGGAAAAATGGACTAGGTAACACGATCAATCTCAGGATGATGATTGAATAACCGGCACGCTAAGGATGAGAGTATTGTCATTAACTACCAAGCAACGAGTTGCTCAGAGTATTGATTTCACACATCACGGTTCACTTGTCGGTATTCCGGTTGTGACAACACGGAACCGAGGAATGAATAATGATGGCGAGAAGTATCACTTAATCAAGAATTCATAAGAGGTGGTGCAATTCTCATGACACTCTTGACATAAATATGGTGACGCTCCAAGGTAGAGCAGAGCAAAAGCTGGATTGGCATTTTGGCCTGCGGAACACACTTGCTTTGACCCAATCCTAGATATGGACGAGGTTCTGGAGTTTGTTTCTCCTAGTCATTCTGAAATAGAACGGCTTGACGGCCACAAGGATAGTACGCATCGATGAACACGATCGCACACATACCCTTGACTATCAATTGATAGATGAAGGTCGGAATACAGCTAAAGAGGGACAACCCCAAAGAACATATGATTAACTGAGTTGTGGATGCATAAATTTAGTATGTCAAACAAGTTCAACATATTTCTTCCAGATAATCCATGCAGAAAGGTAGGACTGGCAGATTCACAATGCAGAATGGAGAACTCCTCAAGAGCGCCCTGGTTGTGATCTTTTGGTTAAAAGAACTTCTGCCATAATGGTTCATGGTATTGGAAGAATGAGATACCACGGACCTCGAAGACTATCACAAAGGTTACTAATATCCTAAAGGAACTAGCAACACTATCAACATGAAGTAAGTAGGGTGAATCTCGAGTTCAGAAACCCGGGAATAGAATGCCTACTAACTAAGTGGCATCACGGGATGCTTTCGAGAGTAATGGCCAGAATCATCACACTGGGGATGCAAGCATTGCTAGATTGCTAAGTGGTCCTCTAAGACACCTAGGGTCATAATAATAACTCCAACATATATGTCAAGGCAACAGAGTACCTCAACTCAACGATTAGTGTGGTTAATCTGGCCCAAAGGAACATCGGGAACGGACGGAAAGGATTTGCAAATGCATCAGACTATTTAGAAACTTGGGGTGACTCGGACAGCATAACGGCTGTGAATGCTCAAAAGATTTGAGACATCCTGCAAATTGGTGGCATAACCACTTAACATCACATTATCAGTGTTCGGAGATCAACTAAGAACACATGGAAGTAGTAGAAACTGAACTGAGGCTTCAGACCAACAATCCTACGAGTCTACGGATTAGTAACACGTGATCCTGATAGAAAGATGAGAAGCCTAGTTCTTAATCCCCGTAGAAGAGAAGAGGGTGACTCAGATCAGAAGGGCATAAGGTATAAGAAGTAAAAAGAGCCTTACGTTCCCTTCCACAATCAATTCCCTTATATAACTAAAGCATTTCTAGACTCAACTTCGACCAGTTTGGCTTGGTAATCCTACAGGCAGTCAGGCTCTAATACCAAAGCTGTCAGGACCCCGATTCCAAGTCACATCGATCTAGCCGGTAACACCTCATATCACTTTGCGGCCTCACGCACGGTATTCCCACGGGTGTCGCCTTACCATGGCCCGGGACCGTTCGCGTCTTTTAGCTCACGTATATGATAGTGTCGCTAGCATCCATATGACAGAGAACCCGGGCCGACATGACTAGTCGTGAACCCAGAGTGGCACTAACTTACGGGGACAGGCATACATGAATCAACATCGAGCATGTCGGTCAGCAGCGTGCGAATCCGGGCTGTAGCATTGGGCTAACAGGACTCCGGGAACCCGGACTGTAGCAGGCTAGGCAGGACTCCAGATGTCACCGCGTGACATTTCCCCAAAGGGACAGACACAGGAACGAAGTGAATCACATGCCGGCCAGTCAAGTGTTCCGGAGCAGTAGTGCTGGGCTAGCAGGACTCCGGTGAACCGGGCTGTAGCGGACTACTATGGCTCATGGAAGCACAAGACTACATTTCCCCATAAGAGAGGCTACCAAGGATAAACAACTAGGTTGTCGGATCCCACACATACCAAGCATTTCAATCATACACACAATATGCTCGATATGTGCAAATACAACATGGCATCACAACAAGACTCTACGACTCAGAGTATTTATTCATTAGGCTCCGAAGAGCCAGATATTACAAACATGGGTCTCATGACCCAACATTCAGAGCATACAAGTCAAAGCACATGCGGAAGCTTAACATGTCTGAGTACAGACATCTATAAATGAAAAAGGCTGAGAAGCCTGACTATCTACCAGATCCTGCCGAGGGCACAAGATCGTAGCTGAGGTAACAAGCTAAACGTCGAAGTCCACACGGAACTACTAGCGAGACTGACGTCTCTCTGCAAAACATAAATAAGCAAACGTGAGTACAAATGTACCCAGCAAGACTTACATCAGGACTATCTATATATGCATCGGTATCAACAAAGGGGGTGGTGGAGTTTAACTGCAGCAAGCCAGCTTTGACTCGGTGGCTATCCTGAACTATGACTGCAAGTAACTCTTTTGAGGTGGCGCACACGAGTCCACATATTCACCATATCAATACACCACTATGGATCCGCTCCCGTCTCCCTACGAGAACGCCATCCATAGCACTCACGCTTATCTTGCGCATTTTAGAGTATCCACTTTCACTTGTCTATGAACTGTACAGGCGGCCCAGAAGTCCTTTACCGTGGACACGGCTATTCGAATAGATCATATTAACCCTGCAGGGGTGTACTTCGTCACACACGCTCTCGCCACTTACCACCATGTACACCTCGTGTACCTCGGCAACCTTCAAGCGGAAGCCTGGCGAGGGAGTCGGCCATGACCTGACTAACCACACAAGTCTCTCGTCCAGGTTTATCGCCTATTCGGGTTCCATCCGCAAGGAGATCCGGCCGGGGTGTCGCTCACGGCCCCAAACGATGTGAACAGGGTTCCCAAGCCCACCTCGACGGATGGATCTACGCTTGGTACACCG
Organism: Triticum aestivum; assembly: GCF_018294505.1. Taxonomy (NCBI): domain Eukaryota; kingdom Viridiplantae; phylum Streptophyta; class Magnoliopsida; order Poales; family Poaceae; genus Triticum; species Triticum aestivum. The sequence continues at coordinate 315,175,309 of NC_057799.1, forward strand.
TGCCACGGTGCCTAGTCTGTCCCAAGCCCACCTGTACCGGGTACCACTTGGTAGACTACTAACACTACCTACAAACACCAAAAACTAGTTGCAACTCTTGGACAGAGATCAAGTTGATTAATAAGTCGAGAGGGGCACTTAAGCATTCCAATGTGTGGTTGTAACTGTTCATGGATCACAAACACAGAACTCAGTTCCTGAGGACGGTTTCAATGAGACAACCCACCATGTACTCCTACATGGCCTCTCACCGCTACCTTTACCAAATCGTGTTCACACACTTAGCTCTCAACAGTAGGACATGTTCACCACATTCCAATTCATTCCCGATGAATCAGACCTGACACAACTCTAAGCAATAGCAGGAATGACAAACAAGCATGAATAAGTAGGCACATCAGGGCTCAAACAACTCCTACTCACGCTAGTGGGTTTCATCTATTTACTGTGGCAATGACAGGTCATGCAGAGGATAAAGGGGTTCAGCTACCGCAGCAAGTAACAGATAGATCGTTGTTGTCCTAATGCAGTAAAAGAGAGCAGGAGCGAGAGAGTGGGATTGTATCAGAATGAACAAGGGGGTTTTGCTTGCCTGGCACTTCCGAAGATAGCATTGAGTCTTCAGTAGTGTCAACGATCACAACGCCGGAACATCGTCTACCGGGAGGGGACAAATACCGGCAACAGAGAAGAAATACAATCAATGCAATGCACAACATGATGCATGATCATGACATGGAAATATGCTCTGGTTTGGGCTAATGCAACTAGCAGCAAGTTAAATGGAGTTGGCTTGAATCAAAGATTCAAATTCAAACTCCATATGTGATTTCTTAAATCCCATTTAATTGAATTGTCCTAAACAGTAGTCATAAGTTGTTCTAACATGCATGGAAATGGTACAGATGGATAGATTGGATTTTTCTGATCATTTTTCATATATAAATGTTTTCCATCTGAGTTATAGATTATTTTCTATGATTTTTAGAAGTTTATAGGATTTTCTGGAATTCCTGAATTATTTTAAATCCAGAAAAAGATTAACTGCGTCAGCACTGCGTCATGCCTGTGTCAGCAGGTCAGCAGCGCTGACCAGGGTCAAACCTGACGTGTGGGGTCCACACGTTAGTGACACCTGGTGCTAACCCGCGTTGACTAGCACTTTGACCTGCTGCGGGGCCCATTGTCAATGGCTAAGGGCGGCTGAGCTGGCAGGGATTAGCGCTAATGACTGCGCCACGTCGGTCCTCGCCGGAGTTTCACCGGCGACAACCAAAACTGCGGCGGCAACTCGCCGAACTTGAGCTGCAGACGGCGGCTGGACGCGCGAAACCCACCAGGAGGTAGCCCACGCTCTTCCGCATCCAGAGGAGGTGTCAGAAGGTCGCGGGGTGGCCTGTCTCGCCGGCGGCGAGCACGAATGCGGCGGCCGGAGTTCGGGCACTGATGGTTTAGGCGCTACAGCGCGTTTCGAGGCGAACTGGTGGGGTCTGCGGCTTCCTGAGGAAGCGCTGAGCACGCCTACGTGCTCTGGTGCGACGTGCGGGTATTGCAACCGCGGCGGCGACATGGCCGGCGGCGGGGAGCACTCGGCTCCGGTGGTTGATGCGGCTAGGGGGCAAATCAGGCAACGAGGCATGGGGGAAACGGTGCAACGGCTCACCGCGGTTCTTCTGGTGCTGCTGGCGGGGCAGGGGAGGCACGGGGTCCGGCGAAACGACGGTGGGGATCACCGGCACCCGAGGTTGAAATCGGCGGCGTTGGAGATGCAGCAGAGCTTCTGGCGCCGTGTGACTCGATGGAGAGGACGACGACGTCGTGGCGGAGCTTCTGGGCGCGTTGGTGAGGTGAGGGGAAGGCGGTGGCCGCGGTGGTGGCGATCGGCGGCGACGGGCTCGCTCGGGTGGCTGCGGCGTGAGCGCTGGGGGGGAGAGGGAGGAACCAGAGAGGGCGGGGAGATGCAGGGGTGTCGTGGCGCTCTTGGCGCCCTCCAGCAGCAGCGGCGGCAAGCAGGAGGTGGCCGCGCGCGTGCTGGCGTGCGGAGGCCACGCGCCCCTTGCCTACTGGCGTGAGGTAGGGGATGACTGGCATCTCCAGTGGGCTGGGCTGCTACAGTAACGGGCCAAGGTAACTCTCTCTCTCTGCTTTCTGTTTCTGTTTTCTATTTATTTCTCTGTTTTGAATTAGTAAAAATACTAATTCATTTTGTAAGATCCTGAAAATAATTGTGGGCACTTTTGAAACTATTTCCAACAGCCCTCAAATGTTTTCAAGATTATTTGGACAGTTAAAATATTTTATAGAATTTAAATGTCCACATTCAAATACTTATGATTTAATTCAAAAATCCAGAATGTCCTAGAAAAAGTGTGCACCATTTTGCCAGGGGTTTTAGCCCAATCCAGAAATGATGAACATTTTATGAAGGCATTTTGGGATCATTGAAAACATTTCATTGTGACCCTAGTTGAATTTCATTTGGTGCTAGGGTTTGAACATCCCCATTTCAAGTTTAGGCAAAATTTAAACATGATGCACCAACCAAGCTAGTCCAAGTGCATAGCAAGGTTAGGGATGTGACATTGGGCCAACGCGGCCAGATCGCATTTTGCACGAGAAATGACACACCATGTTTTGTTGACATGTGGTTCCATTCCAACATGTCAGTGAAACGACGACAAGTCCTTTTGTACAATTTCGGAACGGACCTCTATGTAGGCTGGGGCGCCTCTTCCTGTACCGTGGCAACCGTCCACCGCCTCTTCGCCTTTCCCTCTTGATTTGGAACTGCTGTCACATGCTCTTCCTCCCTCCATTTGCCTTCACCCTTCCTTCTGCCATTGTTCGGTCGTCTTCTTCATGGAGGGAATAGGCCGGAAACGACCCCGTTACTGTTGCCCCGATCTGAAAGATGACATGGTGGAGGAACTCATTGATTGGTGCGGCGTCATCACCTCGGCTAGCATGGCAGTATCATTCAAGACCATTCTCGACTCAACAAATAACATCATTACAAAGAACCCAAGTGTTCAGGAGTGGTTTGGTCTCCCCTATCTTCTTCACCATGACCCTGCTCGCTGGCGCAGGGACGATGGAAGCCTCGCCTTGTGCAAGTTGATGCCGCTTGATAATGATACGTGTGATGTTAAGATGCCATCGCTTAAGGGTAAGGCCTGGGCAGGCGCAAATGGAGATTGGGTTGTTTATATTGGGTACAACTGCGAGTGGGAACTTGTGAATGTGTAGACTCGACACCGGGTTCCACTTCCAAAAATCTCAGAGTGCCCTGAGGTTGAGCACACAGATGATCTATGTAGGTTCAAATATGACCATGGTGACTGTCGTCTACAGAAGATAACAATTTGTCAACTTCCCAACCGCTCTTGGGATTACACGAACTATCATGTCGTTGCTATCCTCGACAAGCTTGTTGCCGTCCTTACTTCCACGCCTCGATGGATATTGCTCAAAAATCAATTTCTGTACATGAATGAGTACTGTGATGCAATTCAATACGAGGGTCTTGTGTTTGCTACCACCACTCGTGGCACTGTTTTTGCATGGAATCCTTATTGTTTCAGTACGTTTATCTTCCACCATAATTAGAATTGTTTCATCCACGTGCATGCACGTTAGTATCCCCATACTAATTAACCTTCTTGTGTTTCCAAGGTCCTGTGAACATTCCACCACCTATACTTGAAATTTTTATAACCAAGGGCGAGATGACGATGGTGATGATCAAGAGCATGAGGACGAGCAGTACTTACATATTCAGTGGCGCCTGGCAACTTATTTCGATGGATCACCTCTTCTTGTATGTATACATGGCACTACTGATGTTACTAAGGAAGCAGGTGTTGTCTCCCATGGCGCACTCTCTAGACCTATTCCAACATCCGTTGCAGGGTATTCGGGACGGATACTAGTGTGCTAGCGCCAGCACCTTCTGCCTGGTTCCGTATTGATAGTCTTGGAGAAAACTCGGTCTTCCTTGGACAAAACTATCCAATGATGGTGAAAGGCGATCCAGCTGCTGTTGGCACAACGTTACTACTGTTTATGAGAAGCAACTATATATATACAACGGACATTGCTATGGTTCCCTACCCAGGCTATCACAATATGCGTCCTGATATAGATTGCTTCAGCCTAGATGATGAGTCCTGCGTTGGTCCTGATATTGACAATAGCTTCCCCTTCCCAAAGGCTTACTTATGGTTCAAAGCAAGTGTTTCCAACACCGAGGATTGGTTGAGCTGAAGTTCATTTCATTTCTTGTTATTTGTTGTGTGATAAAAACTTTAGTATTTACTAGAATGTTTTGTTGGAAATAATCTATAATCCAACATGTATCCTTGTTGTCGTTGTGTGCTGATGACTTGTTTTATGTAATGAATGGTACATTTGCATATGCATGTCATAAACTTAATTTATGAATGGTTTTCGAGTCACTTCTTGGAGTGTGACTACCGTAGTAGTATAGCCAGCATCCGGTTATATGAAGTTGCCACATCACATAGAGCCAACCTAATAGTGGAGTATGCTAGTGCAATAGTTAGTCCTAGTAGTAGTATGCCATCAACTAGAGCTAGGTGTCGCACGGAGTCCGAGAAATATGGTGATAGCGTGACTACGTGAGGTGGGATTGTACGTAGTATGATGTAGGCACAGGGCTTGCAGTGTTTTCTACTCTCCGGTCTAAATGTGGAGAAGATTTGGTCGAGTTCTTCCTCCTTTTGCCGACAGATGGGACATCCAGCATCCACGTCGTGTCATGCAAGAAAATGGAGTGCTAGTTGAAGCCACGTGATGTGCATCTTGGGTCAAAATGTAAATAGAATCTTATACTCTTGAGTAACTCCAAAAGCGGCCACCGAAGATCTTTATTGGATTTGTTTTTCATCACCAGCACGTCGAGGTGAAAGATGTGCAGGTTCAGTGGGTCTTCTTGCATTTTCACTGACATGTGGGACCGCATGTGAGCAAACAGACGATGGGCACACTCCGCGCGTTTGCTGGCTGGCTGAGAAGAGAGAGAGAGGAGGAGGGCTGAGCACGGACTCCAGCAATTTTTGCGACAATGTGAGTACTACTAGTGGTGTACCGTGCTCCCGGAGAGATAATGTGTTCGCTCTACATAACCAGCACCTCGATACAGTGGGGTGGCATGGGGCATAACTAGCATTCACGTCTAGCAGTACGACACATGCCACCCACACGAGTCCCATCTGACACTAATTCTCTTGGAGTCCATGCTACAGCTATCTCTTCTCCCTCATGTTTTCTCTAACTCAGCAATCGCGCGGTGGGCAGGGTGGGGGTTTGCCGATAGCCGGTTTGCTCAACTGTAGTCCCACTTGTAAGTGAAAATGCAACAAAGCATGCATTCCCCCTTGAGCCGCATGCTAGACCAACCGTGTGGAGGGTGCGATGCGAACACGGCAAGCTTTTCCTTTTGAACTTGTAACTTATAAATTTTGGTTCTGCTCCATGGCGCGACCGATAGATAGAAATAACAATTTCTATTAGTGTAATGAGAAGTTTGGTTCTGGTGCGGTTCATGCATGGAGTACGTACAAAAATTATGAAGTTGATGTGAAAGTTAAGATAATTACTAGTACAATATACTACTACATGGAATTGAACGGAAAGATAAAGATAAATATGGATCCATCAACGACATCCTCATGCCCTGGTGCGCCGGGTCACCAACCGACGTGTGAGGAGCAGCGGCGTTGGCGGCGAGCTCAACGTGCTTTTGAACAAAGTCGTCCAAGGTTGCCCCGCGGTCCAAGAAGGCCACCGTCCTATCGTCCTCCTCTTGCACGTAGTAGTCCTTGTGGACGATTTGCGCGTAGACGTGGGTGATTATGTCGATGGTGACTTGCTGTGCCAGGCACTGCGCGGCGAGCGCGACCTCGAGTTGGACATTCTCCGGCGCGACGGGAGCAGTCGCAGGGCCACCAGTGCATTGAAGAAGTTGTTGCTACAGAGACTGTTGAGGGTGGCGGGCATCATAGAGCCTGGGCGCGTGGGCTGGAGGCATACGTCAAGGTCATCCGCGAGCTTCTTGGCAATGGTGAACTTGTCGACGAAGCCGACGAGGACCTCGTGGAACAAGGAGACGAAGCTGCCGTCCAAGAGGCCTCTCGCCCTGGCGGCCTCAAGCACGACCTGGAGACGTTCCTTGGTGCCGGGCCGCAGGCCGGCGTCGTGGACCATCTGGCAGAGCCGGCTGATGCTTGTGCTCATCGCCTCCATGGGTCTAGTTTCTAGTCAACTGATCTTGCGATTGGAGTGATCACTCTTTCCGTTGGTTAGGGTGCATAGGTGTGTAGGATTTCGTAGATTGGACTAGCGGGGATCCTTTATATGAGAAGTACAGACTGCGTTGCATTCACGTGGGTGTTGGCCATCTACTCCTCGGCCTCCCCTCCCTGCCGATGCAGTATAGTCATCTCACCGAGACCAAGTTGGGGCTAAACGAGAGAACTTTGATGTTTGCTGGTTTATTGGTCCCCTTTGCATTTTGCGCCAAGTTTTGACCTTTGATTTAACTAATAAAATGTTAATGCATGTAACCAAAAATAATATCATTGGAAACTATGTTCAAATACGAATCCAATGATACAATTTTTGGTGACATGCATTATTATTATTTTAGTTAAATCTATGGTCAAAATTTGGCACAAAATACTAAGGGGGCCAATAAACCAGGACGGAGGTAGGAGTAGTATTTTGTAATTAATGCCATTGCATAAAGAGAATTGAGCACTGCATGTTGTGCTAAGTAGTCTCAAGTCATTGAATGCATACACACCCCACGTCTCCTATTGGGTGATTTCTTTTTTCGTGGCAAAAAACAGGGAACAAGGTGGGTAGTTAATGCACCGCGCCTAAAAGTTTTGGGATTATTTGGTTTTCGTAACGTGACTAATGCACCAGTACGGAGGGAGTACAATAGTAGTCTTTGATTGCAATTTTTGTTGGTAGCTTACCAAGCTGACCGCTTGGTGAGTACAATAGTAGTCTGATTGATGAGATTTCATATTGGAGCCATCTACCGGAAGGGAGAGTGTATAATATCATCGGGAACTTTGCTCAAAACCGAATAAAACAATACTCCATGTATTTATTTACAGAGGGAGTAGTGTATTTTTTGTGACATGCATTACTAGATATTGCTAGTAAAATACTAAATCCAGACGGATGTGGTAGTACTGCTAAATCCAGACGGTGGTGCTAGACTAGTAGTAGTACTACCAATGTAGTAGTACTGTACTACCCGTTAGTCAAATTATTACGTGCTGCTCATCACAGTGAAGTGACAAGAGACCCTGCGCCGGAGATGACACTTGAGTGTAGGCGTCGTGTTCGGCATACCAAAGTCAGCCTCACCGTGGGCAGTCACTATCATCATGGCTGTAGAGCTAGCTTGCTTACAACTAGCCGTGTTCGACATAATTTCCTATGCGTTGCCACGAGTATCTCTACTCTTTTCTTACTAGTATGGTACACGTGCATTGCACGTATGAGATTTCCAACCAAATTATGAATAAATATCACATTATAGCATGTAAGCTTGGAGTCATATATGCATGATGTAGATGTTCGTTTAATTCTTATAGTTCATCTCATTCAAAATCAATTAGTTTTTATAAAAAAAAGCTAATCTATTTTAAGATTAATGGAATTGTGCGTTGTAAAGCATAAAGTAAAAAACAAATAATGGCAATTCATCTAGAAAAAAATTGGGCAATTATGATACGGAAGATTCTAGAACAAAGGAGAAGTGCTTGTGTTTTGAGGTTTGTGCATTATGCTTAAGTTCAACCATGGAGTATTCTAGATTGTACATGTGGCAAAATCTGGTGGAATGTAGATGATATCCAACAGCCAGTAGTGCTCGAATTTGCCATCTCTGCACCGTTGGATTGGCTTCATCCAACGACCATCTTTCAAAGTTATTCGCACACTATATAGGAGTATAGATATATAAGTAAGATGCCCGTGCATTGCACGTAACATCAAGATTGGGAGTGGACGGCGCCGGCAGTGGCCATCACGCCAGATTGTTCCATGGCCTTCTAGATGTGGTGGGGAAGAGATAAGGCTGATTGTGAGAGACACGGAGTTGTTTGTAAATAGAGAACAAGTGCGGGCATCTTTTTGCAAAACTGCAACAGTTTTCTTTGTATGCGTCAAATTTAGATCTGACGGCTATTGGTGAAAGATGGCAGGCACAACAGCATCACCAACTAGGGACCTCTTTCATTAGCAGGATTTTGAAAACGCGGGAATAGGAAAAGTATAGGATTGGAGTGTCATGGCCACTTGAATCCTATAGGATTATCAAGGAGCATTTGATTTCACGAGAAAAGCAAAGGAATTGTAAAAAGAGGTTAGAGTGGACATTAGATTTGCTATGAAATGTAGTACAAAACATTCCATCGGAAAAATTCCTATGGGATTCAATCCTATGAATCAAAGGACAACCATAGGAAAAATTTCAAAGGATTTTAATCCTCCAAAAATCCTATAGAATTACCTTGAATCAAAGGAGCATTCAGGTTTTTATAGAAGTACTATAGAAAAATAGAGAAACTCTTATAAAAAACCGAGTTGGTGATGATGGTGTGCCTGCCATCCTGAATATAGACCATCCGATCCAAATCTGACGGATAGAAAGCAAACTATGGCAAATTTGCGAAAAGATACCCGCACCCTCTCCGCATTTGCAGATAAGGCCTTCCCTCATTCATCTTCGTCTCCCACAAGATAAACATCTCGTATAAATGCATATCGATGTTCCATGCATCGCATGGGCCTCTTGCTAGTAATAATAAATATTGTACTCGAGTAATGGGTATATTGTTGCCGCACCTATGTATGGGAACATTTATCGTAACATAGTACCTCATGCTGGATATTTGTACTACTACAAGTTTCAAACTGATATTAAAAATGCTAGGAGTAAGGTTGTACCTGCGAAGAGGGAATTATTAGGAAGTTTACGTAAGAACTTTCATTACTTTAGGTGGATGCAGCATTATCATACAAACTAAAATCCACCGCCCTGACAAGTCACTAATGGGCAAATAAATTTTTTAGTCTCTGGCGACTTGATGTTTCAAAAACAAATTTAGCTTCTACAGAGACTTTGTCATTTAGGCTTAGACGCTTGGGCTGGTCAGCACGCCATTCATTGTTTCGCCAAAGAATGCCAAACTTCATTACCTTGAGCACACTTGCCTTCAGAACAAAGAACCTGGCCAATTTAATCTCAGATGTGCTGCCTCGGTAGTCGATCAAATCAATTTCTGTAAGATGGAGATCAAGGCATTCGATGAGATTGTTATAGTGCAACACATTTTTCACTTTCGGGTCTTTTTTTACCTACAAAAGAAGAGAACATATTAGAGCAGCTGGCTGTATAAGATTGCCGTGCCATCAAGAGGTACCAATATCATTCGCTCATACGATAGGGTTGGCTCTAAGGCTAGCGATATTTTTTCACTCTCTCTATGTCTTTCTCTTTCCTCTCATTTACCTAGGAGCATGTGAAGAGCTTGGGCATTTGTTGCCTTCCACTATCTGGCTGATGCCATATTTCTAAAAAGTATGCCACATAATACGCATCGATGTCAAATCAAAAGATTTTGGTACCGCTCTAGCGACGTGAAAGAGTTGGCACCGTTTTGCACACAGACCCACATGTATAAACAAATCAATCAAACCAACTACATCAGCCTCTCCCTCTCCCAAACAAGTGTTTTTTTATTGCCTCGGTCCTCTCCCTCTCCCACGCAAGTGTTTTTTCATTACGTGAGTTAATTTTGCACCGGAGCAAAATAGGTGATCCAGATTGGGGCACCAGGTGAGCAATGGAGGGGCATCGATGCCAAATGCATCATAAGTGAATTTGGCATGTGTTTTGGCCTACATAGTGGAGGGCCGTTATAGCCCACTTTTGTACTACCTCGTTTATTGTATAAAATGTTGACCATAGATTTACCTAAGAAAATGCCAATGCATGTCACCAAAAATTATACCATTTGATATTATGTTCAAATACGAATCCAACGATATAATTTTTAGTGACATGCATTAACATTTTGTCAGTTAAATCTATGGTCAAATTTTGATACTACAAAATACAAAGAGTAAACCAGGACGGAGGTAGTACTGGCTCTTAGGCTAACCATAGAGTTACTAGTTTAAGTTACTTGCCACTATGACTAGCCTAGGCTACTAGTAGTACAACAAAAAAAATGATGCAGGTGATCACGTGAGAAAAAAATATTAAAAACATTTCTTTCGGTGCAGTGCGTAGATGCAGTTTTGAACACTACACTTGTCATCATAATTTGGGAAAATTACAAAACATTTGAGCTACATTGTGATTACCGTTTACTAATAGGAAAGAAGTTTCACCTCGATGAGCAGCTTCTCCGTGCACGGAAAGCGTGTAAGGAGTCCAACAACTTGATCCAGATTGGGTTCGATAGATTTTATTGCCAAGATCTTCACTATGCGTACAGACTGGGTCAAGCTTGTGGGAATCATTTTCTGGATGACACTCGTCAATACATCAAGAAGAAATTTAAAATTTTGAATTTCAAGAAGACGGAGAAGAAGATGAGTGTTGTACCTGAACGATTACGGATCCAATAAAGAGTTTAGAGAATTTGGCAGACAAGTACACCAACGCTGTCAATTTCGGCGCGTCAATGACCCAGATTTTTGTTGGACCTTCTAGATCACATACAAGAAATCTCTTAAGGAACGGCGCATTCTCAATGACCATAACATGGAACAGCTGGAGTGATCTCTTCCCAATTGATGTCCTGTTGCGGGCCAGCAAGACACATAAATCAATCAGAGATTCATCGAGGCGATGTGGAGGCTAATGAACTTGTGTATCTGCCGAAGATGAAGGTACTCGAGCGTAGTACAGCTGCAGAGCAGGTGCTCCATAGGCTTCTTTGAGATGCCAACGTCGAAGAGGTCGAGCTGCTTGAGTTGAGGGATAAGAAGGGCGGGCGCGGCATTAATCTGGGGAAATAGCAGGAGCTGAAGCTGGCACGACGCAGCGCTGGCGTGAGGCAGAGCGCGAACGGTGGCACCGAGCGACATAGTCCAGCTTCAAACCTGAGCTCCTTGAGCTGATCTAGGGTGGGGATAAGAACCACTCATCGAAGTTGGCTTGGACCTTTCAGTTGGTACTGAACATGCGTATGTCAAGGCATCTGGCTAGCCCAGGGTGCGATGAAATGACCTTGGAGACTGCGGCCATGCGTTTGCAATCCCCGTCGAAGAGGCAGCTGTCGACGGTGAGGTTGAGGGGGACGCGGTACCAGAGGGGGCGCCACTGCCGGTAGAGCAGGGTGGTCCGCACAGCAGATTTGGAGGGGAGGAGGCCGATGATGACGAGTAGAATGTCATCGGGGAGGCTGCTGATGAAGTCCAGGCTCGCCGGATGCGGTTTTGGCTCGAGCCGCCTCCGCTTATTGGCTGCCTCGCCGTCCATCTCAGCCGGCGGCGACGCCGGTGTACACGTGTGCTTGGTGTGTATTGTGTGCTGGGTGTGCGCGAGTGCGTCCTTGTGTGCATGCCACCGCACAGTGGTGAAGTGTGTGCGAGTGCGTCCTTCACACGAAAGAAGTGTGCCCTCAATTTACTAGCGTGCGGGGTGCTACCGCGAGTGGTTTCAACTTTGTTTAATTCACGGCGTGTCAGATGGGCCTCTAGTTTACTTATTTTCACCCACTTCCACATGGGCCAACACACGAAGATAGAGAACACGAGCTGACAAGGCAGCATGTGCACCGGCTGACCGGTCAACTAAACAATATACGGAGCTATATGCTGACACAGTGACTGTATAATCCCTCGGTATAGAGAGATCGAGTGAGAGGGGAGGCCCATGAGAGATAGTAGAGAGAGAAAGAGCTACTACCTCCACTCGATAATGTAGTGCCTATATTTTTTTAAAGTCAAACTTTTGAAACTTTGACCAAGTTTATAAAGAAATTACTTATATCTACAATACCAAAGATAAATGATAGTATGGAGTAAGTACATGTTGTGATGAATCTAATGATCGTTCCAGATGTAAATGTTTTTCTCCACATATACCTAGTCAAACTTTTCTGAGGTATCAATTTTCAACATCCATATGTTTATGGACGTGACAGAGTACCTAACTAGAGAGAGACTGTGTGAAATAGAAAGAGTGAGTGAAAAAAGTGTGTGTGTGAAAGGATCGATATAGTTGACTAGAGGGGGGTGAATAGGCAACTAACAATTTTTAGCTTTTCTTTACCAATTTAAACTTTGCACCAAAGTAGGTTGTCTAGATATGCAACTAGGTGAGCAACCTATATGATGCAACAACAATAAGTACACAAGCAAGCAAGGGATATACCAGAAATAAGCTTGCACAAGTAAAGGCACGAGATAACCAAGAGTGGAGCTGGTGAAGACGAGGATGTGTTACCGAAGTTCCTTCCTTTGAAGGGAAGTACGTCTCCGTTGGAGCTGTGTGGCGGCACAATGCTCCCCAAGAAGCTGCTAGGGCCACCGTAATCTCCTCACGCCCTCACACAATGCGAGATGTCGTGATTCCACTATTGGTGCCCTTGGAGGCGGCGACTGGACCTTTACAAACAAGGTTGGGGCAATCTCCACAACTTAATTGGAGGCTCCCAACGACACCACGAAGCTTCATCACAATGGAATATGGCTCCGCGGTGACCTCAACCGTCTAGGGTGCTCAAACACCCAGGAGTAACAAGATCCGCAAGGGATTAGAGGGGGGAATGAAATTTCTCTTGGTGGAAGTGTAGATCGGGGCCTTCTCAGCCAATCCCTAAAGAATCAACAAGTTTGATTGGCTAGGGAGAGAGATCGGGCGAAAATGGAGCTTAGAGCAACAATGGAGCTTGGGATGGAAGAGGTGGCCAACTCGGAGAAGAATCCCCTTATATAGTGCAAGAACAAATCCAACCGTTATCCACTAACTCAACACGCGACGAGCGGTACTACCGCACCTGGCAAGCAGTACTACCGCACGGGACCATGGTACTACCGCAGGGAACTGCAGTACTACCACTGGCGCAGCAGGAGCTAGACCAGCCTCTGGCAAGGGCGGTAGAACCACTGGAGCTGTACTACCACATCCCCTTGCGGTACTACCGCAAGGCAGGGTTGGTCTAGACTGAGAAGGCACGGACATATAAAAATACATCCGTAGCAACTTCTGCTGAGTTCCAATCCATGCAAAAATCCGACACGGTACTACCGCACCTGGCAAGAAGTACTACCGCGTAGAGCGCGGATGTAAAAAATTACATCCGCCCCTACTTCCGCTCATGTTGCTGTGCCAGGACAGGGCTCACGGTACTACCGTGCCGATGGGGCGGTACTACCGCTTAGGGCACGGATGTAAAAAATTACATCCGCCCCTGCAGTCGCTTGAGTAGCTGAGCCTGGCCAGAGGCCACGGTACTACCGCTCCTAAGGATCGGTACTACCGTGAGTACATGTGGTACTACCGCGCCTACGGCCGGTACTACCGCAAGGCACTGCGGTACTACCGCTCGGAAGAGCAGTACTACTGCATGCCCCCAGAACAGCAAAACTAGGAGTCCTTGATTTTGGAAAGACACGGAGAAATGGAGGATTCCCCAAAGAGCCAAAGGAAAGGTGGTGCAAAAAGGAACAGACGTGTACGTGTTGATTCCACCCAAACCTTTCCAACGCGGACCCCTCTTAACAGTACGACTTTCCTACGACTCAAATCCACTAAAAAGAAACATAGAGAAACACCGTCTTCAATAGTCTTCGAGGGGCACCAAATCGTCCTGTGCCTAGTTATGATATGTCTGAAAAGCTCAATGCACACGATTAGTCTGCAAATGCATTGTCATCAATCACCAAAACAACTAAGGGATAAATATGCCCTTACAATCTCCCCCTTTTTGGTGGATTGATGACAATACATGATTTGCACATAGGGATAAGAATAAAACATAGGCAAACCCCACAACTATAAAATATAGACGGGCTCCCCCTAGATGTGTGCTTTCTAGAGAAATTCTTTGGACTGCACGGCACACATACTAGGATCAACACTCCCCCTATATTTTATAGACAAGGCATATCTTGCAACAGTATAGCTAACATTAAGCAAGGAGGCAGGATAATAACTATGAGCATAAAGTAAAGGGCACAAGATAGCATAGGCTCACGGGCTACGAAAGACAATAAGGTACGCTAGAGTGCATATGTCTTACACCATATGAAAGAGAACCTGGACTCAGAAGCACAAAACAAACCAAAGCAAACGAGGTCCAATGAAACGAAAGCGGAGCGACAAAGCGAAACAACACGACACACGAGATGCAAATCCTACACTCTCTCCCCCTTTGGCATCGAGACACCAAAAAGGGTAGAGAGGACACCTACGACACAGGTGGTAGCTCAAGCTCAAGCGATCACTCATCACACTCCTCGTAGGACTCGGCAGTGGGGATGGGCTCTTCCTTAGATTCAGTCCACTGGTAGCCCTGCTTCATCATCCATTCTGCCTCTGGCGTGATGTGCTTCTCGGACCCGCTGGATATCTCCTCACCAAACATCCTCAAGATCCTCTTGTCGCGGCGGCGACTCTCCTTGGAAGCACCATGGGTCCGGTACTAGCCCTTAGCCTACATACAGAACAGAGCCTTCATCTTGTTCTTCAGCTTCTTAGCCCAACAAGGATCAATAGAGGGCGGAGCATACCCAGCAGAGCTGTCCTCATCCGCTTCCTCCTCCTCAATCTCATCCTCATCAACATCCATTCTAGCAGCCTCTGCCTCAGCACTAGTGGTGTTAGCCCACTGAGGCTTGATGGGGTCGTGACGGATCCAGTCAGGTGCAACAAGATCCTCATCGGGATAGAGCTTCTCCCAAGTCCTCGTGATCAAGAGAAACAACTAAGGTCCATAGATGGGTACCTTACGGTTGAACACCACAAACCGTAGCTCGCACCACATGATGTGTGAGACGTCAAGTGGTTGTGTCTGAGCGTGATGCGCCTCCTCACAAATGAGCATCATATCCATGAGATAGGCATGCACCTTGTCCTTGTCACCAATGCAGGGAAAGAGGGAGTTGCGGAAGATCCGGTGCATGATGTCACGGAATGGGTTCAGCACACGCCTTCTTGCCACTGGCGTCTTCTCAACATAGAATTGATGAAGCTTGTTCTTGCTAGAGGACTCGAGGTTGGCCTGAGGGCGGACACCAACGGGCGTGTTGAGCCCCTCATCAGGCACCTGCAGCAAAGCCATGAAGTCCTTCCATTTAGCAGTCATCTGTTGTCCATTGGTCATCCAAGTCATGGACCATTCCTCATCAGTATGGAAGTGGACCAAAGCAAAGAACTGGGCCACAATCTCAGGGTCAAAGTCCAGGTGGAAAGAGATCACGTCCTCAATGCCAAACCGCTCCACCAGGTCCAAAGCCTCACCAAAATAGTCACGGTGCTTATCTTGCCTCATGTGATTCATGTCAATCCAGTGCACGTCCACGTAGATGTTCTGCTTGGCCTTGATCACATCCAGATAGATAAGATTCTACTGCTTGGTCCAGAACAAATCATTTCCTCTGAAGTTGGCATGAGGATTCACATAGGGGCTGATCCTCCTTCGAGTGACAAACTCAGCAAGTGGTATCTCATCCAAGCCCATGGAGAGCTCCTTGGTCTTGGTGGCGGTGGTCTTGGTTCTGCGTTGGGGGGCATTGGAGCCCTCTGGAGCTTCATCTAGGTTGCGCAGATGCTTGGAGCCCATGTCACGGCTGGGATTGGAACGACGGACATTGGAAGCAGAGCCACCACCTATGACACACAACACAAGAACACACAAGAGAAGCGAGAAGGATCAATGCAAAGACCACAACAACACAAGTGAAACAAGTAGAAATAGCATTGGGTAATTGCCACATGGAAGACACTACAAAAAAATACACTTGCGTGATGATACGTGTTTGTCACAGTAGGTCACATTTTCTGTCATGCATGTACATCCATGACAATTTTATGACAGAATCAAGATAGTCATACCTGTGCTGTCGTAGAAGTGTTCCATGACATTACCAAAATTATCATCACGGAAGTGTCCACTTCCATGACGATAAATCGCGCGTCACAGAAGAGCTTTCATCAAGGGTGACCGACACGTGGCATCCACCATAACGGAACGCCGTTAAGCTATCGGGTCCGGTTTTGGATCCGGTAACCCGTTAACAGCCCCGACCAATGAGGATTTTCCACGTGTAAAATCATCATTGGCTGGAGGAAACACGTGTCAGCTCACCGTTGGGACAGATGTCATCCACTCATTGGACGCACGGTGCCTATGATACGTCAACACGTGGCACGGCCCAACAGAGGCCCATTCTTGTGAAAAGGCCGGCCCGTTTGACTTGGTCAAAAGCTGGCGGGCCGGCCCACGGCAAGCCTGTTAACGGTCTGTTCGCATATAGCCCATTTACACCCCGCTATCCCAGGGCCCGTTTACGGCCTACCCGAATTAGGCCCAATAGCGTCATCTGGGCCGTCCAATATAATTCCAGCCCGTTTTAACTTCCGGCCCATGTATGGCCCATGACGTCTTTCGGCCCATATGAGGCCCTTAGTTACCCTCGGCCCCTTTGTGACGCCCGGATAATTAAGCTACATTAATCTCCTGCTAATTATGCCAGGTCATCACTTTTAGTATTGCTAAATCACTGGATCCAAGTCACTATTCAAATTCAAATTCTAATTAAGGTCCAAAATTCAAAATTTTCAAACATGCAAATAAAAATGTTCAAGGTGTGGTAAAAAATAACCTGGATATTTTTCATGTTGGAACCAACCTCTCTTGAATTCCCAAAGTGCCCCTGGAAATTATTTAGTGGTCCAGCAGCATTTAAAAATTGGTCGTTTCAATTTCTAAAAATGGTTAGACAACTCCTTTTGACCCCATACTTTTTGTTCCATCTCAATATATTGTGTAAGATTTATGTGCCAAGTTTTGTTCATAACAAAACTCATTTGGTACAAAAAGAAAAAAAATAGAGGTGAGTAAATGAAAAACAAAAGACCTAAACTACTGGACCTTTGGCCCGTTAAGCAAAAACCGGCCAGCCCACATACCCGCTCCCTCCTCCTCCTGTTCACGAGGGGGGATCGTGGCGGGCATCGTCCCGTCGGCGGCCACGCGTCGGCTATCGCCCAGCCGTACCCCTCTACAAAACCCTGACGCCCTCCTCCCATCGCCGAACCCTAATCCCCTCTCCGTCCCTCACGCGCCCCTTGCCCTTCGGCTCCAGATCCACTTCGGCCAAGTCCTGACGTCGCCATGGTCGCCGTCACCCACGCGCCCTAGGACCTTGCCCGCCTGCTTCCCCGTCGTCGACCACGTCGTCAGCTGCTACCAGCTTGAGCTGGACACCCCTGCGACGCCGTCCCCGCCACCGGCATCCTCCTCGGCCCGATGGCCACCGCCGACGGTTCGCTCCGGCGAGCTCTTCCCCGAGCCCACTCTAGCACCTCTGCAGGGACGCTGTGAGCACCGCCCCCCTCTCTCCCTTGCTTCTTCCCCAGGCTGTAGCTCGCTCTTCGTTTCGTCTCCGTCGTTACCGAACCGTCGTGCCGCTCGCCGCCGTCGATGCGGTTGCCATCGAGCTCAACCGAGCTTGTAGACGTGATCAGTGCACTCGTAGAGTTCTTACGTGTTTAGCCCCGCCGCTCTGCTGCTAGCGCTGCTCGCGCGCTGCTCCATCGTCCGGTGCCTCCCGCTGCGCCCCGCTCTGCTGCTGCTGTAGTTGCCGCCGACGCCCGCGGCCTATGCTCTGCCTATTGGCGTTGCTCTGTGCTGCTACCACTACGCCGCTGCCGCCCCGCCGTTGGTAGCCGGCGCCGTCCGCGCGCGCGACGCCGCGCCCGACGCTGCTCGTTGCTCCCCGCGCTGATGCTCTGCGTGCTGCAGCACTGCTGCTGCTTCCTGCACCACGCCCCACGCGCCCCTGCCGCGTGTAAGCCCTGCCTCGGCCGTCCTCTGCAGGCACCGTAGCTCGTCTCTGGCGAACACCCACGCCCCGCATTCGTCCCGACCTGCGCCCAACACGCGTGGCCGCGTGCACGCCGCCCGCTTCGCTGCTGCTTTCCTGCTCCCGCAGCTGCATGCTGCTATGCTACACGGCTACAGTAACATTCAGTTATTGTAGCTAGTGCTAGCTTTTCTAATTTGACATTGTCTGACCCTTTGTACCACCTCTAAACAACGTCTAAACAGCGGTTAACATGGGTAAAAATAATATGAGTAGAAAGCATACATGACAAACTGTTGACACCGGATTTTGGCATGGTCGAGAATCCGGGTTCGTATGCAAAAGTTAGAGGCAACACTTCGCGGGCCGGCCCTGAGTGAGAAAACCTTGCCGGGGTAAAACCTTGCCGGTGTGAAGGCTTGCCGGCATGGAAAGCTTGTCGGCGGAGAAGCTTGCCGGTGTGAAATCTTGCCGAGGGAGAAACCTTGCCAGGGAGGAACTCTTACCGGGAAGGAACTCCTTCCGGGGTAGAAACCTTGCCGAGGTGAAACCTTGCTGATGTAAAATCTTGCCGAGGGAGAAACCTTGCCAGGGCGGAACCCTTGCCGAGGTAGAAACCTTGTCGGGGTTAAACCTTGCTGATGTGAAAGCTTGCCGAGTAGAAACCTTGCCGGTGTGGAAAGCTTACCCGGGTGGAAGGCCTGCAGGGGTGGAGGCTGTGATAGTCAGGCCGACGAGAAGTTGAAGATGGGCTGAGAAGGTTATTCAGATAATCTTGGATGTAGAATAGTTCTACAAGGAAGTTGTGCGCCTCGTCAAAACGATCGATTTTGATATAAAGATCATCTCAATCCGAGGTCGTATGCAAAAGTTAGAGCCCGCACAGACAGACCCTCCAGCGAGCAAAATATGACGCCCGGAACCAGACACATATGTGGGTATGTCTGATGAGCTGCGTGAGTAATTAGCTGTTTTTCGCGAGTGATTTGACCCTCGAGATGACCTCTGATGAAAACACGTTCAGCATGAAATATGTTCGTCTTGTCAAAACGGTCAAGATTGCTTTTGGGCTCGTTTCCATACGAGGTCGTTTGTCACCACAAAGAGGACCCTCAAAATACAGCCAGTTTAAACCGAACAGTTTTGGAAAGTTTGGATAAAACCAGTCCGAATTTGACTAGGGTTTTGGACGTGAATTGATGTAATTTTCTTGTAAGGAAAG
The DNA here is from genome assembly GCF_018294505.1 of Triticum aestivum. Lineage (NCBI taxonomy): Eukaryota > Viridiplantae > Streptophyta > Magnoliopsida > Poales > Poaceae > Triticum > Triticum aestivum. The sequence continues at coordinate 315,194,618 of NC_057799.1, forward strand.
CGTAGATAAATCCTTTGCTTGTACTGGAAGTCCAGCCGCCTCTTATATATGTTGGGGGTGACGGCCGATTGAAACAACACCAATCGAACCAATCAATCTATTACACTTTTGTGTTCATCTATCTTTATTCCTTACCCTTGTATATTTCTTTCTCGTTCTTCGTTCGTTCTTCGCATTGGAGGGCAACGATCCACGAGGCTCTAGGGGCGAGCGAATCGACCTAGGGCAGCCCATAGCCGCCGCACTTCCTGACGGGGTCCCTCCATGGCGTGTGGGTTTCAGGTCTGCAAAAGCACCCGCCGACTGTCTTGCGTATCGCGCTGTCGGTCAAGTCTCCTTCGACGTGAGCTACGGTGCATCACCCCCGGCGTCGAGGGTACACGTGACGTGTTCGTGTGCGAACACACTTTTTGGCGACTCCGCTGGGGACGAAGCTTTGAACAGTCTCGAGCATGTTCTTGCTACGAGGAGAGCGTCATCAAGCGGCTGCAATCTACAACGGTAACATGTATCATCCATCTCCTTACATAGATGCAAATCGCCATTATGTTGATGTTGCTAGATCTTTCAATGGACATGTCATGTCGGCTAGCCCTAACGAGCAAAGGCCGACTAGTTATTCCGTTGGAGAAACTTGGAATTTACAGAATCGCGACATACAACTTATGAATCTGAACTTTCGTGCATCGGCAACATCTTTCAATATGCCGGTGAACAACACGATTTGTTCGGGTGATCAATATATGACACCTCATGTACAGGAGGGTGTCTCACAGTTTTATCCATCGGCAGCTGACTTGCAATATGCGGGTTCATCCCCAAACATGCCGATGGATGCGGGAATCGGCCATGCTTCCATTAGCTATTCGGCTGGTTATCCTCAATCATCATATACTACACCTCATGAGATTGATCGTTCAGTGGCATATGAAAATAAAAATATTCATGACTCGGCTCACCTTCGCGGTTATGGCCGAGTGAATGGAGATTCTATAGGAGCATATGTGCCTAATATTGCAGGAGATAAGGTGGCTCTGGCTGCATTAAAAAGTTTAGCCCAAAATAAGAAGATTAGTGTTATTTGCCTTGAGTAGCACGAAAAGGGATTGGTTCCTGATTATGAGGCAATAAGAGCTAGGGTTTTGAAAGAAGACGAAGTGTTGCCGATTGAGAGAAAATATTCAACAACAGTGCATATGTCTTCACCTACCATTGCAGCATGTTATACACCCCCTGTACAATTGCAAAATTTCGGCAACATCAATTCATTGACGAAAGATCCTAAGAGCATGGGGGGCAAGCGGATCCAAGTAGGGCTGAGTCTAAAGAAAAATATGTCGCTCGAATGGACGGGGTCGAGCCAACTCTCACAGGCAATAGCGTCAATGGCTTTACTACGCCAAGTCTTGAGGAATTACCAGCAGAATATCGACAAGTTTATGAAGCACTCAAGAAGAGGCGTGGAGAGGAATATTGCAAGAATATGTCAAGTCCCTTCTTCCATCCAGCAATCATGATGGCTCCTCTGTGATGTTGAGGCAAGCCAAGAAAGAAGCTTTGCAAGCAAATCAACAAGAAAGGGTTCACTCGGCTAATACGGTTGATTCGGTTGAAATCGAATCAAATGTGACCAAGTTATGGACAACCGAGTTGAATAGTTCATTTAGCGACAAAACAATGGTGGATTCAACTGAAACCGGATTGAGCTCCAAGACGTTTAAGGCCGAGTGCGTTGCATCGAGCCAGCCGAGTGCATTGTGCCAGCCGAGAACATCATGCCAGCCGGGTGCATCGTTCCAGATGAGTACATCGCTGGCTAAAGCTGAGTGCATCAAGCGAATTATTGCCGCGTGTACCAAAACAGAAGATGCAAGCTTCACCGAGAAAAGGAATGGTAAACTCAACAAATTGGCTGTGCTAGATTTTTCTGGATGTGAGGGAGCTAACATGCTGCCCTATGAGTTCCGTGCCAAAGAAATTGATGAGCATCAAGAGAAAAGTTATATGGCCAAACAAAGTTTGGCTAGTGATGAAGATCAAGAACCAGAGCGTGTAGCTAAACAAAGTTCAACTAACAAAGAGCGTTCGAGTGAAATCCACTCGGGTAATCCGACTGAAATATACTCGGGCAATCCGACTGAAATATACTCGGGCAATCCGAGTGAAATCTACTCGGGCAATCTGAGTTATGCGGCACGAGATCCATAAGAAGAGGAAGAGGTGTTGGAGAATTATTCAGAAGTGGAGCAAGGTATTGTTCCAGTGGTGCAACCATCTTCTCCTTTCAAAGTCTTCACAAAGGTACACCTAGCCGACAGTTTACTCAAATTCGGTCAAAATCATGCACCCGTTAGTAAGATTCTAATTAATTTTAAAAGACCAATCGAAATGAGTAATCTGTTTGTTTGAAATGATCTTGTCACTAATCATGCTAGGCAATAGGTGGTATCATTCATAGAGGCTAATAGTGACAACTTATCGCAACCAAAGTTGTTCCCGTCATGCCAACTGAAATTTATATTCATATGGACAACTTTGTTTGTTTCATGCCTGGCTAACATTTGGTCTCAGGTGAGACATATATTCTGTGATTATTTTAGTTGCAGGAATATAAAGCCAAGTCCAAAGTCCTTCGAGATAGCCGATTCAAAAGCATCAGGAAAGGACGATGAAAATCAATGCATAGCCGAGTCAGATGACACTAAGCTGGCGCCACTCGGTTGTTTTGTTTCAGAGTCGATATCACAATATCGGTTAATGGACTAGGAGTGTACGTCCAGTGCAGGCGTAGTTGATCACATCATCGGTACATAGCTGACTAATCCTATTATTATAATCGATCACGATGTCGAGCCGTCAAGACAAGAGCGGATGCAATGTTCGTTTGAGAAAAATGTCAAAGATTGCAACATGATCCATCAAGTCGAGCAATCGGACAAAATAGGACGCTTTGTTGAGGCGCGATCATTTGGCCAGTCAGATCAGATTGGTTTTGACGGCAATCAAATGTTGACTCGGCTATCTCAAGCCGATTCATCTAAAGGTAAACAGGTACACACCAATGATGATGGGGTGAAGTCTTCGAGCAAGGATATGGTTAAAAGGTGCATCAACAAAAATCTTGAAGATGGGAATTCCATCAAAGCTACAATAGCGACATCTAGCACTGGGGGGCAACGAGAAAATTCAAAGACTGATGCGCGCACATCTAAACAAAGCAAAGGCAATGGTAAGCATGAAGGTAAAAAGCCGAAAGTCACTTTCGCGCAGTTATTAGAAAAATATCAGAATATAAGTGAGGCAAAGAGTGCATATCGGCCGAGTGAAACAAAAGCATCGAAGTCACCCCTAAGGCATAAATTTGAAGACCGAGATGGGCGAAGGAAGAAGTTCAGCAAACAGACTCCATATCCTCCTTTTGGGCCACCAATGCCGATGTCATGGATACCCCACTATGCTGATTATTATTCAGATCAATCATGGAACAAGTATAAATCAAGGGCACACTATCCATCATATTCTAAACCACCTCACCAAAATTATGCAGCTCCGAGAGGATCATCATTTGTTCAACAACCACATGTTAAAGACCAACTCAACCAAAAAGAATTGGTCCGGAACTTAGCGAAGAAGATGGACGTGGTCAAGCAAGTATACCGAGTGAAAAATGATGGCCGCAAGTGTGCTATTTCAGATCCGATTACAGGTGACAAAAAGCCAGCCGATTCTATGTTGGCTGCTAAGGACAAGAAAGTGAAGCAAGTAAATTTCAAGGATCCAATCGCCGAGTTTGGACAGGCCAAGTCGGAGATGCCCAAAGCCAGGAAGAACTTGCCACTGCATAAACCAAAGTCCCAGCCGGGACGCCCACTCGGCTTACCATATTTGCAATAGAAGAAGTTGAATCGGCTTAGGGCCAAAGAGCTGGAGAAGAGGAACATGGCCTGGGCTCCTAAGGGAAATCCTCAAGTCAAGAGCGGCATCACATCTCCTGTTGCGAAGCCAGCAGAAATAAGGGAGTACACGCGTAAAGCCTGTAGGCGAGGACGACAATTTTCATCTCACTATAGGAGACTCCAGGAGGCGTGTCATCCACATTCTTCAATCGTAACATCAAAATCAACGGTATGGAATTTATCCTTGGCCGAAACATCTGACTTATTTCGGCTATTCACACTTTGGTGGACGGACTCCCGAGCTCCTTTGAGATGAGAACGCATGGCCGATATTTGCATATCGCCCTCAGAATTCATTGTGTTGGCAAAGCAGGCATCTGGCTAATGGTGTTCACCATGGTTGATCTCCTACTCCTATAGCCGATACCCAGTGTTTGCCAATACTGGCAAGGCAGACTTAATTATTGAGTCAGCCACCAATCAAGGGTCTAGTGCATGAAAAAGCTTTGACTCCTGATGTTAGTTATTTGCAGGATCCAAGTCAGGAGACAGCCGTTGTTCGGCGGAGGCTTGATGGTGTACTTTGATTAATAACGAGTTGAGTCGCCGAACAGTTGACGGTATTCTTTTGAGGTCCTTGGTCATAATCGTTCGGCAACCGTCGCTGAACGATTCTAATATTCCCAGGGAGTGCCTGGACAAAAGAAAGGTCTGGATTCACATAAGAAACTTACGTGGAGGCCTTCGTGACATCCAATTGTTGTTGTCAGACGACTATTATCCAAGAGTCTCTACCCAAGAAGCAACAAGCCTAAGCATATGGTCGCTAACAATTATCGTCCTCGGCATGCACAACCGATGTAGTGTTGACATCGTGCTTAAAAGAAGTATTTTCTGGCACGCAAGCTCTGCCAGAAAACAGGGGGGCATGTGTTGACACCAGATTTTGGCATGGTCGAGAATCCGGGTTCATATGCAGAAGTTAGAGGCAACACTTCGTGGGGTGGCCCTGAGTGAGAAAACCTTGCCGGGGTAAAACATTGCTGGTGTGAAGGCTTGCCGGCATGGAAAGCTTGCTGGCGGAGAAGCTTGCCGGTGTGAAATCTTACCGAGGGAGAAACCTTGCCGGGGAGGAACTCTTGCCGGGAAGGAATTCTTGCCGGGGTAGAAACCTTGCCGAGGTAAAACCTTGCTGATGTGAAATCTTGCCTGGGGAGAAACCTTGCCAGGGTGGAACCCTTGCCGAGGTAGAAACCTTGCCGGGGTTAAACCTTGCTGATGTGAAAGCTTGCCGAGTAGAAACCTTGCCGGTGTGGAAAGCTTACCCGGGTGGAAGGCCTGCTGGGGTGGAGGCTGTGATAGTCAGGCCGACGAGAAGTTGAAGATGGGCTCAGAAGGTTATTCAGATGATCTTGGCAGGAGAAGTGTTCTACACGGAACTTGTGCGTCTCGTCAAAACAATCGATTTTGATATAAAGATCGTCTCAATCCGAGGTCGTATGCAAAAGTTAGGGCCCGCACAGCGAGACCCTCCAGCGAGCAAAATATGACGCCCGGAACCAGACACATATGTGGGTATGTCTGATGAGCTGCGTGAGTAATTAGCTGTTTTGCGCGAGCGATTTGACCCTCGAGATGACCTCTGATGAAAAAACGTTCAACATGAAAGATGTTCGTCTCGTCGAAACAGTCAAGATTGCTTTTGGGCTCATTTCCATACGAGGTCGTTTGTCACCACAAAAAGGACCCTCAAAATACAGCCAGTTTAAACCGAACAGTTTTGAAAAGTTCGGATAAAACCAGTCCGAATTTGACTAGGGTTTTGGACGTGAATTGATGTAATTTCTTGTAAGGAAAGCCTACATAAATACTTTGCTTGTATGGGAAGTCCAGCCGCCTCTTATATATGTTGGGGGTGATGGCCGATTGAAACAACACCAATCGAACCAATCAATCCATTACACTTTTCTGTTCATCTATCTTTTTTCCTTACCCTTGTATCTTTCTTTCTCGTTCTTCGTTCGTTCTTCGCGTTGGAGGGCAGCGATCCACGAGGCTCTAGGGGCGAGCGAATCGACCTAGGGCAGCCCATAGCCACCGCACTCCCTGACGGGGTCCCTCCCCGGCGTGTGGGGTTTCAGGTCTGCAAAAGCACCCGCCGACTGTCTTGCGTATCGCGCTGTTGGTCGGGTCTCCTTCGACATGAGCTGCGGTGCATCACCCCCGGCGTCGAGGGTACACGTGACGTGTTTGTGTGCGAACACACTTTTTTAAGAGGATGAAAATCAATGCATAGCCGAGTCGGATGACGCTAAGCCAGCACTGCTCGGTTGTTTTGTTTCAGAGTTAGTATCACAGTATCAGTTAATGGACGAGAAGTGTACCTTCAGTTCGGGCATAGTTGATCACATCGTTGGTGCATCGTCGACTAATCCTATTATAATTGATCATGATGTCGAGCCATCAGGACAAGAACAAATGCAATGCTTGTTTGAAGAGAATATCAAAGACAACAACGTGATTCATCAAGCCACACAATCGAGATGATTGAAGTTTGTTGAGGCACGATCATATGACCAGTCGGATCAGATTGGTTTGGATGGCGATCAAATGTTGACTCGGCTATCTCAAGCCGATTCACCTAAAGGTCAACAGGTACACACCAATGATGATGGGGTCAAGTCGTCGAGCAAGGATATGGTTAAAAAGTGCATCAACCACAATCTTAAGACAGAAATTCCATCAAAGCTACAATGCGATATCTAGCACTGGGGGGCAACGAGAAAATTCAAAGACCGATGCACTCACAATTAAAGAAAGCAAAGGCAATGGTAAGCACAAAGGTAAAGAGCCGAAAGTCACTTTCGCGCAGTTATTAGAAAAATATCAGAAGATAAGTGAGGCAAAGAGTGCTTATCGGCCGAGTGAAACAAAAGCATCTGCCGGTTGTCCTGCGTATCGCGCTGCCGATCAGATCTCCTTCGACGTGAGCTGCGGTGCATCACCCCCGGCGTCGAGGGTACACGGTGACGTGTTCGTGTGCGAACACACTTTTTGGCGACTCCGCTGGGGACGATGCTTTGAACAGTCTCCAGCCTGTTCTTGCTACGAGGAGAGCGTCATCAAGCGGCTGCAATCTACAACGGTAACATGTATCCTCAATCTCCTTACGTAGATGCAAATAGCCATTATGTTGATGTTGCTAGATCTTTTAATGGACATGTCATGTCGGCTAGCCCTAACGAGCAAAGGCCGACTAGTTATTCCGTTGGAGAAACATGGAATTTACAGAATCGCGACATGCAACATATGAATCTGAACTTTCGTGCATCGGCAACATCTTTCAATATGACGGTGAACAACATGATTTGTTTGAGTGATCAATATATGACACCTCATGTACAGGAGGGCGTCTCACAGTTTTATCCATCGGCAGCTGACTCGCAATATGCGGGTTCATCCCCAAACTTGCCGATGGATGGGGGAATCGGCCATGATTCTGTTAGCTATTTGGCCGGTTATCCTCAAACATCATATACTACACCTCGTGAGATTAATTGTTCAGTGGCATATGGAACTAAAAATATGCATGACTCGGCTTGCCTCCGCGTTTATGGCCGAGTGAATGGAAATTCTGCAGGAGCGTATGTGCCCAATATTGCAGGAGATGAGGTGGCTCTGGCTGCATTAAAAAGTTTAGCCCAAACTAAGAAGATTAGTGCTATTTGCCTTGAGCAGTCTGAAAAGGGATTGGTTCCTGATTATGAGGTAATAAGAGCTAGGGTTTTGAAAGAAGACAAAGTGTTACGAAGTGATCAAATTAGTGAGAGAAAATATTCGACAACAGTGCATACGTCTTCACCCATCATTGCAGCATGTTATACACCCCCTGTACAGTTGCACAATTTTGGCAACATCAATTCATTGCCGAAAGATCCTAAAAGCATTGGGGGGCAAGCGAATCCAAGTAGAGCTGAGTCTAAAGAAAAATATCTGGCCCAAGGGGACAAGATCAAGCCAAAGCTCACAGGGAATAGAGTCAACGAATTTACTACACCTACCCTTGAGGAATTGCCAACAGAATACCGACAGGCCTACGAAGCACTCAAGAAGAAGCGTGGAGAGGGATATTTGCAAGAATACGTCAAGTGCCTTCCTCCATGTAGCAATCATGTCGGCCCTTCTGCACTTCTGAGGCAAGATAAAAAAGAAGCTTTGCAAGCAAACCAGCAAAAAAGGATTCACTCGGCTAATGCGGTGGATTTGGTTGAAACCGGATTGAGCACCGGGATGTTTAAGGCCGAGTGCGTTGCATCGTGCCAACCGAGTGCATCGTTCCAGGCGAGTGCATCGCCGGCTAAAGCTGAGTGCATCAAGCTAATTATTGCCGCGTGTACCAAAATAGAAGATGCAAGCTTTGCTGAGCAAAGGAACGACAAACACAACAAATTGGCTGTGCTCGATTTTTGTGGATGTAGGGGAGCTTACATGCTACCCTATGAGTTTCGTGCTAAAGATATTGATGAGCATCAAGAACAAAGTAATATGGCTGAACACAGTTCAGTTAACGATGAACATCAAGACCAAGAAAATGCGGCCGAGCAAAGGTCAACTGACAAAGAGCGTCCGAGTGAAATCCACTTGGGCAATCCGACTGAAATATACTCGGGCAATTCGAGTGAAATATACTCGGGCAATCCGAGTGATGAGGCACGAGATCCAGAAAAAGAGGAAGAGGCGTTGGAGAATTATTCGGAAGTGGAGCAATGTATTGTTCCAGTGGTGCAACCATCTTCTCCTTCCAACGTCTTCACAAAGGTACACCTAGCAGATAGTTTACTCAATTTTCGATTCGGTCAAAATCATATTGTTGATGCACCTGTTAGTAAGATTCTAATTAATTTTGAAAGACCAATTGAAATGAGTAATCTATTTGTTAGGAATGATCTTATCACTAATCATGATAGTCAACACATGGTATCATTCATAGAGGCTAATAGTGACAACTTATCAAAACCAAAGTTGTTCCTGTCATGCCGACTGAACTTTGTATTCATATGGACAACTTTGTTTGTTTCATGCCTGCCTAACATTTGGTCTCGGATGATACGTATATTCTGTAATTATTTTGGTTGCAGAAACATAAAGCCAGGTCCAAAGTCCTTCGAAGCCGATTCAAAAGCATCAGGAAAAGAGGATGAAAATCAATGCATAGCCGAGTCGGATGACGCTAAGCCAGCACTACTAGTTGTTTTGTTTCAGAGTTAGTATCACAGTATCAGTTAATGGACGAGCAGTGTACCTTCAGTCCGGGCATAGTTGATCACATCGTTGGTGCATCGTCGACTAATCCTATTATAATTGATCATGATGTCGAGCAATCAGGACAAGAACAAATGCAATGTTTGTTTGAAGAGAATATCAAAGACAACAACGTGATTCATCAAGATGCACAATCGAGACGATTGAAGTTTGTTGAGGCACGATCATATGACCAGTCGGATCAGAATGGTTTGGATGCCGATCAAATGTTGAGTCGGCTATCTCAAGCCGATTCACCTAAAGGTCAACAGGTACACACCAATGATGATGGGGTCAAGTCTTAGAGCAAGGATATGGTTAAAAAGTGCATCAACCACAATCTTGAAGACGGAAATTCCATCAAAGCTACAATGGCGACATCTAGCACTGGGGGCAACGAGAAAATTCAAAGACCGATGCACGCACAATTAAAGAAAGCAAAGGCAATGGTAAGCACAATGGTAAAAGGCCGAAAGTCACTTTCGCGTAGTTATTAGAAAAATATCAGAATATAAGTGAGGCAAAGAGTGCTTATCGGCCGAGTGAAACAAAAGCATCTGCCGACTGTTCTGACCATCTGTACAGCGGTTAACATGGGAAAAATAATATGAGTAGAAAGCATACATGACAAACTCCATTTTATCCCATTGGACCAAATCCTTTTGATGTATGGTTTAATTCCTACAAAAATCAAAAATTCCAATGTTCTGTTAATAGAAAAGCTGAAAACAGCTTTAATTTCATAGCTACTTTAGAGTTGTTTATGGTCAAGTAAATGAACTCTAATATGAATGAAAGTTCTACTATCTTGTAGATCACAGAAAAGTACTCAAAGTTGATATAAGGCGCTAACTCATAGGATGTACAGAACAATAGTTGTAATCTTTTGGAAACAGCCAAGTGATGTTTAAAAAACTGTCGAATTCTCACACTTAGCAGAATTTCAGGGAATTTCAGAATATTGTTTAAATCTTTGAAAAATCTAAGAAAATAATCCGTAACTCGGATGAAAAAGTTTTATACATGAAAGTTGGTCAGAACGAAGAGACGAATCCGAATACGCTCCCCGTTCATCTGTCACATGCCCCTAGCATAGAGAACATGGAACTTTTCCCCTCCGGTTTGTCTGTCCGAAAATGCCTAACTCCGGGAAAACTTTCCCAGATGTTCCCCCCTTCGTCGGTAGCGTGTAGCACCGCGCTAGAACACGTCTAGCTCTGTCTGTTGTCCTGTTATGCTCTTGCTTGCTATGTATTTACTGTTTCTTCCCCCCTCTTCTCTCCGGTAGACCCCGAGATCGATGTTGATGTCCCTGTGATCGACTACGTCGACGACGACCCTTCTTCCCTTTCAGCGGAGCTTCCAGGCAAGCCCCCCTTTGATCATCCCGATATCACCCATTCCATTCTCTCATGCTTGCATTAGATTTTGCTACTGTAATTGATTGCTCCTATCCTGATGCATAGCCTGCTTTTTAACCTGCTCTTTGTACCTTACCTGCTTAGTATAGGTTGGTTAGTGATCCATCAGTGACCCCCACCTTGTCCTTGTTGCCCCTGCTTCATCATCGACGACTCGATCAACGTGATCGACGACCAGAGCCTGACACCTCACATCACATCACGCCCCTTTTGTTGCTCGACTCTGCAGAGCTACTATCGAGTGCCGAGGCTGATCCCTCATAACGCACTCCTGATGATAATTCTGTAGTGTAGCTATTCGGTCGTGGTCATCGAGGGTGATTTCCTCTTTCACCATTCCCGATACGGCTCTGTCGTGCAACACCTCAAGTGTGAACCTCGAGGGTGGTCCCTCTTACGTTCACCTTGATGATTACATTGAGTGGAATCCACCGGGGGTGATTCCTCGGGTTTTCCCTTGATGTCTGGACACACGGTTACCTTGACTTTACTTGAGGCCCTTGGGAAAGTCGGGCGGGCCCAGAGAGCACCCGTAAGATGGTTACGAGGCACGGCCGGGCAGGCAGGCCGCCCCCGAGTGGGCTGGGCTAGCCCTTGCCGTATTTCCTCGAGACGGGGCGACGGGGTCACATTATCGTGAGTCTCTGCTCGTCTCCGCAAGCTAATAATACACTATGGTTTGGGTATTTGTTCTGAGTTGGCCTTTGGACTTTACGCACTAACCACCACACGAGAATAGTTATGGGCCTCGACGTTGTAGTATCAGCCGAAGCTTTGTCAGACGTCCGGTTCAGCATTGTGGCCGGGCCGGATCGCGCCATCCAGGCAGAGGTGGTGCTAGTATCCCCTTGCGCACAACGACCTGGAGTGCAACGGGCGATGGGCCCAGACCCCGGAGTGCTTAGGATGTAGACCGGCGGGGACCTCTCTGCTGAGCCTAGGTAGGGCTACGACGTGTTGATCTTCCGAGGCCGGGCATTGATGTAACACCCCGGATGTAATTTTCCATATTTGTAACTCCAACTCTTGCCATTTTCGGCTATGTGTTATGATATTCCCTTCGTGGTCGGGTTTTGTTTTTCGTTCTGCATTTTGTTCATGTCATGCATCTCATTCATGTCATCATGTGCATCTCATTTGCATATGTGTTCGTCTCATGCATCCGAGCATTTTCCCCGTTGTCCGTTTTGCAATCCGGCACTCCCACCTCCTCCGTCGCACCCCTCTTGTTTCTTTTCGTGAGCGGGTGTTGAACGTTCTCGGAATGGACCGAGGTTTGTCAAGTGGCCTTGGTATACCACCGGTAGACCACCTGTCAAGTTTCGATCCATTTGGAGGTCGTTTGATACTCCAACTGTTAACCGGGTAACCGCAAAGTCCTTTTGTGTGTTACAGCAAAACCCCCTTCTAACATTCCTTTAACCCCTCTAAGTCTCTCCATGCTCTAGGTCGTTCGATCACGATCATGTGGGCGAAAACCGCACTCCATTTAGAGTCTCCTAGCTCCCTCTACCTATAAAACACCTCCCCCTCTGAAATTTCGGGCAAAACACCCCAACCCTAGCTAAAATTGCCTCCGCCGCACTGGACGCGTCCGCCGCCGCCGGATGCTTTCCACCGCCGCCCGCGTCCAACCGGGAGTCGCCACGTGGCGCCCGCGGCCCGGGGAGCCCGCATCCGCCCCATGGCCCGAGCCGGCTCCGCCGGCGCCCCGCCTCCTTCCTCCACACCCGGGCCTCCCGCGCCTGAGGCGCCGTCCGCCGGAGCCCGAGCTCCAGCCCGCGCCTCCGTTCGCCGCGCGTGCCCGAGCTCCTTCACCGGAGCTCCGCCGCCGCCATCGCCGGATCCGGTCGCGGGAGCCCAAGCCGCGGATCTCGCCCCTCCCCCCCGAGCTTCCCCGTCCTACCTCTCCTTCCTCCGACCACCGCAGCTCTTCTCCGGCGAGCAACCGCGAGCCGATCCAGATCTCCCACTTGGTTGACTTTTCCCCTCTCAAATTTCTCCAAGTCCCGATATTTTACATAATATGCTCATGTTCATGGCATCATAACTCTCTTCATGCTGCTCCGTTGCATGCGTGTAATATATCAAAATGTTCGTTATGAGATGCTCTTCATTTTGTTCCATTGACATGTTCATTTGAGTCCATCTTGATGCCCAAATCTCTGGTGCAAGAGTGCTAGTATGCTGTTACTGCTGTTACTTATCAGAACTGAGGATTTGTTATTTTTGTTGCATTGATGTGTGCATCTTATGGGCATGAGCTCTACATGTGTTTTGATGTATGCCATGCCATCTTTACAGAGGTGTATGCCATGTATTTTTGTGATCTCTGTGGTGACTAGCACAAGCATGCAAACTAGGCTTCGTGATCTTTCTGATTTCAGACTTGGTAATTTAGCCAAGTCTGTGACTGCTGTTATTTTGTTGCTATGTATCCATGTGGCTACAGAGAGATCCATGCTTATTTTGAGTATGTTCATTAAAGATGTTTTGTAGATATAATTGCGCTCTATCCATTCATGCCTCTGTTTGCAATTATGGAGTGCCATAGCATGTCTTAATCTTGCTCTACTTTTGCTATAAAATATTTCTGGCAGAATGTTTACATGTTATTCAATTTTGCCAAGCTTATTCTAGTTGTTTCATACATGCTATGAACTTGCTCTTGCCATGGATAGCTTCATAAACATGCCATCGTGCTGTATGTGTGCTTTTTTGTCATGCATTGCTTTGTGGTGAGTGAATCAGGCTCACCAAGATGCCTTCATATTACTGTTTCTGCCATGCTCTGTTTTCTGCAGTCTGAAACCTGTTAACGAAACTTGCTATGTTTACATGAGTGCCATCATATCTTCTGGTCCTTTTTGGCTTATGGTCAGTAAGGGACTTTTGTTCTATGCATTTAGTAGATTCATGCCATGCCTTGTTTTCTATGTTAAGTTCCTGTAGCATGTTGATTTCGTGCTCTGAACATTGCTACCTGATGCTGTTTATGCCATGTCCAGTAATTTCACCAAGTCTGTGAACCTGTTATCTTTTGCACTTTTGCCATGCTTGTTTGAACCTGTTATGTTGTGATCTAGCCGTAGCTCAGTGTTCATCTTTTGTCAAGCATCTCCTGTAGATTACTTCCATATGCTTTGTTGCTATGTTGGAGTGCTGTAGCATAGTTACTTGATGTATTCTATGTGCTATCATGCTGTTAATCGCAGATTCGTGTCATTCTTGTTTTGCTTGCCATTTGCAAACCGTGCATCCGTTTCCGGTGATCTTTATATCGATTTCGACCGAAATCATCTCATCTTTCCAGTGGCATGCTTGGTTTGCCAAGTTACTGCCTTGTTCATCATTTTTCTCCGGAGCACGCATATGCATCGCATATCATATCTCGCATATCATACATGTTTTGCATCATGTTGCTTGTGCATTTCCCGTGATTGATTGTGGTTCCGTTGCTTGTGTTCTTGTTTGGGTAGAGCCGGGAGACGAGTTCGTGAACGAGGAACCTGTTGAGTACGCTTACGAGGATCAAGCTTTCGACAACTCTGAGAACCTTGCAGGCAAGATGACCATACCCTCGAAATCACTTCTATCTTTGCTTTGCTAGTTGTTCGTTCTATTGCCATGCTGCGCTACCTACCACTTGCTATATCATGCCTCCCATATTGCCATGTCAAGCCTCTAACCATCCTTTCCTAGCAAACCGTTGTTTGGCTAAGTTACCGCTTTTGCTCAGCCCTTCTTATAGCGTTGCTAGTTGCAGGTGAAGTTGAAGTTGGTTCCATGTTGGAACATGGATATTTTGGAATATCACAATATCTCTTATTTAATTAATGCATCTATATATTTGGTAAAGGGTGGAAGGCTCGGCCTTATGCCTGGTGTTTTGTTCCACTCTTGCCGCCCTAGTTTCCGTCATACCGGTATTATGTTCCTTGAGTTTGCGTTCCTTACGCGGTTGGGTGATTTATGGGACCCCCTTGACAGTTCGCTTGAATAAAACTCCTCCAGCAAGGCCCAACCTTGGTTTTACCATTTGACCACCTACCACCTACACTTCCCTTGGGTTTTCGCGAGCCCGAGGGTCATCTTTATTTTAGACCCCCACGGGCCAGTGCTCCTTCGAGTGTTGGTTCGAACCGAGCTGCCTGCGGGGCCACCTTGGGGAAACTTGAGGACTGGTTTTACTCGTAGCTAGTCTCATCCGGTGTTGCCCTGAGAACGAGATATGTGCAGCTCCTATCGGGATTTGTCGGCACATCGGGCGGCTTTGCTGGTCTTGTTTTACCATTGTCGAAATGTCTTGTAAACCGGATTCCGAGACTGATCGGGTCTTCCGGGAGAAGGTTTATCCTTCGTTGACCGTGAGAGCTTATAATGGGCTAAGTTGGGACACCCCTGCAGGGTATTATCTTTCGAAAGCCGTGCCCGCGGTTATGAGGCAGATGGGAATTTGTTAATGTCCGGTTGTAGAGAACTTGTCACTTGACTTAATTAAAATACATCAACCGTGTGTGTAGCCGTGATGGTCTCTTCTCGGCGGAGTCCGGGAAGTGAACACGGTTTGAGTTATGCATGAACGTAAGTAGTTTCAGGATCACTTCTTGATCATTTCTAGCTTCGCGACCGTTGCGTTGCTTCTCTTCTCGCTCTCATTTGCGTATGTTAGCCACCATATATGCTTAGTGCCTGCTGCAGCTCCACCTCATTACACCATCCTTTCCTATAAGCTTAAATAGTCTTGATCTCGCGGGTGTGAGATTGCTGAGTCCTCGTGACTCACAGATTCTACCAAAACAGTTGCAGGTGCCGACGATGCCAGTGCAGATGACGCAACCGAGCTCAAGTGGGAGTTCGATGAGGAACGTGGTCGTTACTATGTTTCTTTTCCTGATGATCAGTAGTGGAGCCCAGTTGGGACGATCGGGGATCTAGCATTTGGGGTTATCTTATTTTCATTTGGATTTGACCGTAGTCGGTCTATGTGTGGATTTTGGATGATGTATGAATTATATTTATGTATTGTGTGAAGTGGCGATTGTAAGCCAACTCTCGTTATCCCATTCTTGTTCATTACATGGGATTGTGTGAAGATGACCCTTCTTGCGACAAAACCACAATGCGGTTATGCCTCTAAGTCGTGCCTCGACACGTGGGAGATATAGCCGCATCGTGGGCGTTACAAGTTGGTAATCAGAGCCATCCCCGACTTAGGAGCCCCCTGCTTGATCGAATCGCTGGCGTTGTTGAGTCTAGAACAAAAATGTTTTGAGTCTTAGGATTATATATATCGGAGAGTAGGATTCATTTTACTCCTCAGTCCCTTCGTCGCTCTGGTGAGGCCTCCTGACGTAGAAGTTTTGACTCTTCTCTCCTCAAATTTCACTAAAAAATTTTTTTGGATCACGCGGGTATCTTAGAATCGTTCCGATGGTTTTGTGACGAGAACATTGTTCTTGGTGCCTCCTGACATTTAGGGGTTGTGGCAGTGTCCCGGGGAGTTGAGCTCCGAGGTGTTGTCGTCACAATTTTATCGTTGCAGTTCTGGAATACCTGAGTTTCGCCGACATCGAAATCTCTTTTATGCAGTTGTTGGTGAGATCACCTCGACGCCACCCAGTACTGGGGCGGGAGTTCGGGAGTATTGCCATAACTCGTATAACGGATGCTTTTCGAAGGTTGAGGTACACGATTTCCGAAGGTTTCTTGGTTATGTGTTGACGGATGGATACAGCTGGATCTAGGGATTGCTAGTTTGGGTGATATATTTTGTGTCCCCTGTATCCCCAACACCAGATTGCATAACCAGAAAGTTTCGGGAGTTTATAAGTGGGAATTCAAGTAGCTCCTAGGATATCTTTCCGACAGACGCATGATATGAGATTGGGGTTCGACGTCTAGTGGTCCGCCTTTCCACGGTTGGTTTTACAGTGGTCTCGTAGTGTCTTAAAGAGTCCTTGGCTATGCCGACTCGGGGACGCTTCGTATGTCATGTGCACTGCCTTGTACATGATGGTGCTGTACGATCGAGCCCGTGTGGGCCCCACCACGAAAACTTCGGACGAAATCTCTATCATATGTTTGTTCCGGCTTATTCTGCAAGCCAATACTTTGTTTTGTTTTGAATTGTGGTATTCGAGTTGCTTCGAAGTCAAATGTTGATTCCATACCTTTTTCTAAGTGGCTTCTCAACTTAATGGAAGTGTGATGATTTACTATGGAATTCATTCGTTCATCCTCGTTCGAATGTTTATTGTGAAGACTATATGTTGCAATTTCTATCCGTTGATTCAACTTGTCTATTTGTCTATCAAGATGCTAACGGATGTCACCCTCTTCAGGATGGCTCCGCCAACGCGTCAGAATCCGGAACGCAATGAAGGGAGTCAGGCGAACCCTCCGCCACCACCTCCGCCTCCGGAGGCATGGCAAGCTATCATGGCAGCCACCAACGCCAATGCTCAGATGATTCTGCAACTCTTGCAAGAACGCACCCAAGGGCAAGGCAATCAAGGAAATCAAGGCCAAGGCAACAATCAGCCTCACTTCGCTACCCTCAACCAGTTTCTCGCAAATCAGCCCAAGTCTTTCAGCTACTGTGCCGAGGCCACAGATGCCGATGATTGGCTCGTGGACATCAACAAGCATTTTGAATGTAGCAATGTCAGGCCTGAGGACTTTGTCAAGTTCGCTTCTTTTCAGCTCAAGGACCAAGCTGCTGATTGGTATCAACAATACAAAGATTCCAGAGGAGGTCGTGTGATCACTTGGACTGACTTCTGTCGGGACTTCAAAGCGCACCACATTCCACAAAGTGTTGTTGAGAGCAAGCGTGAGGAGTTCCGCAATCTCAAGCAAGGCAACATGTCTGTGTATCAATTCAACATCCAGTTTCAGAAACTTGCTCGCTTCGCTAAACAAGACGTTCCTGATGAAAAGAGCATGATCTATCACTTCAGAGGTGGCCTTAGAGAGGATCTGCAGTTAGCTCTCGTTCTTGTTGAGCCTACTCAGTTTGATCAATTCTATAATATGGCACTGAAGCAAGAGGCTGCTCAGCTCAAGTGTGAGGCTTCTAAGAAGAGAGTCAGGGACGCAGTTCAGTCTTCTTCTTCCTCACTAGTGGCTGCTAAGCAACAGAAGTTCTGGTTGCCTCCTCCTCCTCCGTTTCGTCAGCCTTACCAGCAGAAGAACAAAGGTGGCCATGGATCTTCCCACTCAACCAACTCTAGCTATCAGAACAAGTCTCAGAATCAAGCTCCAAAGTCGAATGCTCCTTATCATCGTCCACTCTCAGAGGTGACTTGCAACAAGTGTCAGCAGAAAGCTCACTATGCTAACAAATGCTTCAACCAAAGGCGCCTTCCGCCTCCTCCTCCTGTGAGATCTTCCAGCAATGCAGTGGTCAAGCATAATCCCAAGTCTGCAAAGGTGAACATGATGAATGCAGCTCAAGCGGAGGAATCTACTGATGTGATAATGGGTAATATCTCAGTTAATGATATTCCTGCAAAAGTTTTATTTGATACTGGTGCATCGCATTCTTTCATGTCATACCCATTTGCATCGAAGCACAATTTTGACACAGAGGAATTATCTAGAGCAATGCAAGTTATTTCTCCGGCTAAGCGTTTGAGCTCTAGCATGATGGTTCCAAATGTCGGTATCAAGATGGGCGACTATAAATTTCTGTCTTCTCCAATTGTTCTTGGTGACTCGGATATTGATCTAATTCTCAGGATGGACTGGCTTTCTAAGCACAAGGCTCAACTTGATTGTGCTGCCAGGGAAATTCAATTGACACACTCTTCTGAGGATGTTATCATTTATGCCGCTCGTGATGAAACCATTCGGTTGTTTTCTCTCAATGAGAAGGGCGAGTTGAATGCCATCTCTCAGATTCCAGTCGTTTGTGAGTATCAAGATGTCTTTCCAGAAGAGCTTCCGGGTATGCCTCCTCACCGGCCAGTTGAGTTCGTTATCGATCTTGAGCCTGGCACTGAACCCGTTTGCAAGCGTCCATACAAGCTTGGACCCAAGGAGCTGAAGGAATTGAAGAAACAGCTCGATGAACAAGAGCGTCTGGGTGTGATCAGACCGAGTTCATCTCCATGGGGTTGTGGTGTT
Source organism: Triticum aestivum (assembly GCF_018294505.1). Taxonomy (NCBI): domain Eukaryota; kingdom Viridiplantae; phylum Streptophyta; class Magnoliopsida; order Poales; family Poaceae; genus Triticum; species Triticum aestivum. Next base: position 315,213,366 of record NC_057799.1, read on the forward strand.
CTTTTTGTCCAGAAGAAGGATGGCACGGACCGACTTTGTGTCGACTACCGTCCATTGAACAAGAAGACAATCAAGAACAAGTATCCACTTCCCAACATCAATGAGCTATTCGAGCAACTCAAAGGTGCTAAAGTATTCTCCAAGCTTGACCTTCGTATGGGTTATCATCAGATTCGCATTCGTGAAGAAGATATTCCCAAGACAGCATTCAGAACAAGCTTTGGTTCTTATGAATATACTGTCATGTCTTTCGGCCTTGTCAATGCTCCTCCAACATTCTCTCGGATGATGAATTTCATCTTCAACCCCTATACCAATGAATTCGTCCTGGTGTATCTCGATGATATCTTGGTCTTCTCCAAGAATAAGAAGGATCATGCCAAACATTTGCGATTGGTGCTCGACAAGCTCAGAGAGTATCAATTCTATGCGAAGTTTTCCAAATGTGAGTTTTGGCTCGATGAAGTTCTTTACCTTGGTCATATCATCTCTGCCAAGGGCATCGCTGTTAATCCCGAGAAGGTGTCCGCAATTGTGAATTGGGAACCTCCTCAGAATGTCAAGCAGCTTCCGCAGTTTTCTTGGTCTTGCAAGCTATTGCCGAAGATTCGTTGAGAATTTCTCTAAGATTGCAAAGCCTCTTTCCAACCTCCTCCAGAAGCATGTGAAGTATGTCTGGTCTCCTGAGTGTGACGTTGCTTTCAACACTCTCAAAGAGAAACTCGTCACAGCTCCTGTCTTAACTCCTCCTGACGAATCCAAGCCATTTGAAGTTTTCTGTGATGCTTCTCTTCAAGGTCTCGGTGCTGTGTTAATGCAAGAGAAGAAAGTTGTGGCCTATACCTCTCGTCAGTTGAAGCCCAACGAAAAGAACTACCCCACTCACGATCTTGAGTTGGCGGCAGTTGTCCATGCATTAATAACATGGAGACATCTCTTGTTGGGAAGAAAGTGGACATATTCACCGATCACAAGAGTCTCAAGTACATCTTCACTCAGCCCAACCTCAACCTCAGGCAGACTCGATGGGTCGAAATGATTCAAGAGTACAATCCGAGTATTGAATATACTCCAGGCAAAGCCAATGTCATTGCAGATGCTTTGAGCAGGAAGGCTTATTGCAACAGCTTAATTCTCAAGCCATTCCAACCGGATCTTTGTGAAGCTTTCCGCAAGCTGAATCTCCAAGTTGTTCCTCAAGGCTTTCTTGCCAACCTCATAGTCTCTCCTACTTTGGAAGATCAAATTCGTGAGGCACAACTCCTGGATACCATGGTGAAGAAGGTGAAACGTGGTATCGACAAGGGTCTTTCCAAATACAAGTGCTATCGCATTGATGACAGAGACACTTTATTCTTCGAGGACCGGATTGTGGTTCCTAAAGGTGATCTAAGGAAAGTCATTATGAACGAGGCGCACAATTCTCTTCTTTCCATTCATCCTGGAAGTACGAAGATGTACCATGACCTCAAGCAGTCGTATTGGTGGACTCGAATGAAGCGAGAAATCGCTCAATTCGTGAATGAATGTGATGTCTGTCGAAGAGTGAAAGCAGAACACCAACGACCAGCTGGTCTCCTCCAACCTCTTGCTATCCCAGAATGGAAGTTTGATCATATCGAAATGGACTTCGTGACTGGATTTCCCAAGTCCAAGCGCGGAAATGATGCTATCTTCGTTGTCATCGACAAGCTTACTAAAGTGGCTCATTTCCTTCCAATCAAAGAATCTACCATAGCAGCTCAGTTGGCAGAGCTATACACCTCCAGGATTGTCTCCTTGCACGGCATTCAACAATTGATTTCTTCAGATCGCGGAAGCATCTCCACTTCTAAGTTCTGGGACTCCTTCTAGAAGGCCCTGGGCACCAACATTCGCTTCAGCACAGCTTTCCATCCTCAAACTAGTGGCCAAGTCGAGTGAGTAAATCAAATCCTTGAAGATATGCTCAGGGCTTGTGTCATTTCTTTTGGCATGAAATGGGAAGATTGTCTTCCATATGCCGAATTCTCCTACAACAACAGCTTCCAAGCGAGTTCGGGCAAGGCCCCATTCGAGATTCTCTATGGCAGAAAGTGCCGTACTCCTCTCAATTGGTCAGAGACTGGTGAACGCCAACTTCTTGGCAATGACTTAATCACAGAGGCTGAAGAAATGTGTAAAGTCATCCGTGAAAATCTCAAAGCCGCGCAATCGCGCCAGAAGAGTTACTATGATAGTAAGCACCGTGATGTGGCTTTCGAGATCGGAGACCATGTCTACCTCCGCGTCTCTCCAATGAAAGGCACTCGTCGCTTCGGTATCAAAGGGAAGCTTGCCCCTAGATACGTGGGTCCTTTCAAGATCATTGGCAAAAGAGGCGACCTCGCCTATCAACTTGGCTTCCTTCCAACTTCGCGAACGTGCACGATGTGTTCCACGTGTCACAGCTTCGCAAGTGCTTCAAGACTCCTGAGCGCACCATCAACTTCGAAGAGATTGACCTCCAAGAAGATCTGTCTTATCATGAGCATCCCGTTGCTATTCTTGAAGAAACTGAGCGCAAGACTCGCAACAAGTCAATCAAATTCCTGAAAGTGAAGTGGTCGCACCATTCCGACCGAGAAGCCACCTGGGAGCGCGAGGACCACCTCCGTTCCGAATATCCGGAGTTCTTTCAGTCCTAGATCTCGAGACGAGATCCTCTCGTAGTGGTGGAGTGTTGTAACACCCCGGATGTAATTTTCCATATTTGTAACTCCAACTCTTGCCATTTTTGGCTATGTGTTATGATATTCCCTTCGTGGTCGGGTTTTGTTTTTCGTTCTGCATTTTGTTCATGTCATGCATCTCATATCATGTCATCATGTGCATCTCATTTGCATACGTGTTCGTCTCATGCATCCGAGCATTTTCCCCGTTGTCCGTTTTGCAATCCGGCACTCCCACCTCCTCCGTCGCACCCCTCTTGTTTCTTTTCGTGAGCGGGTGTTGAACGTTCTCGGAATGGACCGAGGTTTGTCAAGTGGCCTTGGTATACCACCGGTAGACCACCTGTCAAGTTTCGATCCATTTGGAGGTCGTTTGATACTCCAACTGTTAACCGGGTAACCGCTAAGTCCTTTTGTGTGTTACAGAAAAACCCCCCTTCTAACATTCCTTTAACCCCTCTAAGTCTCCTCCATGCTCTAGGTCGTTCGATCACGATCGTGTGGGCGAAAACCGCACTCCATTTAGAGTCTCCTAGCTCCCTCTACCTATAAAAACACCCCCCCCTCTGAAATTTCGGGCAAAACACCCCCAACCCTAGCTAAAATTGCCCTCCGCCGCCACTGGACGCGTCCGCCGCCACCGGATGCTTCTCCACCGCCGCCCGCGTCCAACCGGGAGTCGCCACGTGGCGCCCCCGCGGCCCGGGGAGCCCGCATCCGGCCCCCGTGGCCCGAGCCGGCTCCGCCCGCGCGCCCCGCCTCCTTCCTCCACACCCCGGGCCTCCCCGCGCCTGAGGCCGCCGTCCGCCGGAGCCCGAGCTCCAGCCCGCGCCTCCGTTCGCCGCGCCCGTGCCCGAGCTCCTTCACCGGAGCTCCGCCGCCGCCATCGCCGGATCCGGTCGCGGGAGCCCAAGCCCGGCCGGATCTCGCCCCCCCCCCCCCCCCCCCCGAGCTTCCCCCGTCCTACCTCTCCTTCCTCCGACCACCGCAGCTCTTCTCCGGCGAGCAACCGGCGAGCCCGATCCAGATCTCCCACTCGGTTGACTTTCCCCCTCTCAAATTTCTCCAAGTCCCGATATTTTTACATAATATGCTCATGTTCATGGCATCATAACTCTCTTCATGCTGCTCCGTTGCATGCGTGTAATATATCAAAATGTTCGTTATGAGATGCTCTTCATTTTGTTCCATTGGGACATGTTCATTTGAGTCCATCTTGATGCCCAAATCTCTGGTGCAAGAGTGCTATATGCTGTTACCTGCTGTTACTTGTCAGAACATGAGGATTTGTTATTTTTGTTGCAATTGATGTGTGCATCTTATCGGCATGAGATCTAAATGTGTTTTGATGTATGCCATGCCATCTTTACAGAGGTGTATGCCATGTATTTTTTTGATGTCTGTGGTGACTAGCACAAGCATGCAAACTAGGCTTCGTGATCTTTCTGATTTCAGACTTGGTAATTTAGCCAAGTCTGTGACTGCTGTTATTTTGTTGCTATGTATCCATGTGGCTACAGAGAGATCCATGCTTATTTTGAGTATGTTCATTAAAGATGTTTTGTAGATATAATTGCGCTCTATCCATTCATGCCTCTGTTTGCAATTATGGAGTGCCATAGCATGTCTTAATCTTGCTCTACTTTTGCTATAAAATATTTCTGGCAGAATGTTTACATGTTATTCAATTTTGCCAAGCTTATTCTAGTTGTTTCATACATGCTATGAACTTGCTCTTGCCATGGATAGCTTCATAAACATGCCATCGTGCTGTATGTGTGCTTTTTTTGTCATGCATTGCTTTGTGGTGAGTGAATCAGGCTCACCAAGATGCCTTCATATTACTGTTTCTGCCATGCTCTGTTTTCTGCAGTCTGAAACCTGTTAACGAAACTTGCTATGTTTACATGAGTGCCATCATATCTTTCTGGTCCTTTCTGGCTCATGGTCAGTAAGGGACTTTTGTTCAATGCACTTAGTAGATTCATGCCGTGCCTTGTTTTATTATGTTAAGTTCCTGTAGCATGTTGATTTCGTGCTCTGAACATTGCTACCTGATGCTGTTTATGCCATGTCCAGTAACTTCACCAAGTCTGTGAACCTGTTATCTTTTTCACTTTTGCCATGCTTGTTTGAACCTGTTATGTTGTGATCTAGCCGTAGCTCAGTGTTCATATTTTGTCAAGCATCTCCTGTAGTTTACTTCCGTATGCTTTGTTGCTATGTTAGAGTGCTGTAGAATAGTTACTTGATGTATTCTATGTGCTATCATGCTGTTAATCGCAGATTCGTGTCATTCTTGTTTTGCTTGCCATTTGCGAACCGTGCATCCGTTTCCGGTGATCTTTATATCGATTTCGACCGAAATCATCTCATCTTTCCAGTGGCATGCTTGGTTTGCCAAGTTACTGCCTTGTTCATCCTTTTTCCTCCGGAGCACGCATATGCATCGCATATCATATCTTGCATCTCATTCGTGTTTTGCATCATGTTGCTTGTGCATTTTCCGTGATTGATTGTGGTTCCGTTGCTTGTGTTCTTGTTTTGGGTAGAGCCGGGAGACGAGTTCGTGAACGAGGAACCTGTTGAGTACGCTTACGAGGATCAAGCTTTCGACAACTCTGAGAACCTTGCAGGCAAGATGACCATACCCTCGAAATCACTTCTATCTTTGCTTTGCTAGTTGTTCGTTCTATTGCCATGCTGCGCTACCTACCACTTGCTATATCATGCCTCCCATATTGCCATGTCAAGCCTCTAACCATCCTTCCCTAGCAAACCGTTGTTTGGCTAAGTTACCGCTTTTTGCTCAGCCCTTCTTATAGGGTTGCTAGTTGCAGGTGAAGTTGAAGTTGGTTCCATGTTGGAACATGGATGTTTTGGAATATCACAATATTCTCATATTTAATTAATGCATCTATATATTTGGTAAAGGGTGGAAGGCTCGGCCCTATGCCTGGTGTTTTGTTCCACTCTTGTCGCCTTAGTTTCCGTCATACCGGTATTATGTTCCTTGAGTTTGCGTTCCTTACGCGGTTGGGTGATTTATGGGACCCCCTTGACAGTTCGCTTTGAATAAAACTCCTCCAGCAAGGCCCAACCTTAGTTTTACCATTTGACCACCTACCACCTACACTTCCCTTGGGTTTTCGCGAGCCCGAGGGTCATCTTTATTTTAGACCCCCACGGGCCAGTGCTCCTTCGAGTGTTGGTTCGAACCGAGCTGCCTACGGGGCCACCTTGGGGAAACTTGAGGATTGGTTTTACTCATAGCTAGTCTCATCCGGTGTTGCCCTGAGAACGAGATATGTGCAGCTCCTATCGGCATTTGTCGGCACATCGGGCGGCTTTGCTGGTCTTGTTTTACCATTGTCGAAATGACTTGTAAACCGGAATACCGAGACTGATCGGGTCTTTCCGGGAGATGGTTTATCCTTCGTTGACCGTGAGAGCTTATAATGGGCTAAGTTGGGACACCCCTGTAGGGTATTATCTTTCAAAAGCCGTGCCCGCGGTTATGAGGCAAATGGGAATTTGTTAATGTCCGGTTGTAGAAAACTTGTCACTTGACCCAAATAAAATACATCAACCGTGTGTGTAGCCATGATGGTCTCTTCTCGGCGGGATCCGGGAAGTGAACACGGTTTGAGTTATGCATGAACGTAAGTAGTCTCACGATCACTTCTTGATCATTTCTAGCTTCGCGACCGTTGCGTTGCTTCTCTTCTCGCTCTCTCTTGCGTATGTTGGCCACCATATATGCTTAATGCCTGCTGCAGCTCCACCTCATTACACCATCCTTTCCTATTAAGCTTAAATAGTCTTGATCTCGCGGGTGTGAGATTGCTGAGTCCTCATGACTCACAGATTCTACCAAAATAGTTGCAGGTGCCAACGATGCCAGTGCAGATGACGCAACCGAGCTCAAGTGGGAGTTCGATGAGGAACGTGGTCGTTACTATGTTTCTTTTCCTGATGATCAGTAGTGGAGCCCAGTTGGGATGATCGGGGATCTACCATTTGGGGTTATCTTATTTTCATTTGGATTTGACCGTAGTCGGTCTATGTGTGGATGTTGGATGATGTATGAATTATATTTATGTATTGTGTGAAGTGGCGATTGTAAGTCAACTCTCGTTATCCCATTCTTGTTCATTACATGGGATTGTGTGAAGATAACCCTTCTTGCGACAAAACCACAATGCGGTTATGCCTCTAAGTTGTGCCTCGACACGTGGGAGATATAGCCGCATCGTGGGCGTTACAATTGACCCCAGAAAGGTGTGTCCGGCCAGAGTGATCGAGCGTGTTGGAAAACGTGGTGCACCCCTGCAGGGAAGACATATATTCGAATACCGTGTCCACGGTAATGGACGTTCAGACTTATATCCTGATCTTTTACAACTATAAATGGATACTTGAAATATGTGGCTCCGGGATTGCTTTCTCGCAGGGAGTCGAGGAAGGATCTCTAGGCATTAATGCTACAACATGTTTGTTAAATATAAACCGTTATTCTTTACTCTTCTACATGCTACGGGACACTTGGCGCTGCTTGAAGATGCTAGTCTTCAATAGGCTAGGCCTTCCCCTCTATTCTGGCATTCTGCAGTTCAGTCCACAGATACAACCCTTCCATTTTATACCAATGCATACTTAGTGTATATCTGATGCTTGCGAGTACTTTGGATGAGTACTCAAGGTTGCTTTGCTACCCCTTTTCCCCCTTCTTCCTTCTTTCCGATTGTCGCAATCAGATGGTGGATCCCTGGAGCTAGATGCCACCGCCGACGGATACTACTACATGGAGGCCGCCGAAGACTAGGAGTAGTTAGGAGGTCCCAGGCAGGAGGCCTTGCCTCTTCGATCGTTGATGTTTGTGCTAGCCTTCTTAAGGCATCCTTGTTTAACTTATGTCTGTAGTCAGATATTGTTGCTTCCGCTGACTCTTGTGTTTCGAGCTTCTGTATTCAAGCCCTCGAGGCCCCTGGCTTGTAATATGAAGCTTGTATTATTTTATTTGTGTTTAGAGTTGTGCTGTGATATCTTCCCGTGAGTCCCTGATCTTGATCGTACACGTTTGCGTGTATGATTAGTGTACGGTCGAATCAGGGGCGTCACACCCTTAACGGCCCATGGTAAAACTGGCACATAATGAACAGTGTATCACTTTATACCCATTAACAGCCCATTATTCCGTTGGGCCGTTTCCAGCCGATGTTATCTTTCAGCCTTCCCAGGGTCCATTTATTCTTGGGCTCATTTCCAGCATTCGGTTACTTACGGCCCGTTACTGTCATTTTCTGCTTGTGGGCCAAATTCAGCCCGTGGTTACAGTCGGCCCGTTTGTGGCCCGTTAATACTTTGGGCCGTTTTCATGCCGAAAAAAACCCGTTGGGCTGTTTTCATAGAGTTATCAAATACGGCCTATTAACGGCCCGTTATTGTCCACGAATAGTACGGCCCATGATTAGCGAAATGATGATACGCCCCGTAGAAGGCCCATGGATCCTACGGCCCGTAGAAGGCCCATGGATCATACGGCCCGTAGAAGGCCCATGGATCCTACGGCCCGTATAGAAGGCCAATGGATCCTACGGCCCGTAGAAGGGTCATGGATCGTACGGCCCGCAGGAGGCCCATGGTTACAACAGTCCGTGTGTTGCCATGATTATTTTGGCCTAGTTTCCAAAAATAGGTTATTGTGGCCACTAAAAAACACAGAAAAAGAACTGCAGTGACTACAAGCAAACAAGTAAACAAGACAATAAGGAAATAAATAAGCAAGCAATTAACGCTAGCCTATTAGCGCTATTACACATATTACATCCATTAGGCATCAAAGTTCGCCACCAGTGCAAATATAGGGAACAAAGCAGCATATTACATACACTGGCCGTCAAAATTGGCCACTAGTGCAAATAAACGGGCAGTAAAACTGTAGCGACCAGACCTCAAACAGTCTGATCTCTGTGCATCAGTGTCATCCCTGGATCGGTAATGCTGACACGCATAGTATTTGAGGATTTATAATAGATTAGCAATCACACACTTAATACATCGAATGTCTCAAAAGAGAACTTATTACAATAAATATGGCTTAAAGCCATCTAATACGATAACAGCGGAAGGCTTGGAAGATAAAGTGAGTCCATCAACTCCAACGGTATCACTGAGTGAAAGACCACGACCTATGGCTCCTTACTCGTCATCTGAAAAGTCTGCAACATGATACGTTGCAGCCCGAAACGGGTCAGCACATGGAATATGCTGGCAAGGCAACACAAAAGATTAATGAACAGAATAAAGCTATCACTACATGCATATATGGTTGGTGGAGGCTGTATGGTTAATATGTTTTGCGGAAAGCCAATTTTTTCCTACAACAAAGCAATAAATTTTATTTAACTACAATGTTGGTTGAAAACATTGAGAATGGTAAACCCCATCTTAATCCCAATTAAGTATCATCATTAAACCCAATCAAATTATATTAAGAGTGTTGATATCCACATGATAATCCAAGAACTAGATACTATGTCCATAACCGGGGACACGGCTAACCATGATTAGTTTGTACACTCTGTAGAGGTTTGCGCACTTTTTCCTAGAAGACTCGATCTCCTCCGTTGGATTTCTCGCACTACATGATGTTTGAGAAACGGATGACCGAGACACAGTCTTTTCGAAGAGATCCCCTTAACCGATAGATAGGCATGTACACCTACAATCCCCTACATCTGCTAGCCCATCATGGAAAGGTTTCCCCCAACTTTCTCAACTATGCCAGAGCCCATAATGGCATGTGGCTGCACACGGAAGTTTCTAGCATGAATAATATTATGATCCCTTTGAGCCTGGGTGGCAGTCCATAGGAGAATCACACGGTACCCCGGGATTTCCAAAAATACTGACAACACTGGGTTCCCCAGGTGCCTCAATCCACCCAGATGTGTATTAAAGTTGCCACCTTAAGTTAAACATTAATTAACAATACTCACATATGTCATGAATACACTCAACCCAAACCACGTCTACGAGCATAGCATAGAAATACAAGCAACGTAGAAGTAACTCCCATAGGTTTGATAATACACAGGTGAATAGGTACTACCTCATCTACTTCCCAAACCCACAATTTAATCAGATCCTAACCATGCAATTGTTTGAGGATTGATCTAATGCAATAAAACTGGGTAGTAAAGAGGTATGATCAAAGTGTGAACTTGCCTTGCTGATGATCTGTGGAACCTAGAGACTCGTAGTAGCACGCTTCGCACTTCGGGTACTCTATCGCAAACAAACAAGCATACAATAAGCAATCAAGCAAAGATGCACGGGTAAAACTCAATAAGAAGATCTAACCAGAAAGTTCAACTTAAGAACTACGGTTTGCAAAAAGAATCAAATCAAACGAAGCAACAAAACTCAAACTGCGAAAGAAACAAGCTTCGTTTACTAATCTGGACTAAAGTCAAAGTTTATAGTAGCAAAAACTTGTTTAAGTTGATTAAACAGAAAGAGGGCTTCGATACGAAACTCTAGGCGCTTGAATCGCCTCATTCCGATAAACGAGCGAAAAGATAAACTAAAACGAAAATCGGATCAGAAATCACGATCGGAAATAATCGTGAAAAATCTGAGAAAAAGAAAAACTGACGAACAGGCTAACGAACGAACGTTCGCTGTCAGCGGCTAAACGATGAAAACCGTTCGTTAAAATGAACGAACGAACGGGCGTTTGCTAAATAAATAAACCAGAAACAAAACCGATCTAAAATAAAAAAAGGGATCTAGGGTTTCGAAAAAAACTGATCGGTTTTCTTGCGATAACCGAGGCGGCGGCTACCTCCGGTGAGGTCTGGCGAAACGGCGGCGGCGGCGGGCGGCTCCGGCGGCGGGGTCGGACGGCGGGGCGACGGTAGGTGGCGGCGGCGGCTCCGGCGGCGGGGTCGTGGGGCGGGGCGACGGCGGGTGGCGGCGGTGGCTCCGGCGGCGGCGCGGCGGGCGGCGGCGGCGGGGAGCGGCGGCAGCAGCGGTGGCGGCTCCGGCGGTGGTGGCGCGGGTTTCGAGCGGCGGCTAGGGTTTGCGGGTGCTGGGGCTGCGGCTCGGGCCTCAGCGGCTTATAAGGGCCGGCCGGGCTAGTGTCCAGGTCAGACACGGCCCGGTTAGGTCGGTAACTTTTTTTAAAAAATAATTCCACGTAGAAAAACGAAGAAAAGAAATACTAAACGGACTCCAAAAATCCTAAAATAAATTTTCCCCGTCCTCTAAAAATCTATCGGACAAGGTGAACATTTATGTGGGACTCTAATGCAATTTTGAAAAACGCATATTTTTCCTAATTCAAATAAAATAGCGATAAAACTCCGAATAAAAATCTTATTTGATTTTAATATTGCATCTCCAATATTTCTTTATTTTGAGGAAGTCATTTTATCCTCTCTCTCTTTTATTTTCATAAAAGAAATATTCGAAGAGAAAATAATTAAAGTCAAACGATCCTCATTTCAAACTTTGAGAAAACTCAAATATGAAAATAACGAAATCCCCAACTCTCTCCGTGGGTCCTTGAGTTGCGTAGAATTTCTAGGATCAAGCCAAAATGCAATAAAATATGATATGCAATGATGATCTAATGTATAACATTCCAAATTGAAAATTTAGGATGTTACAAACCTACCCCCCTTAAGATGAATCTCGCCCTCGAGATTCGGGTTGGCTAAAAAAATTGATCGGTCGAAGACTCTATGATATCCGCTCTAGCTTCATCAACATAGTCATCATCGCTATCATCGGGGTTCGAGCCAGTGTCGTCGATGATGATGTAGTTCTTCGGGCAAGTCGAACCGTCATCTTCTCCTCCTGGCGCGGGGTCTCCCATGAATACTCCCAGCTTCCTTCCCAGGTCGTCATTCTTCTCCACTAGTACGACGATTTCCTCCTCATAATATTCGCGAGTAGCCTTGAGTTCTTCCTCCAGCTGCGTGATCCTTGTCATCGCCTTCTTCAAATCTGTCATGCCTGCGCACATCTGGTTCTCCTGGCGTCGAATGTGCTGGTTTAACTCCTGGATGAAAGCTGCAATCGATCTATCCTTCCTGGTGCTGATCATCTCCCATTGCTCATCTCGGCGCCCACAAATCTGGTAGATAGTATCCTTGAGATCCTTGTGGTAAACATCTCCAATGCGTCCCATGGTGATGTGGGCTGCCATACTCTTTCCTAGACTCCAGGTTGGTGCATCAAAGGAAAACTCTATGGGCTCAGTGACTGGCGTGAATGTCATTCCTGGAACTTGAACTTGAATCATCCAGCGCTCCTCTTCTGGTAAAGTGGCGTTGTAAGTCCTAGTGAAGCTTGGTATTCCGATGTTCAGGTACCTAGTGACTTCCTTCAAGTGGCGTCCAAAAGGTCTATCTTCATCCGGTTGCATGAACTTGATCCTTGCATCCGCCATCCTAAAGAGTAGAAAATGGAGAGGAGTCAGAAATGAGAACAGAGTAGTGATCTAGGGCTTTAGCTTAGTGGTCGTGTCCTACACTCAGCGTGTACTCTGATACCATCTTGTAGTGACCAGACCTCAAACAGTCTGATCTCTGTGCATTAGTGTCATCCCTGGATCGGTAATGCTGACACGCACAGTACTTGAGGATTTATAACAGAGTAGCAATCACACACTTAATACATCGAATGTCTCAAAAGAGAATTTATTACAATAAATATGGCTTAAGGCCATCTAATACGATAACAGCGAAAGGCTTGGAAGATAAAGTGAGTCCATCAACTCCAATGGCATCACTGAGTGAAAGACCACGACCTATGGCTCCTTACTCGTCGTCTGAAAAGTCTGCAACATGATACGTTGCAGCCCGAAACGGGTCAGCACATGGAATATGCTGGCAAGGCAACACAAAAGAGTAATGAACATAATAAAGCTATCACTACATGCATATATGGCTGGTGGAGGCTGTATGGTTAATATGTTTTGCGGAAAGCCAATTTTTTCCTACAACAAAGGAATACATTTTATTTAACTACAAAGTTGGTTGAAAACATTGAGAATGGTAAACCCCATCTCAATCCCAATTAAGTATCATCATTAAACCCAATCAAATTATATTAAGAGTGATGAGATCCACATGATAATCCAAGAACTAGATACTCAAGATGTCCATAACCGGGGACACGGCTAACCATGATTAGTTTGTACACTCTGCAGAGGTTTGCGCACTTTTCCCCACAAGACTCGATCTCCTCCGTTGGATTTCTCACACTACATGATGTTTGAGAAACGGATGACCGAGACACAGTCTTTCCAAAGAGATCCCCTTAACCGATAGATAGGCCTGTACACCTACAATCCCCTACATCTGCTAGCCCATCATGGAAAGGTTTCCCCCAACTTACTCAACTATGCCAGAGCCCATAATGGCATGTGGCTGCACACGAAAGTTTCTAGCATGAATAATCTTATGGTCCCTTTGAGCCTGGGTGGCAGTCCATAGGAGAATCACACGGTACCCCAGGATTTCCAAAAATACAGACAACACTGGGTTCCCCAGGTGCCTCAATCCACCCAGATGTGTATTAAAGTTGCCACCTTAAGTTAACCATTAATTAACAATACTCACATATGTCATGAATACACTCAACCCAAACCACGTCTACGAGCATAGCATAGCAATACAAGCAACGTAGAAGTAACTCCCATAGGTTTGATAATACACAGTTGAATAGGTACTACCTCATCTACTTCCCAAACCCACAATTTAATCAGATCCTAACCATGCAATTGTTTGAGGATTGATCTAATGCAATAAAACTGGGTAGTAAAGAGGTATGATCAAAGTGTGATTTTGCCTTGCTGATGATCCGTGAAACCTAGAGACTCGTAGTAGCACGCTTCGCACTCCGGGTACTCTATCGCAAACAAACAAGCATACAATAAGCAATCAAGCAAAGATGCACGGGTAAAACTCAAATAAGAAGATCTAACCAGAAAGTTCAACTTAAGAACTACGGTTTGCAAAAAGAATCAAATCAAACGAAGCAACAAAACTCAAACTGCGAAAGAAACAAGCTTCGTTTACTAATCTGGACTAAAGTCAAATTTTACAATAAATCTTCTTTTAAAATAATTCCGCGCATAAAACTGAAGAAAAGTAATACTAAACAGACTCCAAAATCCTGAAATAAATTTTTCCCGTCCTCTAAAAATCTACCGGACAAGGTGAACATTTATTTGGGACTCTAATGCAATTTTGAAAAACGCATATTTTTCCTAATTCAAATAAAATAGCGATAAAACTCCGAATAAAAATCTTATTTGATTTTAATATTACATCTCCAATATTTCTTTATTTTGAGGAAGTCATTTTATCCTCTCTCTTTTATTTTCATAAAAGAAATATTCGAAGAGAAAATAGTTAAAATCAAATGATCCTCTTTTCAAAATTTGAGAAAACTCAAAAATGAAAATAACGAAATCCCCAACTCTCTCCGTGGGTCCTTGAGTTGCGTAGAATTTCTGGGATCAAGCCAAAATGCAATAAAATATGATATGCAATGCTGATCTAATGTATAACATTCCAAATTGAAAATTTGGGATGTTACAAAAACAAGAGCATAACTGAAACAACTTCAGAAGAGCTCAGGAAACGTCATCCTGGGTATCCACCATGCTGGCAATAAGCTTAGCAAGCTTATTAGCTTTGTCCTGTTTGGCGCTAAAATCCTCCAACGCTTGTTGTTGCACCAGAAAGTATGCATCTGAATGCTCTAGGGACTTCCGTAGTCCTTCTGCTTCTGGTCGCAGCACATCTGATCGATGTCTTTTAGCTTGTAGTTGAGAATCAAGAAACCGAACTGATTCCGACAATAAGTTTGAATAGCTTGTGCAAGCAGTAGTGGCCAGTAACTGGAACACTAAACCAAGACAGGACTTTGGGGTTGTCTCACTATCTTCGACATAGTCTTCCTTAGCTGTTTTATCAGCTTTGTTGGAGACCAACAAGGATGTGTCACTATCCTGAACCTTATCTGCATTACTTCCTTTACCATTGCTTAATAAGGCACTCTTCCCCAATATTCTGTCAGCATTCTAAAAGAAGAAACAAGCAGACACATAACAGGTTTCGCATGTACTAGTATATGAAACTCATTTCGGTGAACCAGTTCATTAGTAAGGTGGACATGATTAAACTACCAACTCTTCTATTGCCAAGTACTAGTACATAATAAAAGCATCAAACAAACATATATCTATGTCCTATGGTCACTGCATTGTCCTGCCAAATCAAAATAGAGACACGGTTCAAATCATATCAGTTCAAGACAAAGTAGCAGTGAAAGAATACAAAGCGTGGGAAACTACACGGCACAACAAGATTTCAGATGGGTACCACAGGTCTACATGTACAACAACACTATTGGCTCTGTTGTGATGCTAGTAATGTGCATGATATGAGAAGTCAACTATATACACAATTGAAATTGAAATCAACAGAGCTATTGATAAGAGCAAGCCTGTTAAAGAAACATGCGTGAACATACCTGTTGTGCCATTGGAGTTTCGATTGGATCCTTCAATTTAAAAATAAGTTTGTATGACTAAATACAGTGATACAAGAGCAAAGCAGTATGCACGATAGCAATCATAGTTTAAAAAAGGCGCGCCTAAGAGAGCGCTTAAGCGCGCCTAGGCTCTAGGCGTTGGCGAAACGCATGGCGCATAACTACGCTTAATCTGTGCATAACTGCGCATAAGCATGCGCTTTGGTCAGTAAAGCGCAAGGCGGTGGCAAAACGCACAATTAACGCCTAGTGCTTTTTTGAACTATGATAGCAATGGAATCTTAAATTAGATCAGTTGTTCTTCAGGTTTAAGCACTTGTTCTACATGAACAGAGTACGGTAAGACACAAGAATATAGTACTTAAAAATAGAAAATGAGCTCATAGACCTTACCACATTCTTGGTTCGGGACCAGTACGGAACAAGGCGTTCCCAGTCATCGTCCAGTAAATGTGTCTCAGGAGAACGTAAGGGAATTTGATGAGTTTCTTTGCCGGTGAAGTATGTTTTCTTCAGGTAATTCTGATACTGCCACCAAGCATTCTTGAAGATAGCAGAGGTATTAGCACAGGTTACCTCATCCTGAGTTTCCAAATCGGTCCTTCTCTATAGAGAAAAATGGGAAAATTTGCTGTATTATAACCATCATGGAGGTAGGATGTATGGGACAAAGCAAAGTAATTGCCATGAATAACCTTACTTACACATAACTCCTGGACAAACACCTGCAACTGGCATTTTCCTTCATCTTCAGTATAATATTTCCAAGATGGGAAGATACGCACATACGATTTAACAACATCAAATGCGATAGATGCTAAACTATGACTAGCTGGTTGTGCTTCCTCCACAGGAATAGGCGTACTAACTGGTGGAGTTGGGGTTCGTCGTGGTAGTACTGGCCCTTTGGGCAATGGAGCTGCCTTACTAACTGCTCTTGTTTGGGAGCTCTGTGGTGGAGATGGTGCTGTGTCAACAGGAACTGGGTAACTATCTGCTGGGGTTGGGGTTAGATTGGGTGAAGCTGGTTCTCTGTCCATCGAAGTAGGGGTACAATCTGCGAGAGTTTGGGTTATGTGTGGTAGGGCTGGTTCTCGTGCATGTACAACCGGGGTGCTATCTCCACCAAGAGGTAGCACTGTTTTATTTGAGGACCGTGTTTTTAGTCCGCTAGATGCTGGCATCACCCGCTCCAATTCAAATGGCTGATAAATAGGAAACATAGTTGAATGTACAAACATTGTATGAGAGACAAATGCAATAGATAGTGTGGAAAAAAGAGGGCATGAAATAGTTGACATGTATATTGTTTAACTAAAATGGATAGCATGACATAATTTCACATATATGATGTCTATCTAAACTGGATAGCATAGCATAACATAATTCAAAGATATGATGAATAACTAAACAGGATCGCATGACATAATTCACCTACATGTTATATAAGTAATCAGGATCGCATCATTTAATTCACATATGTGATTTATATGCTAAAGAGAGGGCATTACATATGATGTCTGAACTAAGAACATGGTGTTGAATATTGTGTATATGATGTCTAAACTATGCAATGAAAGACACCATATGCATGATATGAGCAGTATAACCGTGCCAAGTTAGAGCATACACCTCGGTGGGGGAATAGGACTGGTCGTCTGTCTCTGAATCCATCTCTGAGGAGCTATCGGGACCCAACAAGAGATCTGCTTCGACAGGTAGCACTGTATGCTCTGAAGGCCTTGTTTTCACTCCAGATTTTTCAATCTCCCACTCAAATGGCTGATTCACAGGAAGAGTAGTTTAATGTACAAACATTGTCGACAAATGGAAATGTAATTAAGAAAAGGATGGGCAAGATATCATTCAAATATATGATGCCTGGTTAAACAGGATGGCATTGCACATTTCACGTATATTATGGCTGGCTAAAAGACATGACACTGCATAATTCCCATATATGATATAGAAACTAAACAGGTGGCATTATAGAACATGTCCAAACTAAGCAGATGACATATATGATGTCAAAAGTAGGCACTGCAAGGCAACATATGCATGATATGACTAACATCATCATGCCAAGGTAGAGCAAACACCTTGGGGGGTAAATTGGAGTGGTCAGCGACGTCTGAATCCGCCTCAGAACAGATATCTTCCTCTGGATTACAATCTGGAGAGGGGTGGGGAGGGTTTGCCATTGAACCCACCATGGAGCGATGTCTGCATGACATTGTATTGCTGCGCAAAACTCTTCTCTTTTTCTCTACATGTTTAGCATGACTGTGTACAGTATCTGACATGCATACGAAAAAAATATGGTGAGATTATGTAAGGAGAGCATGCAGAAATTTAGAGTGATGGTAACAACCAGTGGATGGATCAAAAACTAATGATTTAGCAGGCGGATGATTGCTTTAATTTAATAAAAAGACAGATTATGATTGCTTTACTATTTGTTTCCCACCCAAGATGAACAACATAGGCATACCCTAGGTGAACGAGATATTAGACAGAGATACTATTCATTGCTTCCTCGATATGTGCCACACAATTAATTTAGAACTCAAGTTTGAACATTAATTTGGACCTGACTTGGAGTCCAAGAGGTGAACAGGACGATAAAGTAGCAGGTAATTTTAAGCAATGCATAACATAAGTAGAAACAAAAGAGTGCGACCTCTCTTGTGGACCCGTGTACTCCTCAGGTTCATCTGCTGAGTCGATGATGGTGATGCCATTGCGGTGGGTGCCGGCGGCAGGGAAGGAGATCTGGGGCGGCGAAAGACGGTCAGGAGTCGTGATGTCTGGTTTGGTGGATGTTTCTGTTGATGGAGCAGCTCAGTTGAGGTGGACGACGTCGCGGCAGGAGCAGGACAAACCACACAAAGTTTCCTTCGACACCTACCTGTAACTGAAGTAATTCTGTAAGGGCTCATTTGGCTTGCGTGATTATAAAAACGCAGGGATAGGAAAAACACCGGAATATGATAGGAATGCACATGGTAAACAAAGCATTTGTAAACACGGGATTTCTGTCAACTTGAGTGTTTGGTTTACAGGAATTGGAAGAGCAGAGGAATGCAAAGAAACATGGCCAAAATAAAGTGAAACCATATGAAAGCGTGTACAGTTAGAATGTTATTCTGCCACTAATGTACTTGGTCTTGTTTTCATGCATAGGGTTTTGAAAAGTAGGTCCAGGTGGATGTTTTGCTTCATTCCTTTCAACAAAATGCATGAATAATTGAATGGTAGAGTGCCATTAGAAAATTCCCTATTGCTATGTTTTTCCGTTGAACCAAAATAGCCCTAATGGATCGACATGAATGTATAGTAGTAAGTGATGCAACAAGTGTACAACCTCTTTGTCGTAGCCGTGTCGTCCTCAGCATCATTGGGTTGGTCGCTAAAGCAGTTGAGGCAGAGGTGGCTATCGAAGGTGTGGAGGAAGATCTGAGGAATCTGTAGACGGCGTCCAGGGCACTGCTCTGTTGTGATGGATCGTTCTGTCGTTGGAGCAGCCCCGGTGACCCGTAAGACGTCAAGGCTGAAGCAGCACAAGACAAACATCGTCAATCTCAAGTGGGATTCTAATAGCATCTCCAATAGATGATGTAAAATAGATGTAAAATTTACATCACCAAAAACCACCTGACTACAACAGATGAGGTAAAAACTGTTGACTCTGAACTTAACTGTCGAAACTGAAATTTACTGTGGAATCTGAATGTTACTGTCGAAACTAAATGCAATGGTAGCAGAGAGGCACTTGACATGTAGTTTAGGGAGGGCCTGCAGTTCTTCTTCAACCTGCACCCCCCTGAGCCGCCAGCCACCACCGGCCGAACCGCCGGCCCCAGCGCCGCCTCGCCGCCCCGAAACAACTCCCCACCGCCGGTCCACCGCCGCCCCGGCCAGCCCTATAGGCCCCCCTCCCCCCACCCTGAACCCTAAATGATAGATAGTGGGGTACCTCTCCGGCGAGCCCCCGTCCCCGCTGCGGGTGGTTCTTCCTTAACTCCGGCGAGCCCCCCCTGAAAATCGACTAACCCAAAAGTCGATTTAGTCGACCGAAGTGTAGCTAAATCAGAGCAAAGCAGCAGCACGAGCGAGGGGGAGTGCAGCAGCAGCAGCGCGAGCGAGAGCCGGAGCAGCAGCAGCAGATCTGGCGGGTATGGACGCCGCCCCCGAAGGGGCCTCGCACTGGGGGAGAGCCGCCGTGGAGATGTCGCCCGCGGCGCCGGCTTCAAGGTAGCCGCTCCATGGGGGTGAGGGATGGAGCACCGTCGGCGCCGGGAGGTCGAGCTAAGGAGAAGGTGCGATCCGATGAGTGTACAACCTCTTTGGTGGGGCCGAGTAGGCTCGTCTTCGTCCGAGGAGTCGGTGAGGATGCTGCGGTTTCGGTGGAGCAGGTTAAGGCAGCGCTGTGGGGATGGAGCAGCCGCGATAGACGAGGCAATCGTCTGAGCAGCTCCTTGGAGGTGGAGGACGGGGCGGCTGAACCGGCGGGACGACGAGATGGACAACGGATCCTCATCCGGGGAGGTGGACGAGGGACGTCGAGCTGTTGCGGTGGACGACGTCATCGGGGAAGAGGCTCCGGCTGGGCAGCGGTGAGGTGGCAGACGAAGGAGGGTGGGGTTTCGCGGCTGGAGCGGAGAGGTTACGGCGGCCTGGGATTTCGAATGGCAAAAAGGAGGCGATGGGAGGGGGTGAACCATGACTTAGCGACGCGCTTGTCCAAAATGTAGGGTGTGTTACAAAAGTACCCCCCACCGATTTGAACTAGCGGCCCTTTCGACTCAGGGTTAGAAGGGGGATTTCACGTGTCGGGATTTGGCAGCTGGAGGGAGTTTTCGCGCGCGTTGTAATTTCGGGATAGCAAGGCGCGGGTTGTGAAGACACCAGTTTTGGGAGCATGATATCTGAATTTTCGGGATATAACAAGGCGCGGGTTGAATTTTAGGGACAAGCCTAACGTGTAATATTGTACTTGTACGTACCAAATCAATTCGCACTTCCCTCAACCAAAAAGAAAATGAAAAAAATAAAAATATTCACACCACGCAAAGAGAGAGTCTTGGCCCGTTTTACTATAAAAATGCTATTCAAAGCTACTCCTCCTTCCATCTATATAGGGCCTAATGCGTTTTTTGATGCTAACTTTGACCAAATATTAGAGCAATAATATATGACATGCAACTTACACAAAGCACACTGTTAAATTCGTCTGTGAAAGGTTCTTTCAATGATATAATTTTCACATTGTGCATGTCATGTACTATTAATCTTGTCAATAGTCAAAGGCGGTCTTAAAAAACACATTACACCCTATATAGATGGAAGGAGGGAGTATGAATCCATGTTATGTCCAATTAAATTTTTTCGCTTGCTGTATAATGCATGTAACCTACTCATACCAACACTACAGGAATCAGCTATTTTGCCGTCTGCCACGGCGGACGACAAAGGCATGAACGGCGGACGGCAAAGGCCTTTGCCGTCAGCCGCGGACGGCAAAAGGCTCCGGCAAAGTAGGCTACGGTAAACAGGTCCTTTGCCGTCCGCTTTTTATGGCGGACGGCAAAGAGTCCTTTGCCTACAGCGGCGGACGGCAAAGAGGAGGAACGACAAAAATACTGGACGTCCGCCAGCGTTAGTCCGTTAGGCGGCTAACGGCGGCCTTTGCCGTCCGCCTGCGGACGGCAAATTTGAGCGCCTCTTTGCCGTCCGCCAGTTGACGTCAGCAATGCATCAGCGCCCGTTGTTCTTTGCCGTCTGCCACGGCGGACGGCAAAGGCAAAGTCTTTGCCATCAGCTTAGCTTTGCCGTCCGCCACGGTAGGCAAATTTGCCAAATGGCCCATCTCTCAGGAAGCACAGGTGGGCGCCACGTGCCCCCTTTGCCGTCTGCCACCGATGGCAAAGGTGTCTTTGCCGTCCGCGGCGGACGGCAAAGAGCCTGCACTGCCTCTTTTTTATTCTGTTTTTCTTATATCCAACAATTATCACAGCAAATATATCACAGGACTCTTCACATATATATATCCAACATAATAAATATCCAGCACATATATATCCATCCATACATACATAGTAGGTTGCACATAGTTCCATCGATCCATACATATTACAATATGCAAAGTTTCATCATAGCAATCTAGTTTCATCATAGCAAGCGAGCAGAATACAAGAAGTGCATCAAAGGAAAAAACAAGCAATCCATCATAGGAAGCTGGCTTCCGTGAAGTGAATGAAACCTGCAAAATGACAAATAAGAAAGTTAGAAAAAGAAGACTAGAAGAAGAATTAGACTAGAAGAAAAAGAATAGAAGAAGAAGAAGAAGTATATGTCATTTATTAGCTAACTTAGGTGAACTGGATCATTTATGAGCTAAATTAGTTGAAATGGATCGTTTATGAGCTAACTTAGGTGAAATGGATCGTTTATTAGCTAACCTAGGTGAAATGGATCGTTTATGAGCTATCTTAGGTGAAATGGATCGTTTATGAGCTAAGTTAGGTGAAATGGATCGTTTATGAGCTAACCTAGGTGAAATGGATCGTTTATGAGCTAACCTAGGTGAAATGGGTCGTTTATGAGCTAACCTAGGTGAAATAGGTCGTTTATGAGCTAACCTAGGTGAAATAGGTCGTTTATGAGCTAACCTAGGTGAAATGGGTCGTTTATGAGCTAACCTAGGTGAAATGGGTCGTTTATGAGCTAACCTAGGTGAAATGGGTCGTTTATGAGCTAACCTAGGTGAAATGGATCTTTTGGAGCTAAGTTAGGTGAAATGGATCGTTTATGAGCTAACCTAGGTGAAATGGATCGTTTATGAGCTAACCTAGGTGAAATGGGTCGTTTATGAGCTAACCTAGGTGAAATAGGTCGTTTATGAGCTAACCTAGGTGAAATGGGTCGTTTATGAGCTAACCTAGGTGAAATGGGTCGTTTATGAGTTAACCTAGGTGAAATGGGTCGTTTATGAGTTAACCTAGGTGAAATGGGTCGTTTATGAGCTAATTATGCAATTTTTGACATAAGTTAGCTAAGTACATATCGTTTTAGAGCTAACTTAGGTAAAATGGATGGTTTATGAGGTCAGTAAGCTTATTAAGTCATTTTGGAGGAAAAGAAGCTAACTCTAGGTCATTATGGTAAGCATATTGGAGGAAATAAAGCTAAGTCTAGGTCTTTATGCATTTGTTAAGCAAAACACTAGAGAAACTTACCGTGATCAGGGAGGTGTAGGAGCGTGCTGGCTAGTGCCGGTAGCTGGAGAAGGATCGTGCGATGCGTTTCTGGAGTTAAGCTGCACCAAAGATCATTTCCAATGTCTCGTTAGCATTATGACACTCAAATGTTAAGACTAGCAAGTAATGTCCATTCAAATTAAACTCACCGTGGTCCCAGGAGCAATCACTGGCATCGGCGGAGCGGTCTGACCGGTCTTCTCGCACACAGACTGCACATTTGGTTTTGACGACTCAGTCATACTAGTTAGTAATGAGACAAACACTACATGAATGTTTTGGCTAATCTGCAGAAGAAACTTACCACAAGGAGCTCGTACATGGCCCTTGCCTGCATGTCATTCCGTGCCCTCTCCTCCTCCATCATCTTTGTCGTCCTCTCCTCCAACTCCCGCTGCCTCTCCGCCGCCTCCGCCAGAAGTTTCTCCGTTCTATCTCTCTCACTCTGTATAGCAGCCTGCAACACCACTCACATGACCATTTGTAATCATTGATGGAAGCGCAGACAATGTAATGGAGAAAGATAGCTGAGTACGTATCACTAACCTTGATGGCGAGTTGCACTGGCCGTTCACGAGGCCTTATCTCAGGAGCGGAGCTCGACTGGCGCGCCTTGATCTCCGGGAGAGTGCTAGGACAACGGATAAGTCCATCTCCAATGGCTATGGAGCCATGGGACCTCCCGCCACCAGATATCATCACCAGCTCTGGATCAATGGGACCCTGGCTCGGGTTAAAGTCCTCCCCTTTCCTCGCCTTCCCCTCATCTCTATATCTCACGAGCTTGTTGTGGGAGGAGATGTTGGTGAAGTTGTTTGCATCATCGAGGTCAGACTGAGAGAAAGCCTTGACTTTCTTGAAAGAGGCAGTGTGGGCCATGGCATACAGGTCGTACACCTCTGGCACCTTATCCACCTTATTGTGGCGTGCCTGAAAGAGAGAAACAATGTAAATTAGTAATTAAAGGGCTCAAGCTAGCATGATGAATGAATTGCATGAATCATGAAGCAAACCACATACCCAGTTGCGCCCGAACTGATATAAGTTGGAGCTGCCTTGATGGTGTGGCACACCTTCCATTTGGGCACGTTTGTCCTTGGCCTCGTTGTGGAGGGCTAGCCATTCCTTTGAGCACCACTCATTGACCAACACCTCCCAACAATCCATCCGATCCGCACACCATCTCGGAGGCGCCTAAGTTAGCAAATAGAAACTTGAGCGCTACGGCTAAGAATTACTAAATGAAGGAACTTAAGTAGAAGGCCTTAAGAATTACCTTCATGTACTGCTCCTTACTCAGGAACTTATCGCGGCACGCCGGCTTGGTCTTCTTGATACCACGCAAGGCGTAGTAGTCTCGAACAGCCTGCACCCGAGCCTCGTGCCGTAAGTTCTGTAGTAGGCGCTTGCAGACGTTCTCGATAACATGTGCCGCGTCCTCCTCGTATCCCTCCTCACACCTGTAGAATGTCTGCAATCAAATGAGACAATATTGATTAGTACAATTAATAACTAGCTAGTTGAAGATTTTTAAATGTGTAAAGGAGAAATTACCCAGAACTTTCTGATCACCATGTCTGCCCTCGTGTCGCACAAGACACCGTCGATAATCTCATCCGGCGGGGCCGGGGCAGCCACGTAGTGCTCCCAGCTCAATCCAAGCTCTGGAAGCCAACCCTCACCAGGCAACGTGACAAACCCTGGGAAGTTTTGCCGGCAAAGAACTCCAAGGACGGAGTTGGGCCGGCGGACACTATGATGGTGGTCCCAACCCCTGCAGCATGACAAGGCCAACGCATTAGTTATTTGAAGAAACGTGAATGCAGAAGGTACAAAAATATTAAATGCACTTACGTACCTCTCCCCATCAGGGAAAATCAACCACCTCTGCTCGCGGGTCGCCGGCACGGACGGGAGCCGTGTAGCACCACGCTGGTAGACGGTGCCCCCCTCCTCCTCAAGATCAGTCGGCTCCCCGCCATCATCAGCATGGCCACTCGGCTCCTCGGGCTGATCCGGCCAGGTACCCCATCCGGACGTGTGCTCCTCCGGGGTCTCGTGGGCCGAAGGCCAGTCGACCCGAGGCTCGTGGGCCCAAGACCCGTGGACCGGAGGCTCGTGGACCGGAGTCCGTGTAGCCTCCTCCTCGGACGAGTCCACCCTAGCAGTCACGTGCTCGGGTGAAACAGCTGGGGGTGGCGGCGAGGAAGGCGCCGTAGCAGTCACCCTACCTCCTCTCCCGTGACCACGTGCCCCACCTCCTCTCTTCCTACCTCGTCCCCTGCTGGGCACCACGGTCGACGAAGAAGGGCCCGGCGGTGTCGCCATACTGTCCAGCAACGCTCGGTGGAGAGGTGCGTCTGGAATGGAAGACCTCAGACCACGCGCCGACGAAGAAGGGCCTTGGCGCGCTCCTGACCAGCGCCCACCATCTTTCAACACCTGCCATGACAAACAGTAAACGAAATTAGTACAACCTAAAAAAAGACCGACATGAATAATAATATGTGTATCACTTAAGTGTATCATCATCAAGTACAACATAAAAAAATTTAATACCTGACACTACTAATAATCTCGATCAGTATCATCAATAAATGCATAATCATCATCATCACTATAATCAATGACGGGCTCATAGGGTTCAGTGGCATCAACATGTGGAAGGCCACCTTGACGTAACAGGTCAAGCAATGACAGGTCATCCGCAGCAGTAACCTCTTCTTGTTCCGGCTCTTCTTGTTCCTCCTATGGGGTGATGTCGGATTCACTGTCGCTGTCTACTTCAATGTTTTGGGGTGAAGTATAGCGGTTCTTGAAACGCTTTTTGGAAAGACGTGTCTCTTGGAAGAATTCTCCTTCATATGTGTCTGGGTTAATGTGAGGTTCATAATCCTCTTCCTTTGGGGGAAATAGTCTAGCACGTGGCGGCAGTTCATAAGCGACATCCCAACCTTTCAGATTTGGATTAGTTTGGCAGGCCCACGGTAGATAGAATACTTGGGTCGCCTGTTGAGCCGTAATATAGACATCAGGAACATCTAAATGGGTGCTTTGGTTGATTTCAGCTAGCCCTATATGTTCATGAGTCCTTCTAGTCTCCTTCGGCTGAAACCAATAACATTTGAAGACTACGACATTCGGTGGGTTTTCACCATAGAATTATACCCCTAGAAGTACCCTGGACGCTCTGGATCTGGCTCGAGAGCGTTTAACTGATCCAAGGTCTGTTGGCCTGTCAATGCAGGTGGTGCAGAGTTTTTGACAACTCTACCTCTGATGAAGTTCTTCTTGTCTTTCCTGAACTTATGGCGAGGATTCAGGAACTGTCTATGCATGTCGAAGCAAGAAAACTTGCGACCGGCCTGAAGCCAACGAAACTCAAGAGCTCCCTTGCATGTGGGGCACGGGAACCTTCCATGCACACACCAGCCAACGAATAGCGCATACGCCGGCAAGTCATGCGTCGAGTACATGTACCAGACACGCATTATGAAGTTCCGTTTGCTATAGGCGTCGTATGTCTTGAACCCATTATCCCAGGCTTCTTGCAATTCGTCCTTAAGCGGCTGCATGTACACATTCATATTTTCCCCGGATAGTTGGGCCCTGGAATTATCAACGTCAGGAAAATGTTCTTTCTTTGCATAATCTGTCCGGGGGGGAGATTGAGTGGAAAGACAAATACGGGCCAACAACTGTATTGGGCTGCCGTCATACCAAACACACTGAACCCATCCGTGCTGATGCCGACTCGAGGATGCCTCGGATCTGCCGCTTTGTCACCATGTAATTCATCAAACTTTTTCCACGCAACACCATCCGATGTGTGTACAATCATCAGATTCCCATCTGCATCTAGTTCGGTTCTTTTGCCCGTTTTGTGCCATGTCATCTGTCTGGCCGTCTCTTCGACCATGAAAAGACGTTGAAGTCTTGGTACGATTGGCATATACCGAAGAACACTAACGG
The DNA here is from genome assembly GCF_018294505.1 of Triticum aestivum. Classification (NCBI taxonomy): domain Eukaryota; kingdom Viridiplantae; phylum Streptophyta; class Magnoliopsida; order Poales; family Poaceae; genus Triticum; species Triticum aestivum. The sequence continues at coordinate 315,239,863 of NC_057799.1, forward strand.
GGATTTTGGTCTGTGTCTTCTCACCCATACCGTTGTCTACCACAACATACCTGGAAGACTTGCAAATGGGATAATAGTTCAAGTCCGCATAGTCAAGCCTAAACAAGACACATCCTTTCTCACAGGCATGTATCTTATCATAGGGCATCTTCAGTGCACGGAGGATTTTGTCCGACTGGTACAGGTTTGCAGGCATTACATGGCCTTTGGGTAGAAAGCGTCCAAATACTGTCATCATTGCATCGTAGCATTCTCTGCCCAAGTTGAACTGAGCCTTCAGAGCCATTACTTGTGAGATGGCATCCAACTGACAAAACTCAGTGTGCTCATGGAGCGGACGTTTTGAAGACTCCAACATTTCATTGAAGGCCTTTGCAGATTCCTCCATCTCCTCGTCCGAATCCCGAGCATCATCGAAGTCTTGCACCATGTTTTCCATCCCGGTACCATGCTCGTCGGTGCGACGACGATCCACCTCAGCTCGGTCACGTTGGGCAGACTCACCATGAAATGTCCACACCGTATAATCAGGCGTAAAACCACTCTTCTGCAGGTGTTTGCCCATTTCAGCCTCTGTCCTCTTTTCCCAATTGCCGCACCGTAAACAGGGGCACCAGGTATCCTCTGGCCATTTGCAAATGCGGCTCGCACAAAGCCCTTGGTTTTTGTGAACCATTCAGTGCTCCATTTGTTCTGACCAGTGTGACCGGTGTACATCCACGCACGATCACTCATCTTGACTTTCAGAGCTACTAGACACACAACAAATATATATATATAATTCACCATGTATATATTCATCAGTTGATCTACTTTGTCAATTTTATTACGTCCATGCAACCTACACTCTAATAGGTAATGATAGGTCCTAATCCCACCCGAGTATGTTTAGATTGGGTTCATTTTCCCATGCTATGCTCCGGATCCTACGCAAAATTTCGGCAGCACCTCCCCGCTGTTCTCCTGATACACGTCTCTGCAATAAACAGAGAGGATGTGTACCCGGAGAACAACAGGGGAGGCACTGACGAAATTTATGCGTCGGATCCGGAGCAAAGCATATGGGAAAACGAACCCAATCTAAACATACTCGGGCTGTCCATGGATAGCGTTGGACAATTCGAAAGAATCAAGGTTATAAATATGCAAATGCATGCATATTTATAACTATGACGCTTTCGAACGGGAGACACATATTGGTTACGCATACTGATGATTCAAGACACATATATAGCTAGCTATCAAGTTTCATCGGAATAGATCAAATAATTAATGGGGGAGGAGGACATGTCATTTGTGCTCACCCACGAACGAAGGGGCAGAGCTCGTCAAACGCACGGCGAGGTCGTCGAACACCAAACCTCGCAGCGATGAAACAACTGCACATTTAAAACTACCCGATCAACACAATTATATATGATGTTTTTCATAACAAAATCGAAAAATATATGACCTAGCTAATAATTCACAAATATATGACCCCGTCGGCCTCTGGAAGGCCAAAGAACACCTTTTCAGGAGGTGTCGGGGGTCGGGGTGTCGTGTCGGTGTCGGGGTGCCGTGTCGGGGTCGGGGTCTCGGGGTCGGGGTGCCGTGTCGGTGTCGGGGTGTCGGGTCAGGCTCGGGGTCGGGGTGTCGGGGTCGGGGTCGGGGTCGGGGTCTCGGGGTCGGGGTGTCGGGTCGGGGTCGGGGTGCCGTGTCGGTGTCGGGTTCGCGGTGTCGGGTCACGCTCGGGGTCGGGGTGTCGGGGTTGGGGTCGGGGTCGGGGTGTCGGGGTCGGGGTCTAGGGGTCGGGGGGTCGTGTCGGGGTGCCGGGTCGGGGTCGGGGTGCCGTGTCGGGTCGGGCTTTTTTCCTCTTTTTTCCTTTTCTTCTTCTTCCTCTTCTTCCTTTTCTTCCTTTTCTTCCTTTTTTTTGCTTCTTCTTCTTCTTCTTCTTCTTCTTCTTCTTCCTCCTTTCCTTTTTCCTCTTCTTCTTCTCCTCCTCTCCTCTTTTTGTTTCTTCTTCTTCTTCTTTTTTCTTCTCCTCCTCCTCTTCTTCTTCTTCCTTTCCTTTTTCCTCTTCTTCTTCTCCTCCTCTCCTCTTTTCTTCTTCTTCTTCTTCTTTCCTCAAACTAAACTAAACCTAAAACTAAACCTAAATCTAAAACTAAAACTAAAACTAAAACTAAATCTAAACTAAACATAAACCTAAAACTAAAAAAACAGAAAAAAGGAAAAAACTAAATCTAAACCTAAAACTAAACCAAAACTAAACCTAAAACTAAAACTAAAACTAAATCTAAACTAAACATAAACCTAAAACTAAAAAAAATAAGAAAAAAAGGAAAAAAAGAGGAGGTAGAGCTCACCTGGGGCAGGGCCGGTGGAGGAGGTGGCCGGTGGAGGGGGGGCGGGGCGGCCTGGGGCGGCAGCGCCGGGCCCGTGGCGGTGGGGCGCGGGGAGGCCGGTGCGCGGCGGCGCCGAGACGGTAGGGCGGCGGGGGCGACGGGGCGGGGGGCCGGTGGGGCGACGGTGCCAGGCGGCAGTGGCGACGGGGCGGGGGGCCGGTGGGGCGGCGAAGTGGTGGGGCGACCGGGCGGCGGCGAGTGGTGGGGGCGGCGGCGCGCGTGTGAACAGCAGGGAGAAACAGGGCGGGGTGGGGCGCGGCCGTTAACGTTAGATATGTTAAGTCTTTGCCGTCCACCCCCTTTGCCGTCCGCTTTTTTGCTCTTTGCCGTCTGCTAGCAGACGGCAAAGAGGGGGGCCGTTAAGTTTTTTTTAAGTAGTTCGTCAGTGGGGCCCCCTCCCTCTTTGCGGTCAGCTAGCCGACGGCAAAGAATCTTTGCCGTCAGCTAGCGGACCGCAAAGAACTGGCTGATGGCAAAGAAAGTCTTTGCCATCAGCCAGTTCTTTGCCGTCAGCTTTTGGGTAGCTGATGGCAAAGAGCTTCATTGCCGTCTGCTAGCAGACGGCAAAGAGCTGGCAGATGGCAAAGTAGCTGATTCCAGTAGTGCAACATTTTAGTGCATTCCAAATGTCTATACTACCGCTGCAATTCGAACTGAATTTGAATTCGTTTCTCTATTTCAATAAGAATCTACAATCATGATTGTTGCCAACTTCAACCATCATTCGTGTATTACCTTAATAACACACCACATGATTACTATAGAGATAGATATGAACTATGTGTACTACATGAACTCGAATAGTATTTTTTGAATACACTTGATGTTGATTCCAAATAATAGTACATTTGATGTACTAACTATATATTCATAATCTAAACCATGTTCCATACGTGTACACCGTGTTTATCACACATAGTATAGTGCCCCGCCCCCTACATTATGACAAGTATTTGGACCTGAGCTGCAAAAGCCACACATTAGCCCAAATTATGATGAATGTTCTATATATTATACGTAGTACTAGCAAGATGCCCATGCATTCCACAGAACATCAACATGATCAAGGGGAGGCCTAATTTGCAAATATGGAGAGGGGTGTGGGTATCTTTTTTCAAAATTGCCATAGTTTCCTTCCTATCCGTCAGATATAAATCGGACGGCCTATATTGCAGGATGGCAGGCACACCATCATCAACAACTCCTTTTTTATAAGAGTAGAGATAAAATATATTATATGTAGTATAACATGTTCATAACCACACCATGTGTATCACCGTTATATATATTCACACATGCGTCGGTTGAAAACACTATGATAAATTCTTCAAATACCCGAATTCGCTTTTTATAATGAAGTATGATCTCTATTCGTCTTTTACACCCACACAATCCTCTTATCTTTGTAGCTACGCTAACTTTCTCTCGAGCATGCACACGCCCGCATCCCTCTCACCCTCCCTCAGCATTCTCTAGCTCCATCGCGCAAATTTGTCTTTTCACTTTAGGTCGTTCACCCACGGTGTGTGTAGGCCCCCCCAGCTCCTTCTTTACGGCACACATCGATCGATATGCCTCTCTAGCCACGTGTGCCTAGCACAAACACAAGCTTCCCCTCTTCTCTTATCACCGTCCATGCCTCACTCCCACCACTCTTTTCATCGATCTCGTACTCGCACACTCCTTCCCCCTTGATATAGTATGACTCTCGCACCACCTCCTAGATGCATCCCTCTCTCTCTATCCTTCTCCCTGTGCCTCATTTGCTTCTAACACACACATGCATGTATACCGATCGATCTCCCAACATATACCTAGGTCGACCTTAACTATTCCCCCCCATCAATTGACGTACCTCACAAGTTATGTCTCTCCTTTCTCTGACAAAGGACGATTGATCTTCCTATGTAGTTATGTCTGCTTACCACAGCCATATCGTCCCCCCTCATCATTCATGCCTGCCTCCTGACTCGTCTCTCACACGCACGTGCACAGACAGGCAGCCATCCCCTCTCTTATTGATACTGCAGGCGTGCCCTCCGGTAGTCTAGCAAGCCTATCCCACCATTTTTTAGAAGCAACTCCACTACCACCCCCTCCAACACTCTAGCTCTGTCTCTCTCCCAACCTTATTCCTCTCCTACACATATGCATGGATGCCGATCGATCTCCCTTAATACATGAGGTAGATCGATCTCCCTTGATACATGAGGTAGGCCTCTCTCCTCCTCCACACATATACCAGCCATTGTACCTCTATAGTTAATTAGGCCCCCTCCCCCCCCCCCACCACACACCGATAGTCGAGCGCTGTAGGTAGGTATCCATGCCACAGAGACAAACTGCACCTGTCCCCTCTCTCGTTCTAGTAGGCCAGCCACTCTATATCTTTGACGTGGGCACACACAAATTTGATGGCACTCTTTATTGACCGCGCGCGCGCACACACACACACATCATCCCTCTCTTTGATTCTATGGACACCTCAAGTCGATGATACCTCAACTCTCTTCTCGTAGATCGCCCCTTCTCTATATATATGATATATCCAGGACTCTATTTCACACACATTGCATATGTTACATTTTTTGATTGACCCCCCCCAAAAAAAACTCTCATGAACCCACACACTATATCTCTCTACGTTTGAATCTCTCTCACACAATCCCACGTAGGTGGTGTACGTATACAAGAAGAAAATAGGTGCACCGTGCACGTACTCACGCTTCGTGCCCAGCCACACCCGCACGGGTACGCGGTGGAGCTCATTTCGTTACGAAATGGAGGCCCACATGCTAATTTGAACGCGTGTAGCGGTTGTTTACCTACGGAGGTCGTGTACCACGCATGTACGAAACAAAGTTCGACTTGATGCGTTGGCGCGTTATTTTTAAATAAAGTTATATCGCTCAATGGCTTGTACACAGAATATAAAACGATTTCTATGGAGAAAAAGGTAGTCCGCTCCACTATTGTGACGCCCCCGATTTGACCGTACACTAATCATACACGCAAACGTGTACGATCAAGATCAGGGACTCACGAGAAGATATCACAACACAACTCTAAAACATAAATAAGTCATACAAGCATCATAATACAAGCCAGGGGCCTCGAGGGCTCGAATACAAGTGCTCGATCATAGACGAGTCAGCGGAAGCAACAATATCTGAGTACAGACATAAGTTAAACAAGTTTGCCTTAAGAAGGCTAGCACAAACTGGGATACAGATCGAAAGAGGCGCAGGCCTCCTGCCTGGGATCCTCCTAAACTACTCCTCGTCATCGTCAGCGGGCTGCACGTAGTAGTAGGCACCTCCAGTGTAGTAGGAGTCATCATCGGCGGTGGCGTCTGGCTCCTGGGCTCCAGCATCTGGTTGTGACAACCAGGTAGAAAGGAAAGGGGGAAAAGAGGGAGAAAAGCAACCGTGAGTACTCATCTAAAGTACTCGCAAGCAAGGAGCTACACTACATATGCATGGGTATATGTGTAAAGGGCCATATCGGTGGACTGAACTACAGAACGCCAGAATAAGAGGGGGATAGCTAATCCTGTTGAAGACTACGCTTCTGGGCACCTCCATCTTGCAGCATGTAGAAGAGAGTAGATGGTAAGTTCACCAAGTAGCATCGCATAGCATAATCCTACCCGGCGATCCCCTCGTTGTCGCCCTGTTAGAGAGCGATCACCGGGTTATATCTGGCACTTGGAAGGGTGTGTTTTATTAAGTATCCAGTTCTAGTTGTCATAAGGTCAAGGTACAACTCCGGGTCGTCCTTTTACCGAGCGACACGGCTATTCGAATAGATAAACTTCCCTGCAGGGGTGCACCACATAACCCAACACGCTCGATCCCATTTGGCCGGACACACTTTCCTGGGTCATGCCCGGCCTCGGGAGATCAACACGTCGCAGCCCCACCTAGGCACAACAGAGAGGTCAGCATGCCGGTCTAAATCCTATGGCGCAGGGGTCTGGGCCCATCGCCCATTGCACACCTGCACGTTGCGAGGGCGGCCGGAAGCAGACCTAGCCTAGCAGGCGTTCCAGTCCAATCCGGCGTGCGCCGCTCAGTCGCTGACGTCACGAAGGCTTCGGCTGATACCACGACGTCGAGTGCCCATAACTGTTCCCGCATAGTTGGTTAGTGTGTATAGACCAAATGGCCAGAGTCAGATCAAATACCAAGAACTCGTTAAGCGTGTTATTTTGAAGTAACCGCGGATGCCGTCCAGGGCTAGGCCCACCTCTCGCCTAGGTGGTCTCAACCTGCCCTGTCGCTCCGCCTCAAAGATCCACTCGCTGGTACTCCTACGAGCCGACCCGACTTTAGTCACCACAGGTATCATATATCTTATGTATATAAGTATATACCCGTGATCACCGCCCAAGTGATCACGGCCCGATAGTATAGTACAGCAGACGGACAAGAATGTAGGGCCACTGATGGAAAACTTGCATCCTATACTAAGCATGTAGGATTGTAGGTAAAGGTAACAACAGTAGTAGCAAGGACAGGCTATGCATCAAGATAGGATTAACGGAAAGCAGTAACATGCTACACTACTCTAATGCAAGCAGTATAGAGAAGAATAGGCGATATCTGGTGATCAAGGGGGGAGGGGCTTGCCTGGTTGCTCTGGCAAGGAGGGGTCGTCGTCGACGTAGTCGATCACAAGGGCAACATCGGCCTCGGGGTCTACTAGAGAGAAGAGGGGGAAGAAACAATAAATATAAAGCAAACAAAGCATCACAAAGCATAACATGGCAATATGATGTGCCGGGTGTGACCTAACGTATGGCTACACGATATAGGTGAAGGGGGAATTTAACCGGGAAATGTTTTCCCGGTTCCGGACCTGTGTCACACAGATGACCGAAGGAGGAATGTTCCATGTCTAGCATGCTAGGGGCATGTGACAGATGAACAGACCGCATATTTGGATTCGTCTCATCGTTCTGAGCAACTTTCATATATAAAGTTTTTCGATCCGAGCTACAGTTTATTTTCTATGATTTTTCAAAGGTTCAGCAATATTCTAAAATTTGTTTTAATTACTAAATTCGTCAGAAAATGAATTGTGACGTCATCGTGGCGTCAACCCTGCATCAGCGGTCAACAAACCAGTTGACTGGTCAACAGGGCCCACGCGGGGCCCACAGGCAGTGACTGGGCGCTGCCCAGTCAGCATCTGACTGGGTCAACGGGACCCATAGGCCCAATGGCAGTGGCTGTGGGGGGAGTCCACGTGGTCAGCTACGTCAGCAACGCCGGAAATGGCGCCGGAGTTGTCCCCGGCGACCATATTCAACGGCGGCGCGCTCGGGAACGGCCGGAAATCGGCCACAAGGGGTCGCTCGGCCCGCGCGTAGGCTCGTTTGAGCGAGCGTCGAGCCGTGCATCCAACGGTGCTGATGGGAGGGCTCGGGGGCGACCGGAGCATCGCCGGCGACGAGCAAGGCGGCGGTGGTGTTCGGTGGCGCAAGGAGAAGTGGGTTGTGGGGGCTCTTTCGCCGCGGAATCTGGTGCATTCGAACGCGGGCATCGCACCGTGTCGAACATCGGCAATGGTGGCCGTTGAAACGGCCCGCAGCGTCGGCTGCAAAGTCTAACGACGGTGGCCGGAGCTCGAGCACGCGTGGAAGCTAACTACGGTGCACGGGGAGGAGAAGGGAGAGGGGGGCTCGAAGCGGCTGCTCACCGGGCCCTGCAGGTGTGCACAAGTGGGCTCAGGGAAGGCTTGCCGGAGTCAGATTCGTCAGCGAGGTCGACAGCGCCGGAGGAGGAAGAAGAAGGCCGGCTTGGCGATGGAGGGGCTTCCGGCTCCTGCCCGTGGTCGTGGACGACGATCCTGACGGCCGTGAAGCTCCGAGACGCGCTGAAGAGGGTTGGGAGCAGCGGTCGCCGCGGTGGGCGCCGGTGGGCGGAGACAGGGGGCGCTCGGTGGAGGGGGGATCTGGTGGGGAGTGAGAGAGAGGGGGACAGGGGGAAGTGGGCGAGTGGGGAGGGAGCCCGAGGCGTCGGGGCTACCCTTATCCCCTCGCCGGCGATGTGGCAGCGCGGGGCGCCGCGCCGGGTCCGGCGGGAACGAGCAGGAGTGTCTCGGTCGGTTGAACAGAAGGGGAGGAGGGGATTGAGTGAGGGGAGGAGGAACTGGGCCGGCTGGCCGAGGTGGGCCGAGGCCAAAGGGGAGGCCAGGGGCTCTAACCCCTTTCCTCTTTTTTTTAAAAAGAGATGGGTAAGAAAATATTGGGCATGCTATTTACTTAGGAAAAATATGGGAAGTGACCCTTTTATTCCCTGGTGATCTTAGACAGTGCCACAAATATTTTGGAGACCAGAAGAATTCATTTGGTATTTTTCATAAATAGGATAGCATTTAAAAATGTTGAATTGGTGTTGTTATAATTGGTAATGCTCATCTTTGCACAAAAGTGATGTTGTGTTCCTTAACAAATAATTGTTATGGAATTTTTGACAAACGATGAACATTTTTCCAGCAACTTTTGAGCAACTTCAAACTTCACTTGAATTTGAATTGGCTGGAATTTCAAATGGGATATTGAACAAAGGTGATTAAGCACTGTTTGGAAAAATGATTAGCTTAATCACAGAGGGTTACTGTAGCATGAGACTGGGGGTGTTACAAATCTCCTCCACTACAAGAAATCTCGTCCCGAGATTTAAGTGGGGAAGTAAAGAGTAACTTCGGGAGAACTGGCCCTTATAGGGTTAATTATCTGGTGAACAATTCAAGGAATGAGGCGGAAGTATCTCTCGAGTTGAAACTTAATAAAACATCGAGAGCAAAGTATGAAGGTACCATCAGAAGTTTTAACGGGCAGGCTATCATTCGATGCCTGAAACAGAGTGTGAAAGGGGTTTGGAGCAATGGGCATAAGTATTGTTTTGGATACCAGAATTGGTGATCTCTCGAAAGGTGGCTCGTGAATTACATACAAAGCCGCGCGTGAGGAATAACTTTGGAAACAAGGGGTACAGGAGAGTCAGGTTTCGATCATGTGGAACTGTGGGTTATGGGCCCACCATGTGGGTTAAAAGTAGAAAGGGCAGTAATGTCTTGCACGATCATGTAAGGAAGGCATGTTATAGGATAGCCTGTCAGTTATGTCGGCAACAACGTCGGTACCAAGGCCGACAGATGAAGAGAACCGTTTTCCTGCTCGTTGAACGAGGCGGACCAATAGGCAAAGTTCTCGTCCATCGGTGGTTACCGGAATGTCATCAACAATAGTAACAGGATCTTACAGACAGAATGGTACAACAAGGTGCCTACCTAAGTAGGGAATTATCTCTGCTAGTTAAGTCAGATTCAGGAAAGGTTAAACAAAAGAATGGAAAGGAATACGCGATTATCAGATTAAACAGAACAATGGAAAGGAAAATTGTGATTACACACAATTATTAGGAGTATATCCTTCCCATGTACAAGCAGAACATGGCATACAGGGTAGGAGAGCAAGTACCCAACCATTCAGATAAGAGGCAAGGATTAATCAAGATGTTACCCATACAACGGTGTTTGGATAACTGACCAAGAAACATTTAGCATCGCACCTCCAATGTTCTTGTTGAAGAGCAAGGGGTATCATAGTCATGCTTCGAGGTAGCAATGATATGGTGTTTCAATCAAGGGCCAGACTTTGGATACACAAATGATCCATTAGGAGCAACTTATAAAATAAGTCTTACAATTTCCTCCAGGAAGAATGGTTATCCTTGCAAAAGAAATTATAATGATAGGTCCTCCAGCTAGGGGGGTGCTAGGCATGACATCATATTACCGGGTCATCTAAGAACCAACATCATAACTCCTGGAAAGTTGTCCCAACCATCATATCTGACCGAGATTCAGATCCGATTGGTGTCATGATACCTCAGACTCAGGATGTCCGAGAAGAAAAGGTGCAACACAAACGGACGAAATGACATTGTAAGATTCTCGGGAAATGAACTATGGGAGCGGTTTCCTGAAACAATAGTTCATCATTAAACCAAAGAGAGGTGAGGAGGTGGCTGATTGACTCAGCGACAATTCCTCCAGATTTCCAAAAAGATGGGTTTCCACAGTCATGTGAAAAAGGAGATAACATTTGTCAGATCAAATGATATAATGGTGTGCTAGAGGAAAGCATACTCAATTGAACATTGATTGAAAGGTGCACCCGAAATATGGGCTGGGTCGCACGATCAATGTTTGAATGGTGACTAAATGACAAAAGAAGTAGAATGAACTATCGACCATTAACTTACAAGCAATAGGGTTGTTAGAAGTTTTAAAATTTTCACATCATAGTGCATTTGTCGGTATTCCGGTTAGAAACAACACGGGGAACAAGGAATAATGGTGATGGTGAGAAGTATCACTATGTATCCAGGATTCTCAAGACATGGTGAAATTCGCATGACATTCTTGACATAAAAGATGGTAATACTTCAAGGTAAAGAAGAACAAATGATGGGTAGCAAGGAACTCAAGGTATAACACAGAACACGAACAAGTTTGTGTTGAACGGAAGGCAATAAAGTGGTCGATGATTAACACAAAACATTGAGGGCAAGTAAGGTATTTCTCAACATGGATTCAATCGATATCCTTGAAGAGCTCGGAATGTTGATGATGATCATGACACATTTATCGAGAGGTTTCATGAAGATATAATCGCTCATCGACAACATCAAGCAAAAGAAAGGATGTAGCGAAAAGTTATTGAAACCACAGATATGACACAAACTTGGAATCAAGCTAGTTGTTCAAGGCGAAATGATATGATGAGGAAAATCAACGTAAGCTTAGCTCATCATCGAAAATTGTGCTCCGAGAAGAAGGACCGGGTAGCACAGTAAAAAGTTTGCACGATAATGATATAGCCGATAAGGCTAGGAATGACTTGAAGGATTATTAAACTCGTAAGCAACATAAATTACTTAGAGTTATTGAATTGGAGTGCGGAATCGATTCACTTATCGGTGTTCTCGAGTGACTAATAACTCAGAACCTGGGGGAATCTGAAATCGGTGAGAAGCAATACTAGATGAAGACTCACAGGAAGCAACATAGTTCTCGAGATACCAGAGGGTAATACTCGAGGAAGATCAAAATGAAGGTTGTGGAGATGTATCGATCAACAAAAGACAAGTGCTTTAACTTGTCTGAGAAATGGAATTAAGGAAAAAATATGGTCGGAACCATGATTGCAAAGGATCAATACACAGATACCAGACGATATCTTATTAAGGAAATAGTTATTATTACAAGAAGCTTTTATGATAGGATCTATACCGTGTCCATGGGCATGAACACAAAGTTCAAGGTCGACTCCACTTCTCCAATGCATAACCTTTCATTCACTTCTCATTTTTCGAAGAAGTTGTAATGTTTAAATTTTATGTAGCAAAACTCCAGAAGAGTATGACTCGTGAAAACTTTTGAGGTCACACATATTAAGGAGCGGTACTACCGTGAGTACCCGCGGTACTACCGTGAGTACCCGCGGTACTACCGCGCCTACGACCGGTACTACCGCAAGGCACTGCGGTACTACCGCTCGGAAGAGCAGTACTACCGCATGCCCCCAGAACAGCAAAACTAGGAGTCCTTCATTTTGCAAAGAGACGGAGAAACGGAGGATTCCCAAAAGAGCCAAAGGAAAGGTGGTGCAAAAAGGAACAGACATGTACGTGTTGATTCCACCCAAACCTTTCCAACGCGGACCCCCTCTTAATAGTACGGCTTTCCTATGACTCAAATCTACCGAAAAGAAATGTAGAGAAACACCATCTTCAATAGTCTTCGAGGGGCACCAAATCATCTTGTGCCTAGTCATGATATGTCTGAAAAGCTCAATGCACACGATTAGTCCACAAATGCATTGTCATCAATCACCAAAACAACTAAGGAATAAATATGCCCTTACAATGTGCGTGTGTGAAAGAGACATGGACAACACACGATAAAATAGAGAAAAAGCGTGTGTGTCTTATGCAAACATATCACACATGCATCTTCAACAGTGGAAGCGAGGTGAGGAGATAGTGTGTGGTTGTTTGCAACCGACAAAGAAAGACCCCTAGCACATGGCCAAGAGAGGTCTGACAAACAAGCGAGAGAGGTCGAGAGAGACATATGGAGAAAATGCAGACATGGGGAGGAGAGAGTGTATGTTTGTGACAGAGAGATCCCCTAGAGATTGTGATGGGACTACATGGGTGGGAGATCGAGTGACAAGGTGTGTGCGCGATAGAAGATACCCCGAGAGATATTAAGATAGACGTATGGATGGAAGGCGACAATACATGTGTTCCTGATGGCTAGTGAGATATAGTCATACTTAGGGGGGAGTGCGTGTGCCTATGATGGAGTGAGGGATTATGTTACTTAGGGGGGTGCGTGTCACATAGAGAGAGAACAAGGGCGGAGAGTGTTAGATGGGTCTATGTAGCACAAGCGAGATATGTGTATGTGTGAACCAGGGAGATATAAAGTTTGAGAGAGATAGAGGAGCCCCGATACGGCTAAGTGGTGCGTCAGATAGCTGAGAGGGGGAAAGAGATACTCCATCCATTCTATAATGCAGTGCATATAAATTTTTTAGAAGTCAAACTTTGGAAACTTTGACCAGGTTTACGCAAATATTATTTATATCTACAATACCAAAGATACATCATACGAAACTACATCGCATGATGAATCTAATGATATATGTTTGTCGTTCTAGATGTAAATGTTTTTCTCCATGTACATGGTCAAACTTTGTGATGATTGACTTTTCAATAAATCTATATGCTATGGACCGAAGAGAGTGCCTAAGTCGAGAGAGATCAAGTGCGTGTGAAGGAGCATGAGTGAGTGTGCGTGTGTGTGTGAAAGAGAGAGGGACTACAAACAATAAAATAGAGAGAGCGTGTGTGTGTTCATTTCTTATGCAAACATATCACGCATGCATCTCCGAGATAGAAAAGAGAGGTGAAGAGATACACTAAGATAGCTAGTGTGTGATTGTTTGCAACAGAGAGAGACACCCATATAGCACATGTCCAATAGAGGTCTAGCCAACAAGGGACAAATGTCGAGAGGGACGCATGGAGAAGATGGACGCATGGGGAGGTAGAGAGGGTGTGTTTGTGATAGAGAGATCCCCTCGAGATCGTGAGGGGACTATATGGGTGGGAGATCAAGGGCGAGGTGTGTGTGCGATAGAAAGATGCCCCAAGAGAAATCGAGATAGGCGAAGTGAGGGAAAGAGATAATGCACATGTTTGTGATGGGGACTAAGTATTAGTCATATACATAGGGGGGACTGCGTGTGCCTACAATTGAGTGAGAGACAATCATACTTGGCTAGGCGTGAGAATGTGTGTGTGTGTGCGTGTGAGATGGAGATAGAATGAGGGAGAGAGAGAGAGAGTTTTAGATGGGTCTATAGAGTGCGAGTGAGAGATGGAGAGTTTGAGAGAGAGAGGGAAGAGCTCCGGGATGGCAGAGTGGTGCGTGAGAGAGTTACTGGCAACGAGCTAGGGAATTTGTGTGCGTACGATGTGTGCACCCAAGATATTTAGCTTGAACTAGAGAATCATACATAGTGTACCAGAGAGACCTATACATGGAGTGTGCATGCGAACTAGAAAGACCCCCCCTCACACAGAGAGAGATAGAGAGAGAGGGAGAGGGACCGACAAGGTTTGTGTTTGGATGCGTGCGATAGAATTGAAGATTGTCAGCGCGAGAGAGAATAGGAGTCTGGGAGAGGGGGGTCGGGTTTATGCATCAAAGACTGATATAAACCATGTTTCGATATAAAATTGCATTCAAATATTTGAATTGGAGAACATGTTGTCTGCAATCCACACATGAACGGAGATATGCGTATCAAACAAGTTCATTAATTTGACTTTCAACATGTTCATGGAGTACTATAATACAGTACAACATGCTACTCAATTGAGGTGTTCAATTTTGAATTTATTTCACTATTTTGACCTGGTGAACGAGCTATTTCATTGAATCGAGATATTTCATTTTGGGTTTGATTCCCATATTTTGAGTGGGTCAACTATTTGTCATATAGTAAATTGTTAGCAACGAGCATGTAAAAACACATTAGTCCCGAGCATCATCTCACCATCTAAAAAAGAAGTGGCAAGCTAATATTTCAAAATTTGATTCGAATAGACTTGGTAAGGTAGACATGGATGCTCGTTCTCCCAAAATTTGAACGAACCACTTGATACGTCCATTTTGCATCATGCTTTTATATTGATATTTACTGCATTATGGGTTGTTATTACACATTATGTCACAATACTTATGCTTGTTCTCTCTTATTTACAAGGTTTACATGAAGAGGGAGAATGCCGGTAGCTGGAATTCTGGGCTGGAAAAGGAGCAAATGTTAGAGACCTATTCTGCACAACTCCAAAAGTCCTCAAACTCCACGGAAGTTATTTTTGGAAATAATAAAAAATACTGAGCGAAGATAATACCAGAGGGGGCCCACACCCTGGCCACGAGGGTGGGGCGCGCGCCCTACCCCCCTGGGCGCTCCCCATGCCTCATGGGCCCCCTGGCAGGCCTCCGGTGCCCATCTTCTGCTATATGAAGTCTTTCGTCCGAGAAAAAAATCATAAGCAAGCTTTCGGGAAGAAACTCCGCCGCCACGAGGCGGAACCTTGGCGGAACTAATCTAGGGCCCGGCGGAGCTGTTCTGCCGGGGAAACTTACCTCCGGGAGGGGGAAATCATCGCCATCGTCATCACCAACGCTCCTCTCATCCGGAGAGGGCCAATCTCCATCAACATCTTCACCAGCACCATCTCCTCTCAAACCCTAGTTCATCTCTTGTATCCAATCTTTGTCCCAAAGCCTCAGATTGGTCCTGTTGGTTGCTAGTAGTGTTGATTACTCGTTGTAGTTGATGCTAGTTGGTTTATTTGGTGGAAGATCATATGTTCAGATCCATTATGCATATTAATACCCCTCTGATTATGAACATGAATATCCTATGTGAGTAGTTACGTTTGTTCCTGAGGACATGGGAGAAGTCTTGCTATTAGTAGTCATGTGAATTTGGTATTCGTTCGATATTTTGATGAGATGTATGTTGTCTCTCCTCTAGTGGTGTTATGTGAACGTCGACTACATGACACTTCACCATTGTTTGGGCCTAGAGGAAGGCATTGGGAAGTAATAAGTAGATGATGGGTTGCTAGAGTGACAGAAGCTTAAACCCTAGTTTATGTGTTGCTTCGTAAGGGGCTGATTTGGATCCATATGTTTCATGCTATGGTTAGGTTTACCTTAATACTTCTTTTGTAGTTGCGGATGCTTGCAATAGGAGTTAATCATAAGTGGGATGCTTGTCCAAGTAAGGAAAACACCCAAGCACCGGTCCACCCACATATCAAATTATCAAAGTACCGAACGCGAATCATATGAGCGTGATGAAAACTAGCTTGACGATAATTCCCATGTGTCCTCGGGAGCGCTTTTCTCTATATAAGAGTTTGTCCAGGCTTGTCCTTTGATACAAAAAGGATTGGGCCATCTTGCTGCACTTTATTTACACTTGTTACTTGTTACCCGTTACAAATTACTTTATCACAAAACTATCTGTTACCGATAATTTCAGTGCTCGCAGAGAATACCTTGCTGAAAACCGCTTATCATTTCCTTCTGCTCCTCGTTGGATTCGACACTCTTACTTATCAAAAGGACTACGATAGATCCCCTATACTTGTGGGTCATCAAGACTCTTTTCTGGCACCGTTGCCGGGGAGTGAAGCGCCTTTGGTAGGTGGAATTTGGCAAGGAAAAAATTTATATAGTGTGCTGAAATTTACTGTCACTTGTTACTATGGAAAGTAATCCTCTGAGGGGCTTGTTCGGGGTATCTTCACCCCAACCAGTAGAGCAAAGAGTTTCTCCTCAACCTACTGAACCTACTGAAAATGTTTACTTTGAAATTCCTTCGGGTATGATAGAGAAACTGCTAGCTAATCCTTTTATAGGAGATGGAACATTGCATCCCGATTTACACTTAATCTATGTGGATGAAGTTTGTGGATTATTTAAGCTTGCAGGTATGCCCGATGATGTTATCAAGAAGAAGGTCTTCCCTTTATCTTTGAAGGGAGATGCATTGACATGGTATAGGCTATGTGATGATATGGGATCATGGGACTACAAACGATTGAAATTGGAATTTCACCAGAAGTTTTATCCTATGCACCTTGTTCATCATGATCGTAATTATATATATATAATTTCTGGCCTCGCGAAGGAGAAAGCATCGCTCAAGCTTGGGGGAGGCTTAAGTCAATGTTATATTCATGCCCCAATCATGAGCTCTCAAGAGAAATGATTATTCAAAAATTTTATGCTCGGCTTTCTGACAACAATCGCTCCATGCTCGATACTTCGTGCACTGGTTCTTTTATGATGAAGACTATTGAATTCAGATGGGGTTTATTGGAAAGAATTAAACGCAACTCTGAAGATTGGGATCTCGACGAAGGTAAGGAGTCAGGTATAACACCTAAGTTTGATTGTGTTAAATCTTTTATGGATACCGATGTTTTCCGTAAATTTAGCACTAAAAATATGGACTTGACTCTGAGATAGTAGCTTCTTTTTGTGAATCCTTTGCTACTCATGTTGATCTCCCTAAGGAGAAGTGGTTTAAATATCATCCTCCCATAGAAGTAAAAGTAGTTGAACCTATTAAAGTTGAAGAAAAGACCATCACTTATAATGATCCTATTGTTCCTACTGCTTATGTTGAGAAACCACCTTTCCCTATTAGAATAAAGGATCATCCTAAAGCTTCAACTGTGGTTCGTAAAAGCAATATTAGAACTTATACACCTCCTAAGCAAGTTAAAGTTGAACCTAATATTGCTATTGTTAAAGATCTCTTGGCTGATAAGTGATAATATCGATGGGCATGTTATTTACTTCTGTGATGAGACTGCTAGAATTGCTAAACCTGGTGCTAAAGATAAACATAGACCTGTGGTAGGCATGCCTGTTATTTTTGTTAAAATAGGAGATCATTGTTATCATGGCTTGTGTGATATGCGTGCTAGTGCTAGTGCAATACCTCACACTTTATACAAAGAAATTATGCATGATATTGCACCTGCTGAGATAGAAGATATCGATGTTACCATTAAGCTTGCCAATAGGGATACTATATCACCGATTGGGATTGTTAGAGATGTTGAAGTCTTGTGTGGGAAGGCTAAATATCCTGCTGATTTTCTTGTTCTTGGTTCCCCACAAGATAGCTTTTGTCCCATTATATTTGGTAGACCCTTGTTGAACACTGTTAATGCTAAGATAGACTGCGAAAAGGATGTTGTTACTATTGGTTTGGGTGATATGCCTCATGAGTTTAATTTTTCTAAATTTCGTAGACAACCCCGTGATGAGGAATTGCCTAGTAAAGATGAAATTATTGGTCTTGCTTCTATTGTCGTGCCTCCTAGTGATCCTTTAGAACAATATTTGCTAGACCATGAGAATGATATGTTTATGAATGAAAGAAGGGAAATAGATGAAGTATTCTTTAAATAGGGACCTATTCTGAAACACAACTTGCCTGTTGAAATCCTAGGGGATCCTCCTCCACCCCAAGGGTGATCCCGTGTTTGAGCTTAAACCATTGCCTGATACTCTTAAATATGCTTATCTTGATGAAAAGAAGATATATCATGTTATTATTAGTGCTAACCTTTCAGAGAAGGAGGAAGAGAATTTATTGAAAACTCTGAAGAAGCACCGTGCTGCTATCGGATATACTCTTGATGATCTTAAGGGCATTAGTCCCACTCTATGTGAACACAAAATAAATTTGGAAAAAGACGCCAAACCAGTTATTGATCACCAACGACGGCTAAATCCAAAGATGAAAGAAGTGGTAAGAAAGGAAATATTAAAGCTCCTTGAGGCATGTAATTTATCCTGTTGCTGATAGTTAGTGGGTAAGTCCTATCCATTATGTCCCTAAGAGGGGAGGTATTACTGTCGTTCCTAATCATAAAGATGAATTGATTCCGCAAAGAATTATTACAGGTTATAGGTTGGTAATTGTTTTCCGTAAATTAAATAAAGCTACTAAAAAGGATCATTACCCCTTGCCATTCATTGATCAAATGCTAGAAAGATTATCCAAACACACGCATTTTTGCTTTCTAGATGGTTATTCTGGTTTCTCTCAAATACCTGTGTCAGCTGATGATCAAGCAAAGACCAATTTTACTTGCCCTTTCGGTACTTTTGCTTATAGAGTATGCCTTTTGGTTTATGTAATGCACCTGCTACCTTTCAAAGATGCATGATGGCTATATTCTCTGATTTTTGTGAAAAGATTTGTGAGGTTTTCATGGACGATTTCTCCGTTTATGGATCCTCTTTTGTTGATTGCTTGAGCAACCTTGATCGAGTTTTGCAGAGATGTGAAGAAACTAACCTTGTCTTGAATTGGGAGAAATGCCACTTTATGGTTAATAAAGGCATTGTCTTGGGGCATAAAATTTCTGAAAGAGGTATTGAAGTTGATAAAGCTAAAGTTGATGCTATTGAAAAGATGCTGTGTCCCAAGGACATCAAAGGTATAAGTAGTTTCCTTGGTCATGCCGGTTTTTATAGAAGGCTCATTAAGGACTTCTCAAAAATTTCTCGGCCCCTGACTAATCTATTACAAAAAGATATCCCTTTTGTCTTTGATGATGATTGTGTAGAAGCATTTGAAATACTTAAGAAAGCATTAATTTCTGCACCTATTGTTCAGTCACCTGATTGAATTACCTTTTGAAATTATGTGTGATGCTAGTGATTATGCTGTAGGTGCTGTTCTAGGACAAAGGGTTGATAAGAAATTAAATGTTATTCAATATGCTAGTAAAACTCTATACAATGCCCAGAGAAATTGTGCTACTACTGAAAAGGAATTTTTAGCTGTTGTTTTTGCTTGTGATAAGTTCAGACCTTATATTGTTGATTCTAAAGTAACTATTCACACTGATCATGCTGCTATTAAATACCTTATGGAAGAGAAAGATGCTAAGCCTAGACTTATTAGATGGGTTCTCTGGCTACAAGAATTTGATTGGCATATTATTGATAGAAAGGGAGCTGAGAACTCCGTTGCAGACAACTTGTCTAGGTTAGAGAATGTTCTGGATGACCCACTACCTATTGATGATAGCTTTCCTGATGAACAATTAGCTTTCATAAATGCTTCTCGTACTACTCCATGGTATGCTGATTATGCTAATTACATTGTTGCTAAATTTATACCAATTTCACATACCAGCAAAAGAAAAGGTTTTTCTATGATTTGAGACATTACTTTTGGGATGACCCACATCTTTATAAAGGAGTAGATGGTATTATTAGATGTTGTGTACCTGAGCATGAACAGGAACAGATCCTATGCAAGTGTCACTCCGAAGCTTATGGAGGACACCACGCTGGAGATAGAACTGCACATAAGGTATTGCAATCTGGTTTTTATTGGCCTACTCTCTTCAAGGATGCCTGTAAGTTTGTCTTGTCTTGTGATGAATGTCAAAGAATTGGTAATATTAGTAGACGTCAAGAAATGCCTATGAATTATTCACTTGTTATTGAACCATTCGATGTTTGGGACTTTGATTATATGGGACCGTTTCCTTCCTCTAATGGGTATACACATACTTTAGTTGCTGTTGATCACGTTACTAAGTGGGTAGAATCTATTCGAACTAGTAGTGCTGATCATAATACTTCTATTAAGATGCTTAAAGAAGTTATTTTTCCGAGGTTTGGAGTCCCTTGATATTTAATGACTGATGGTGGTTCACACTTTATTCATGGTGCTTTTCGTAAAATGCTTGCTAAGTATGATGTTAATCATAGAATTGCATCTCCATATCACCCACAGTCTAGTGGTCAAGTAGAATTGAGTAATAGAGAGCTCAAGTTAATTTTGCAAAAGACTGTTAATAGATCTAGAAAGAATTGGTCCAAGAAACTTGATGATGCATTATGGGTCTATAGAACTGCATATAAAAATCCTATGGGTATATCTCCGTATAAAATGGTTTATGGAAAAGCATGTCACTTATCTCTCGAATTAGAACATAAGGCATATTGGGCCATTAAAGAGCTCAATTATGATTTCAAATTTGCCGGTGAGAAGAGGTTATTTGACATTAGCTCACTTGATGAATGGAGAACCCAAGCCTATGAGAATGCCAAACTGTTCAAAGAAAAAGTTAAAAGATGGCATGACAAAAGGATACAAAAGCGTGAGTTTAATGTAGGTGATTATGTATTGCTATACAACTCTCGTTTAAGATTTTTTTGCAGGAAAACTTCTCTCTAAATGGGAAGGTTGTTACGTTATCGAGGAGGTCTATCGTTCCAGTGCCATAAAAATCAACAACTTTGAAGGCACAAATCCGAAGGTGGTTAACGGTCAAAGAATGAAACATTATATCTCAGGTAATCCCATAAATGTTGAAACTAATATTATTGAAACCGTAACCCCGGAGGAATACATAAAGGACACCTTCCAGAACATTTCAGACTCCGAAAAGGAATAGGTATGTGGTACGGTAAGTAAACTGACTCCAAAACAGTTCTAATGGCAATTTTTCTCCGTTTTGGAATATTTAGAAAAATAGGAAAATAAGAAGCAGTCCGGGAAGGACACGAGGCTTCCACGAGGGTGGGAGGCGTGCCCTACCCCCTGGGCGCGCCCCCTGCCTCGTGGGCACCCTGTGCGCTCTCCGGACTCCGTTTTCTTGCACGATACTTCTTTTGGTCGGTAAAAATTCATTATACAATCTCCCGAAGGTTTTGACCACCGTACTACGCAATTATCCTCTGTTCTTGTTTTGAGCTGTTTTTCTGACAGATCTAGATCACCATGACGTCTCCAGGTGCCCCCAAGGACAAGGTCTTCGAGAAGGTCATCAACCCCTACCTCGCGGAGGTGCTGCAACACCCTCAAACCATTGAGGTGCATGAGGGGGTGCTGCACATCCGCGATGTTGAGGGACCAAGGAGGACCGAAAGCGTGGAGACAAGGCTCGAGGCAATGGAGCAACAAGTTTTCAAGTGTCAGGAGATGGTGGAGCGTGGACTTGACTCCAATCACATAATGATCACGGAGTTCACCAACAACCACAAGCTGGACGCCAAGGACATTGGGGAGGCCATCTTCAAGCTTCATGAGAAAACCGAGCACCTCCAAGCCCAGATCTATGACCTGCAAAACCAAAACTGTGAGTATGAAAATAGATTCAAGAGGATGAGTTTGGCTGCAGATTTAAGGATCCCGGAGACTCGATCATCCTTCTATGATGGTGAGCCTATGCCTTGGAAGAGGGACGACAAGCCTACATCATCAACAACTCCATCTCCTTCACCAGCAAAAGAGATATAATCACATGGGTATGGGCACTCCCCTTGGCAACTGCCAAGCTTGGGGGAGGTGCCCCGGTATCGTATCACCATCACGCTCCTATCTTATATCGTTTTTCTTAGTTTGATCCTTTTGGTAATATCTTGATCTAGTAGAATAAAGTTTTAGTATGATTTAGTTTTGAGTTTTGCTTTATGATCCCTTTATGTAATTGAGTCCGTGAGCTATGTAATAAAGATTAGTGTTGAGTCAAGGGCTTGATTATCTTGCTATGTACTTAAGGGAATAAAAGAGAAAGAAAGAATAAAAAGATACAAAGAGATCATATTGATCTTATGGAGAGTAATAACTTCACATATAAAGAGTATGATGATTAAAAATTGTTGAGAGTTGACAAACATAGTTTTGGTCATCGTTGAAATTAATAGGAAGTAATAAAGAAAGAGAAGTTTCACATATAAATATACTATCTTGGGCATCTTTTATAATTGTGAGCACTCATTAAAATATGACATGCTAAGGAGTTAATGTTGGACAAGGAAGACAACGTAATGGGTTATGTTTTCTTGTATCCAAAATAAAGTATATTGTCATAGATCATCTAACATGTTGAGCTTGCCTTTCTCCCTCATGCTAGCCAAATTCTTTGCACCAAGTAGAGATACTACTTGTGCTTCCAAACACCCTTAAACCCAGTTTTGCCATGAGAGTCCACCATATCTACCTATGGATTGAGTAAGATCCTTCAAGTAAGTTGTCATCGGTGCATGCAATAAAAATTGCTCTCTAAATATGTATGATTTATTAGTGTGGAGAAAATAAGCTTTAGACGATCTTGTGATGTGGAAGAAATAAAAGCGACGGACTGCATAATAAAGGTCCACATCACAAGTGGCAATATAAAGTGACGTTCTTTTGCATTAAGATTTCGTACATCCAACCATGAAAGCGCATGAGAACCTCTGCTTCCCTCTGCGAAGGGCCTATATTTTACTTTTATCTCTTACCCTTATGCAAGAGTCATGGTGATCTTCACCTTTCCTTTTTACATTTTATCCTTTGGCAAGCACCTTGTGTTGGAAAGATCTTGGTATATATATATCCAATTGGATGTAAGTTAGCATGAACTATTATTGTTGACATTACCCTTGAGGTAAAAGGTTGGGAGGTGAAACTATAAGCCCCTATCTTTCTATGTCCGATTAAAACTCCGTAACCACAAGTATTGCGTGAGTGTTAGCAATTGTGAAAGACTAAATGATAGTTGAGTATGTGGACTTGCTGAAAAGCTCTTATATTGACTCTTTCCGATGTTATGATAAATTGCAATTGCTTCAATGACTGAGATTATAGTTTGTTAGTTCTCAATGAAGTTTCTGATTCACACTTTACATTGTGAATATATTATTACTTGAGCATAAGAAATCATATGACAATATCCATATATGTTGCTGTTATAAGAATGATCATGATGCCCTCATGTCCGTATTTTATTTTATCGACACCTCTATCTCTAAACATGTGGACATATTTACCGTTATCGGCTTCCGCTTGAGGACAAACGAGGTCTAAGCTTGGGGGAGTTGATACGTCCATTTTGCATCATGCTTTTATATTGATATTTATTGCATTATGGGCTGTTATTACACATTATGTCACAATACATTTGCCTATTCTCTCTTATTTACAAGGTTTACATGAAGAGGGAGAATGTCGGCAGCTGGAATTCTGGGCTGGAAAAGGAGCAAATATTAGAGACCTATTCTGCACAACTCCAAAAGTCCTCAAACTCCACGGAAGTTATTTTTGGAAATAATAAAAATACTGGGCGAAGAAAATACCAGAGGGGGCCCACACCCTGGCCACGAGGGTGGGGGCGCGCCCTACCCCCCTGGGCGCGCCCCCTGCCTCGTGGGCCCCCTGGCAGGCCTCCGGTGCCCATATTCTGCTATATGAAGTCTTTCGTCCGAGAAAAAATCGTAAGCAAGCTTTCGGGAAGAAACTCCGCCGCCACGAGGCGGAACCAATCTAGGGCTCCGGTAGAGCTGTTCTGCCGGGGAAACTTCCCTCCGGGAGGGGGAAATCATCGCCATCGTCATCACCAACGCTCCTCTCATCGGGAGAGGGCCAATCTCCATCAACATCTTCACCAGCACCATCTCCTCTCAAACCCTAGTTCATCTCTTGTATCCAATCTTTGTCCCGAAGCCTCAGATTGGTACCTGTGGGTTGCTTGTAGTGTTGATTACTCCTTGTAGTTGATGCTAGTTGGTTTATTTGGTGGAAGATCATATGTTCAGATCCATTATGCATATTAATACCCCTCTGATTATGAACATGAATATGCTATGTGAGTAGTTACGTTTGTTCCTGAGGACATGGGAGAAGTCTTGCTATTAGTAGTCATGTGAATTTGGTATTCGTTCGATATTTTGATGAGATGTATGTTGTCTCTCCTCTAGTGGTGTTATGTGAACGTCGACTACATGACACTTCACCATTGTTTGGGCCTAGAGGAAGGCATTGGGAAGTAATAAGTAGATGATGGGTTGCTAGAGTGACAGAAGCTTAAACCCTAGTTTATGTGTTGCTTCGTAAGGGGCTGATTTGGATCCATATGTTTCATGCTATGGTTAGGTTTACCTTAATACTTCTTTTGTAGTTGCGGATGCTTGCAATAGGAGTTAATCATAAGTGGGATGCTTGTCCAAGTAAGGACAACACCCAAGCACCGGTCCACCCACATATCAAATTATCAAAGTACCGAACGCGAATCATATGAGCGTGATGAAAACTAGCTTGACGATAATTCCCATGTGTCCTCGGGAGCGCTTTTCTCTATATAAGAGTTTGTCCAGGCTTGTCCTTTGCTACAAAAAGGATTGGGCCATCTTGCTGCACTTTATTTACACTTGTTACTTGTTACCCGTTACAAATTACTTTATCACAAAACTATCTGTTACCGATAATTTCAGTGCTCGCCGAGAATACCTTGCTGAAAACCGCTTATCATTTCCTTCTGCTCCTCGTTGGGTTCGACACTCTTACTTATCGAAAGGAATACGATAGATCCCCTATACTTGTGGGTCATCACCGCTAAACACCCTCTACTCAGTGGAATTTGCCTAATCAAATAAATTGGAGAGGCGAAATTACCGGCCTATGTGGGACACGCATCAATTGGCCTGTTTTACATTGAGGGTGGGTTCGTAACTTCATCCAAGCGCGCCTTCTCCTCGGCCGAAAGGAAAATTGCCGAATAATTCATAAACCATGGGCGGCAAAACATCCTCTCCTCGCCTGAAATCACTCGCGCCGACTATTTCAAAACACGCCCTCCTCGGCAGAAATCGCTCGCGCCCACTATTTCAAAACACGCCATCCTCGCCCGAAATCGCTCGCACCCACTATTTCAAAACACGCCCTCCTCGCCCGAAATCGCTCGCGCCCAATATTTCAAAACACGCCCTCCTCACCCGAAATCGCTCGCGCCCACTATTTGGGAGAAGCAAAGTTACTCTACTATCCCCAACCCTCAGTACATAGACCCAAGCCCAGAAGCCTAAAGGCAGGGGTAGAACTATTACTCCCCACATTTCAGAGAAATGCGTCCATAAGACATGGTTCCCCCTCCCAATTCCCCATTCATACATCATGGGCGCCAAATCACCTTCTCCCCGGAGGCTCCCTTCTCTCCAGCCACAAAACCTCATCCCCTCCTCGCGCCCCCCACCGCACGAAATTCACCACCACCCTCCTCCCCAATGCCGGAGACATTGTCCCTTTGTCATCGCGCACTGGGCCATGTGCCTCTTACTTCGTGCTGTCGGAGCTACCTCGATGACAGCCACGTGAACCGTACCAGAGCCGATTCACCCCTGCCGTCGTGCACGCCGCTAGAGTCTCTCCAACTTCGAATGCGTCTAGGGCCCCGACATTGCTTCCCCGTAGTCGGCGACCGTCGTGACATCTTTGCTTTCCTGCCGCCGGTAGCTACTACAATCGCGCCGGCCTCGCCGACTCGGCAGCTGGAGTTGCCTACTTCACCGGGCTGCAAGATAGGTCGTACACTCATCTTAAATCACTTAGTTTAGGCATCAATTGTCTGAATTGTTTTTCTGGGCCAATCGATTCCCAATGGGAAGCAGCACCCCTCATGGCAGCGGAGCTCCTAGGCTGCCGATTGGCTAGTGTCTAACGTAAGGATGTGCTACCTCTTAAGCACTGCGTTGGTTTTCCCTTGAAGAGGAAAGGGTGATGTAGTAAAGTAGCGTAAGTATTTCCCTCAGTTTTTGAGAACCAAGGTATCATCCAGTAGGAGATCACGCACGAGTCCCACACACCTACACAAACAAATAAGAACCTCGCAACCAACGCGGTAAAGGGGTTGTCAATCCCTCAACGGTCACTTACGAGAGTGAGATCTGATAGATATGATAAGATAATATTTTTGGTATTTTTATGATAAAGAGAAATAAAGATGCAAAGTAAAATAAAAGGAAATAAAAATAACTAAGTGTTGAAAGATTAATTATGATGGAAAATAGACCCGGGGGCCATAGGTTTCACTAGTGGCTTCTCTCAAGAGCATAAGTATTACGGTGGGTAAACGAATTACTGTCGACCAATTGATAGAATTGAGCATAGTTATGAGAATATCTAGGTATGATCATGTATATAGGCATCACGTCCGCGACAAGTAGACCGAAACGATTCTGCATCTACTACTATTACTCCACACATCAACCGCTATCCAGCATGCATGTAGAGTATTAAGTTCATAAGAACAGAGTAACGCTTTAAGCAAGATGACATGATGTAGAGGAATAAACTCATGCAATTTGATATAAACCCCATCTTTTTATCCTCGATGGCAACAATACAATATGTGTCGTTTCCCCTACTGTCACTGGGATCGAGCACCGCAAGATTGAACCCAAAGATAAGCACCTCTCCCATTGCAAGAAAGATCAATCTAGTAGGCCAAACCAAACTGATAATTCGAAGAGACTTGCAAAGATAACCAATCATACATAAAAGAATTCAGAGGAGATTCAAATATTGTTCATAGATAATCTTGATCATAAACCCACAATTCATCGGATCTCGACAAACACACCGCAAAAGAAGATTACATCGAATAGATCTCCAAGAAGATCGAGGAGAACTTTGTGTTGAGATCCAAAGAGAGAGAAGAAGCCATCTAGCTAATAACTATGGACCCGAAGGTCTGAGGTAAACTACTCACACATCATCGGAGAGGCTATGGTGTTGATGTAGAAGCCCTCCGTGATCAACGCCCCCTCCGGCGGAGCGCCGGAAAAGGCCCCAAGATGGGATCTCACGGGTACAGAAGGTTGCGGCGGTGGAAATAGGGTTTTGGCTCCGTATCTCATAGTTTGGGGGTACGTAGGTATATATAGGGGGGAGAAGTACGTCGGTGGAGCAACGAGGGGCCCACGAGGGTGGAGGGCGCGCCCAGGGGGGTAGGCGCGCCCTCCTGCCTCGTGCCTTCCTCGTTGATTACTTTACGTAGACTCCAAGTCCTCTGGATCACGTTTGTTCCGAAAATCACATTCCCGAAGGTTCCATTCCGTTTGGACTCCATTTGATATCCTTTTCCTTCGAAACACTGAAATAGGCAAAAAAACAGCAATTTGGGCTGGCCCTCCGGTTAATAGGTTAGTCCCAAAAATAATATATTAGTGTATAATAAAGCCCATTAAACATCCAAAACAGAATATAATATAGCATGGAACAATAAAAAATTATAGATAAGTTGGAGACGTATCAAGCATCCCCAAGCTTAATTCCTGCTCGTCCTCGAGTAGGTAAATGATAAAAACAGAATTTTTTATGTGGAATGCTACTTAGCATAATTTTCAATGTAATTCTCTTATTTGTGGTATGAATATTCAGATCCAAAAGATTCAAGATAAAAGTTTAATATTGACATAAAAAATAATAATAATACTTCAAGCATACTAACTAAGCAATTATGTCTTCTCAAAATAACATGGCCAAAGAAAGTTATCCCTACAAAATCATATAGTCTGGCTATGCTCTATCTTCATCACACAAAGTATTTAAATCATGCACAACCCCGATGACAAGCCAAGCAATTGTTTCATACTTTTGGTGTTCTCAAACTTTTTCAATCTTCACGCAATACATGAGCGTGAGCCATGGACATAGCACTATATGTGGAATAGAATGGTGGTTGTGGAGAAGACAAAAAGGAGAAGATAGTCTCACATCAACTAGGCGTATCAACGGGCTATGGAGATGCCCATCAATAGATATCAATGTGAGTGAGTAGGGACTGCCATGCAACAGATGCACTAGAGCTATAAGTATATGAAAGCTCAACAAAAGAAACGAAGTGGGTGTGCATCCAACTCTCTTGCTCACGAAGACCTAGGGCATTTTGAGGAAGCCCATCATTGGAATATACAAGCCAAGTTCTATAATGAAAAGTTCCCACCAGTATATGAAAGTGATATCATAGGAGACTCTCTCTATCATGAAGACCATGGTGCTACTTTGAAGCACAAGTGTGGAAAAAGGATAGTAGCATTGTCCCTTCTCTCTTTTTCTCTCATTTTTTTCTTTCCCCTTTTTTTATTATTTGGGCCTTTTCTCTTTTTTTATGGCCTCTTTTTTTACTTTTTTTTATTTTTCGTCCGGAGTCTCATCCCGACTTGTGGGGGAATCATAGTCTCCATCATCCTTTCCTCACTTGGGACAATGCTCTAATAATGATGATCATCACACTTTTATTACTTACAACTCAACAATTACAACTCAATACTTAGAACAAAATATGACTCTATGTGAATGCCTCCGGCGGTGTACCAGGATATGCTATGAATCAAGAGTGACATGTATGAAAGAATTATGAACGGTGGCTTTGCCACAAATACGATGTCAACTACATGATCATGCAAAGCAATATGACAATGATGGAGCGTGTCATAGTAAACGGAACGGTGGTAAGCTGCATGGCAATATATCTCGGAATGGTTATGGAAATGCCATGATAGGTAGGTATGGTGGCTGTTTTGAGGAAGGTATATGGTGGGTGTATGATACCGGCGAAAAGTGCACGGTATTAGAGAGGCTAGCAATGGTGGAAGGATGAAAAGTGTGTATAATCCATGGACTCAACATTAGTCATAAAGAACTCATATACTTGTTGCAAAAATCTACAAGTTATCAAAGCAAAGTATTACGCGCATGCTCCTAGGGGGATAGATTGGTAGGAAAAGACCATCGCTCGTCCCCGACCGCCACTCATAAAGAAGACAATCAATAAATAAATCATGATCTGACTTCATCACATAACGGTTCACCATACGTGCATGCTATGGGAATCACAAACTTTAACACAAGTATTCCTCAAATCCACAACTACTCAACTAGCATGACTCTAATATCACCATCTTCATATCTCAAAACAATTATCAAGCATCAAACTTCTCATAGTATTCAACACACTCATAAGAATTTTTTTTACTAATCTTGGATGCCTATCATAATTAAAGCAAATTACCATGCTGTTTTGTAGGACTCTCAAAATAATATAAGTGAAGCATGAGAGAACAATAGTTTCTATAAAACAAATCCACCACCATGCTCTAAAAGATATAAGTGAAGCACTAGAGCAAAAACTATATAGCTCAAAAGATATAAGTGAAGCACATAGAGTATTCTAATAAATTCCGAATCATGTGTGTGTCTCTCAAAAGGTGTGTACAGCAAGGATGATTGTGGTAAACTAAAAAGCAAAGACTCAAATCATACAAGACGCTCCAAGCAAAACACATAGCATGTGGTGAATAGAAATATAGCTCCAAGTAAAGTTACCGATGGACGAAGACGAAAGAGGGGATGCCTTCCGGGGCATCCCCAAGATTTGGCTTTTTGGTGTCCTTAGATTATCTTGGGGTGCCACGGGCGCTTAGGCTCTTTGAAAGGATCGAGATGGACCTAGAGGGGGGGTGAATAGGTACACTTACAAATTTTAATTGTTTCTTAGCAATTTTAGGCACTAATGTGGAATATGAAAGTGAGCCTAACAATCGCAAGTGTAGTACTAAGTGCTAAGCAAAATAAACAAGTAACACAAGTATGTAAGTAAACAAGCACAATATGATATAAGTAAGTGCTAAGAGACAAGTAACCACAAGTAGAGAGTTAGGGTTAGGAATAACCACAACTCCGGGAGACGAGGATGTATGCCGATGTTCACTTCCTTGGAGGGAAGCTACGTCACCGTTAGAGAGGTGGATGTTACCACGAAGGCACACCAACGCCACGAAGGCTCACCCTATTCTCCCTTTGAGACAACACCACGAAGTTCTCAACCACTAGTGGTAGACCTTGGGGTGGTCTCCAAACCCTCACAAACTTTTCCGGGGGTAATCACAAAGGTCGATTCCTCTCCGAAAGACTCCTACCGCCTAGGAGTTTCCAACCTCCAAGAGTAACAAGATCGATGGCGAAATGCTCAGGACTTGCTAAAATCATGAATTCCTTGGGTGCAAAGAAGGGGAAGAGGTGGATCTATCACTTGATCGGACAACTTCTCTCCAAAGCTCTCAAATCCCTTAGGGATCTAAGATTTGGTGTGGAGGAATGAGAGAGAGAGAGTGAGAAGTGTTCTAGGGTTTGTTCAAAGTGAATGGTCAACCCTCCCCTGTGAAGAAGAAGGGATATATATAGTGTGAGCACAAATATGGCCGTTGTAGTGCAAGTGAATGGGCAGGCCGGACATCCGGGCTAGGAGCCAGACATCCGGCCTGGCAAGCCACTTGAAGAACAAGGCAGAACAGAGCAGGAAACAGAGGGGCCGGACATCCGGGGGTCAAGCCCAGACATCCGGCACAACAGGAAAGCCCGGACATCCGGAAGATAGCCGGATATCCGGGGAGCCCACAAGCGTTTACAGAATCATATCAGTTTTACGGGCAATAAGGGGCTGGACATCCGGGATAGGGCCCGGACATCCGGCGAGACAGGAAGGCCCGGATATCCGGCGAACACCCGGACATCCGGCGTAAAACAGACAACCTTCTGTAAAGGGGAAAGGCAAGAGCCAGATATCCGGGGCATGAGCCGGACATCCGGAGAGCGACCTGGACATCCGGCACTCCTAGAGACAGAATGATTCAAAGATAAGGATGGATAAAAAGAACTATGGGAAGGAGTATTTTGACTAGAGCAAGTCTTTTACGAACCCAATCGATCCCCTCTTAATAGTGAGGGATCCTATACTCAAGGAAACAAAATGTAACATCATTTTAACACTTCATCCTTGAGAGAAACCACTTCGTATGCTCTTGATCCACACACACTTTGACGAACCGGGGACCAACACCTGAGATTCACTTGACAACCATTGTTAGTCCCCTACATGTAGATTGTCATTAACATCAAAACATAATGTAAGGGCATGATGGCACTTTAAATCTCCCCCTTTTTGTTTGTTGATGACAATCATACATGTAGTATCATAGATGTAATAAATAATCTTAGCAATGACAATCATGAGAGCAAAAAGGATACAAAATATGTTTAGTTACAATTTGCTTTTAGCTCCCCCTTATTGTGTGCATGCGATGAATATATTAGGATGACCAACACAAAAGTTCACATATGAAATCATCATAACACATCAAATAGACTGAGAACATTTCATGGCCACACGATAATAACATAGTCTCAGACGAACAAGTGGCCACACGATAATAACATAGTCTCAAACGAACAAGTCCATAGGTAGCAACATAAAGTTGGAATAACATATCATAGCATGACCATATTACTAAGATACTACTTCTCCCCCTTTGACAGCAACAAGTAAAAAGGGGCGAAGAACTAAACGGTCTCGGTCACTCCTGGCGGATGTCACCATCAACAACAAAGAACTCTGGGTACTCATCATGAGACGGGAAACCGAAGGTGGAGGTGGATGGAGCCGCAGGAATCGGATCATCATCACTCACGGGGCTCCCACGGTCACGAAGACGCTGCTTGAGCTGATTGTTGGAGATGATGAGGCGCTTCTGAACATCATGATTCTGCTGACAGCTGAAAGTGATCGCCTTCATGATAGCAGACTGAGCCTTACCCAAGAATGATGCAAGACGGCCACGAGGGGCGGTCGAGGAAGTTGGAACAGAAGAACCAGTGGGCTGAGTAGGAGCAGCTGTCTTCCCACCAGCAGACCTCTTAGGCTGAGTAGGAGCAGTAGCCACCACGCACATATGAGGAGGAGGCTTCCAAATGGAGTGCACATCTGACTTAACCACCTCAAAGGGAGCAGTGTGATCAATCAGAGCCTGAATAAATGGAGCATGAGGGAACTGGCGTGTTTGAATGAAACTGCAAAGATGGATCTCATGCCAAATGAAATTGGCTGTGTCCATAGGCTCAGTGGGTTTGTCATGCATACGAACCATCAAGTCAATGCAATAGTTGCAAGCCCTCGAGCGATCTCCCTTCTTATGGTAGAGAGTGCGAAGCACACACTGATAGAGGATGAAGAAGGGAGCACGGAAGATGGATACCTCATTGACTGGATATGCTTTTTCTTCTTCAGTGAGCTAAGAGGGAGGTTTTACAAGTGGCAAGCAAGCATCAATCCCTTTGGGCTTGTACTCTGGATCCATACTGTGGATGCAATGGCCAACACCGGTGAGACCCAAAATCTGAACAAACCTATCATAGGTGATGCTCAGTGTAGTGTCATCGGTCATCCAAGTGAGAGTGTTGTCCGGACCAAAGAAACAGGTGGCATAGAACTGTAGAATGGCAGCTTCACTCCAATCACACCTGAAGGTCATTGCGGGACCAAGAGTCATATCATCAATGATCTTGACCGGATCGTGAGGGAACATGGCAGGATTATCACGCAGGAAGTTTACATCCAAGTATGAGTGAGGAGCAAGGCCACGCCCATGGACAAAACTGGAATAGAGATCCTGCTGCATACGAGTCCAGAACCGAGGATCTTCGGCATCGGCCACCATCTCATATTGATTGACATCCCGACGGAACTGAAGATATTGCCCCGCCCCCACAGTTGTGAAGTCGTGAGTGGGGCGACCTCCACTGTTAGGAAGCTCCATGGAGATGCGACGACCATGGACAATGGGCATTGCAGAACCACGAACTTGAGGCACCGGCACCCTCCTAGTACCGGGCTTGGACTGTCCAACAGGCTGTCTTGGTGCACTGTCATCCTCTTCCTCCCCAACATAGTCCGCATCATCAGGATCCGAGGCCGACAGACTGGTGGATGGTGCCCGCTTCTTCTTCTTGGTGGTGGTGGTCTTCTTCTTCTTAGGCCGAGCATGCTCACTGGAGTCGGTTGAGCCTTGCCGAGGATCAACTGGAAAGGATAACGACTAGGTTCCGATAAGAAGAAGCCAACAAGTAGGAACACGGATAAAATGATTAGCCGAGTACACAGAGAGATTTTTAGGCTTAGGCAAGAGACACCAAAACTCGAGAAAGATATAGATGCCAAGATTTGCATGAGAGAATGAAGCCCTAAGGTCACCATAAAAGAGAATGGAGTAGAGATAGCATCCATACCCCAGGAAGAAGGCACGGGGCAATTGGGGCCGCAGTTCTTGGTTCGTGCCATGAGGAACTCCGGCGGTGAATCCACGGTACACCGGTCCCTCCCGAGGGATTCACACCACAACCCAAGAAATGGATTGGATAGAATCGTAGATCGGGAGGAGGGGAATCCGTGAGCAGGAGATCGGGGCCGGAGGTCGGTGCAGAGGGTCGGGGTAGCACCGGAGCGCCGGCCCGGCGGCGGCGACTGTGAGGCGAGAGGTGGATAGGAGCGAAAGAAGTGAGTAACCGCCCCCAAATCCCACGCCCCTCCCCAGTCATATGTGGCTGCGGGCGACGGGCCGGACATCCGCGGCAAGGCCCGGATATCCGGCGAGCAGTAGACAGAGAACAGAAGAAGCAGCGCCAATGGGTCAGACATCCGGGTATAACCCCGGATATCCGGCGTGAGGAAATCAGGCAGCATGGGTTTAGGGCCCGGATGTCCGGCTGAGGCCCGGATGTCCGGCCACTGGAAGTGGTTGATGATCGTTTTGAGTGGCAAGGAAATTATCCCAGGGCCCGGATGTCCGGCAGGGGAGCCGGATGTCCGGCCACTGGACAGAAGAGCAGGGCAAGGGAAAGATGTGAAGGGGGCCAATAAGTATAATTTGATATAGACTCCACCAAGAAGTTTTTCTTGAGACTAATAGGGGTGAAAACCTGAGAAATCTAAGGCCATACTAAGATGTATTAACAATCCAAAATATATTAAGAAGGAAAGGTCTAGACAAGCATTGTACAAGCGGTGACCAAGGTCACCATGTTTGAGCATATGGAACATGGTATCACAAAGATGTAAACTTTGAGCACATGGTCACGACTCCATCATGTTAAAGTACCCTAGTTCGAAAACTATGATAAGTTTGAGAGTGTTTGTTATTTTTATGCATTATGTAAGGTGAGAGTACTCATGAATTGAGTGTCTCCCCCTAAATATATGCCTACATCAAGACAAGACATTTAGTTTATGCATGAATGGGTACTAGATTTCACATAATGTTGTCAAGCTCCAAGATACCAAGTTCACGCCTAAGTTGACAAAACCTTGCTTCGTCCAATGGCTTGGTGAAAATATCTGCAAGTTGCTTATCTGTGCCAACATGAGCAATGTCAATATCACCCTTCTCCACATGATCTCTCAAGAAGTGATACCTGATATCAATATGCTTGGTGCGGGTATGATCTTTGGGGTTCTCAGCAATATTGATGGCACTTTAATTATCACATAGAAGAGGCACATGTCTATAGGTGATACCGTAATCCTTCAAAGTTTGCCTCATCCATAGTAATTGAGTTGCACAGCTGGCGGTCGCAATGTATTCAGCTTCTGCGGTGGAGAGGGCAACACAATTTTGTTTCTTCGAGAACCAACTTACCAAGGAGCGTCCAAGAAATTGACATGCACCGGAGGTGGACTTAGGATCCACCTTGTCTCCGGCCCAATCCGCATCCGTGTACCCAATGAGATCAAACTTAGCATCCTTGGGGTACCATAGGGAAAGCTTGAAATCTAGCACACATGCGTACACTAAACATGATGTCTGGTCTAGATGCACAAAGATAAAGCAACGAACCAATCATAGAGCAGTATTTAGATGGTTCGAAGGGGGTACCGTTTGAGTCTTCAATGAGTACAATTTTGGTTGGCATGGGTGTCATGGGCTAGCATTAGTCATGCCAAATTTCGCTAGGATATCCTTGAGGTATTTTGCTTGAGACAAGAAAATTCCTTCTTGAAATTGTTGAATTTGAAATCCGAGGAAGAACTTCAAATCCGTATTGAGTGACATTTCAAAATTCTTGGTCATTGAAGCCGCAAACTTCTTGCACAAATGAATGTTAGGAGAACCAAAAATGATATCATCTACATAGATTTGGCATAAGATCAAATCACCTTTGTCCCTCTTAGTAAAAAGAGTGGGATCGATCACCCCTCTCACAAAACCATCATCGAGTAAAAACTTCTTAAGATGATCATACCAAGCACGAGGTGCTTGTTTGAGGCGATACAAAGCCTTATGAAGTTTATACACATAGTCTTTGTGATCGGGATCAACGAACCCAGGTGGTTGTGATACATATACTTCTTCTTGCAGAGGACCGTTAAGGAAAGCACTCTTCACATCCATTTGATGTAATGTAAAACCATTGAAAGCAGCATAAGCAAGTAAGATGTGAATGGATTCAAGATGGGCAACGGGGGCGAAGGTCTCACCAAAGTCCAAACCTTCAACTTGTGAGTACCCTTGTGCCACTAACCTTGCCTTGTTGCGGATGATTAACCCATTCTCATCTTGCTTGTTCTTGAAAACCCATTTTGTTCCAATGACATTGTGTTCCGTAGTTGGCCTTTTGACTAATGACCACACTTGGTTGCGCTCAAAACTATTCAAATCTTCTTGCATAGCAATGAGACAATCATTGTCCATCAAAGCTTCTTGTACCTTGAGAGGTTCAACACTAGACACAAACGAGAAGTGAGCACAAAAGTTTGTCAATTGTTTACGAGTGACTCTACCTTCCGATATGCCGGTGAGGATTTTATCAATATCAACACGACCGGCCACTCGAGGCATGATGGAGGTAAGTGTTTCACGAGGTTCAACTTCATGTCCATCATCCACGTCCTCAACATATGGATCATTAATGTGTGGTGGAAGATCTTCTTCTTCATCTTGCATTTGTTGAGGTTCATTGTTAATGATTGCACTTTCTTGTTCTTGCCCTTGAGGATGATCTTGCTCTTGATGATCACTATGAAGAGGAGCTTGATCATCATCTTGTACTTGGTCTACGGGCATTGGTTGAACAATAGGAGCTTGTGGTGGTATGGGTGTTGACGTAGTTTGATGATGTGTGAAGCTTCCATCTTCTTCTTCTTCAGCATGAGGTTCTTGTTCCATTGGGAGAAGTGCGCCAACACCCATGGTCAAGATATCTTGAGAAGAATCGTCTTCACCTACATCACTTAGATTAACTTGCTCCCCATGGGAGCCATTAAATTCATCAAACACCATGTCACAAGTTTCTACAACACATACATTGGATTTGTTGTAGACTCTATAGGTGTGAGAGTTTGATCCATAGCCAATAAATATACCCTCAGTTGTTTTAGATTGAAATTTTCCTAACCGCTCTCTTTTGTTGAGGATGAAGCATTTGCACCCAAATACACGAAAGTACTTGATATTTGGCTTGTTCCCGGTTAGGAGCTCATATTGAGTCTTTTCCAACATCGTGCGGAGGAAGAGCCGGTTTGATGCATGACATGCAGTGTTGACGGCCTCAGCCCAAAAACTATGTGGCGAC
The DNA here is from genome assembly GCF_018294505.1 of Triticum aestivum. Lineage (NCBI taxonomy): Eukaryota > Viridiplantae > Streptophyta > Magnoliopsida > Poales > Poaceae > Triticum > Triticum aestivum. The sequence continues at coordinate 315,276,625 of NC_057799.1, forward strand.
TTGTATTTATCCAACATGGACCTTGCCATCTCCACAAGTTTGCGGTTCTTCCTTTCTGCTACACCATTTTGCTGGGGAGTGTATGGAGCTGAATATTGATGCTCAATCCCTTCATCACTAAGGAACTCTTCCAAGGTGTAGTTCTTGAACTCAGATCCATTATCACTTCTTATTGCCAGAATTTCTTTGTCAAACTTGCGTTGTGCTTGCTTGGCAAAATCAACGAAGGTGATCTTCGTCTCATCCTTGGATTTGAGGAAGAAGACCCATGTATACCTTGAGTAATCATCCACAATGACAAGCCCATACTTTTCCCACCAAGACTATCCCATGAAGGAGGCCCAAAAAGATCCACATGAAGGAGCTCCAAAGGCCTTGAAGTAGACACAATATTCTTGGGTGGGTGCTTTGATTGATGTTGCTTCCCGGCTATGCATGCACTACACACATGATCTTTCTCAAAAGAGACATTTGTTAGTCCAAGGATGTGATTTCCCTTTAAGAGATCTTGAAGATTTCTCATGCCGACATGGGCTAGCCAGCGATGCCATAGCCACCCCTTGTCGGCCTTGGCCATTAGACAAGTTGCATGGAATGTGCTCTCTTTCGAGAAATCAACCGTGTAAAGGTTGCCATCCAACTCTCCAACAAAGGCCACTTTGAGAGTATCTCTCTTAAAGACTTTCACATCCGTTAGTCCAAATAGTGTATCATAACCAACAGAAGCCAATTGGCGAACAGAAAGCAAATGATATTTAAGGGATTGGACAAGCATGACATTTGCAAGAGACATGTCATTTGTGATAGCCACCTTACCCAAACCGAGTACCTGTCCTTTTGTTCCTCCACCAAACATAATGCTCATAAATGGTTGAATAGCTTCCATGAAATTGTAGAGCAATTTGCTATCTCCGGTCATATGATTGGTACATCCACTATCAATCACCCATTTTACTCCACCGGAGAAGGCAACCTACACACAATTATTACTTGGTTAGAGGCACCCATTTTGCAATGGGACCTCTCAAGTTAGTCACAAGTGTCTTAGGGACCCAAATAGCATAAAACCGAAATGCATTTCGAGGACCAACAAACTTTGCATAAACTTCTCCATCCTTAGTCTTACGAAGTACATAGGATGGAGGCATGAACTCTTTTGGCTTGTTGAGAGTGGGCATGCCCCTTGTGGCCTTCCCACTAACAACCTTACCTTTCTCCTCGTGCCCTTCTCGTAGAAAAGTTTCTTTTAGAGGGGTGGTGCACTTTTGAGAGGATGTCTTCTTCTTGCTTGTGCTCGGGTCAAACCCGAGTCCCTCTTTGGCAAACACCTCATTGTGTTGGCTCAACACCTCATTAAGGTTCTTTTGCCCTTGAGCACATGTCATGAGCCCTTTCTCGATTTGAGCTTTGAGAAAGCAATTCTCCTCAAGTATAGATGCTAGATCACTACTAGAGTTAGTAGTACAAGCATCAACATTGATAATAGGAGAAGAGTAAGCCTTGGCTAGAGTTTCAAGATAAGTAAGCTTGAGTGTCTCAAAACTCTTTGTAAGAAGGGTGAGCTCTTCTTCCTTGGTCTTGAGGACACGGATAGGAGCTCACAATCCTTATAGAGAGAAGCATTAGACTTTACAAGCTTACTTTTATCATTCATCAACTCTTCGCAAGAGTCAATAGCCTTTTTCAAGGAGGCAAGATCTCTAGTATGAACATCAATGTTTGCACCAATTTTTAAGCATAGTTCATCATTGCGTTCTTCCTCATATTGGACTTTCCGCTCAAGGATTTCATATTTTTCCTTTTCCTCGGTGACGAGGGTTTTGAGTTACTTAATGGAAATGGTGTGCTTACTCACCATCTCCATAAGCATACGAAACATAGTGAGCTTCTTTCCTTTAAGGGAGCACATGAACTTATTTAGTTTAGCAAGCATAGGATCATTTATATAATCATCCTCATAACTATCCTCCGCATCAAGATACTCATCACTAGGAGTAGGAGGAGTGAAAAGAGGAGGGTTTGATCGTGGGGTTACCTTGACCTTGTCAGGAGAGTGTTGGTCCTCTCCATCTTCTACCACGGCCATCGCCATGAGACACTTGTGACCGTTGCCCTTGTAATCCTTCATGTAGTTGTAGGTGACAACTTCACCACTCTTGTTGACTAGCCTCAATGTGTTTTGAGAATCTTGAGCAACTCCGGCAACACCACTAACATCATCTGGATCGGATTCTTCTTGAGCAACCATTGCTTTTCCATCTCTCTTCTTGAGCTTGGAGTTCAAAGGATCTGGCAACTTCTTCTTGGGAAAGGTCTTGGGAAACCTTGGTTTATCTTCTCTCTTCTCATAAGGGCACTCGTTGGAGAAGTGGTTGGTTTCTTCACAGTTGTAGCATTTTCTTACTTTCTTCTTTTGAAACCTTCCCTTGAATTTTCCCGCGCTAAACTTCTTGACAAAGAGAGCCATGTCTTCATATGAAGGGCCCTCATCGGATTCAACCTCATCACCATCTTCATCATCATCATCTTCTTCTTCTTCTTCACTTTGCTCATCTTCACATACATGCTTGGCCTTCAATGCAAGATTGATCTTCGACGATGGAGTACCATGCATGGCAAGATGTTTGTAGCATTTGCCTTTGACTATTCAAATAGTTGGAAAGTGGATATGATGTCATCTGTAGTCATTTCCTTGAAGGCATGGTGTTGTCTTATGTCCCATACCATCTGATGGTGATATGGAGCAAGAGCATGGAGCAACTTGTCCACAAGGAATCGCTTAGTCATGTTGACTCCATCTTGTGTCTTGTCACACTCACACGACTCAATATCAGCGGTGAGAGTCATGAGACACTCAAGGAGTTGATTTGGAGTTTCACCTTTCTCCATACAAAAGTTTTGCAATTGCCCCTTGGCAATTTCATATTGAGCACTCCGGAGGGTGGAGGTACCGGACTTGCTCAAATCACGAATTCCTTGGGTGCAAAGAAGGGGAAGAGGTGGATCTATCACTTCATCGGACAACTTCTCTCCAAAGCTCTCAAATCCCTTGGGGATCTATGATTTGGTGTGGAGGAATGAGAGAGAGAGAGTGAGAAGTGTTCTAGGGTCTGTTCAAAGTGAATGGTCAACCCTCTCCTGTGAAGAAGAAGGGCTATATATAGTGTGAGCACAAATATGGCCATTGTAGTGCAAGTGAACAGGCAGGCCGGACATCCGGCCTAGGGGCCGGACATCCGGCCTGGCAAGTCACTTGAAGAATAAGGCAGAACAGAGCAGGAAACAGAGGGGCCGGACATCCGGGGGTCAAGCCCGGACATCCGGCACAACAGGAAAGCCAGGACATCCGGAAGATAGCCGGATATCCGGGGAGCCCACAAGCGTTTACAGAATCATATCAGTTTTACGGGCAGTAAGGGGCCGGACATCCGGGATAGGGCCCGGATATCCGGCGAGACAGGAAGGCCCGGATATCCGGCGAACACCCGGACATCCGGCATAAAACAAACAACCTTCTGTAAAGGGGAAAGGCAAGAGCCAGATATCCGGGGCATGAGCCGGACATCCGAAGAGCGGCTCGGAAATCCGGCACTCCCAGAGACAGAATGATTCAAAGATAAGGATGGATAAAAAGAACTATGGGAAGGAGTATTTTGACTAGAGCAAGTTTTTACGAACCCAATCGATCCCCTCTTAGTAGTGCGGGATCCTATACTCAAGGAAACAAAATTTAACATCATTTTAACACTTCATCCTTGAGAGAAACCACTTCGTATGCTCTTGATCCACACGCAATTTGACGAACCGGGGACCAACACCTGAGATTCACTTGACAACCATTGTTAGTCCCCTACATGTAGATTGTCATTAACATCAAAACATAATGTAAGGGCATGATTGCACTTTCACTCTTGCCACCCCTTGTTTCATAATCCATCAAATCTTTTACCCAAAACTTGAAAACTTCACAACACAAAACTTAACAAAAAATCTCATGAGCTCCGTTAGCGAAAGAAAACAAAAGACCACTTCAAGGTACTGTAATGAACTCATTGTTTATTTATATTGGTGTTAAACCTACTGTATTCCAACTTCTCTATGGTTTATAAACTATTTTATTAGCCATAGGTTCATCAAAATAAGCAAACAACACACGAAAAACAGAATCTGTCAAAAACAGAACAGTCTGTAGTAATCTGTAACTAACGCAAACTTCTGGAACTCAGAAAAATCTACAAAAATAGGAAGACCTAGACAGTTTTTTTATTGATCTACTGCAATTGGAATCAGTATTTTATCACGTTCTGGTGATTTTTAACAATTGTTTTCGTGAACAGAAAGTTTCTGCAATTTTCAGCAGGATCAAATAACTATCATCCAAGAAGATCCTATAGGTTTAACTTGGCACAAACACTAATTAAAACATAAAAACAAATCTAACCAGAGGCTAGATCAAAGATTTATGGAATAACAGCAAGTAAAAATATTGGGTTGTCTCCCAACAAGCGCTTTTCTTTAATGCCTTTTAGCTAGGCATTGATAATTTTAATGATGCTCACATGAAAGACAAGAATTGAAGCACAAAGAGAGCATCATAAAACATGTGACAAACACATCTAAGTCTAACATACTTCCTATGCATATGCATCTTATAGGCAAACAAATTATCATAACAAGCAAAAACTAGAATATGCAAAGAAGCGGAAAGAAACAATAGCAATCTCAACATAACGAGGGGTAATTTAGTAACATGAGAATTTCTACAACCATATTTTCCTCTCTCATAATAATTACATGTAGGATCATAAGCAAATTCAACAAAATAGCTATCACATAACATATTCTCAACACGATCCACATGCATGCGAAGTTGACACTCTTCCAAAATAGTGGGATTATCATTAACTAAAGTCATGACCTCTCCAAACCCACTTTTATCAAAAATTTCATAAGATTGAACATTCTCCAAATATGTGGGATCTAAAGTTGACACTCTTCCAAACCCACTTTCAATATTATTGCAAACACTACTATCAATCTCATATTCATCATGGGGCTTAAATAAATTTTCAAGATCATAAGAAGAATCACCCCAATCATGATTATTGCAACAAGTAGTAGACATAGCAAAACTAGCATCCCCAAGCTTGGGGTTTTGCATATTATTAGCACAATTGACATTAAGAGAATTTATAGTAAAATCATTGCAATCATGCTTTTTATTCAAGGAGCTATCGTGAATCACTTCATAAGTTTGTTCTTTCAACACTTCATCACAATTTTTAGATTCACGAATTTCAAGCAAAACCTCATAAAGATAATCTAGTGCACAAAACTCACTAGCAATTGCTTCATCATAATTGGATCTCTTAAAAAGATTAGCAAGGGGATGAGGATCCATAACAATAGATTTTCAGCAAGCGAAGATGCAAACATATAGAAGGCACATGGCAACACAAGATCGAACGGAAGAAGGGCGAAGAAAAGGCAAAGGTGAAGTGGGGGAGAAGAAAACGAGAAGCAAATGGCAAATAATGTAATGCGAGGGATAAGAGTTTCTGATGGGTACTTCGTATGTCTTGACTTGACTTGACTTGGGGCGAATCTCCCCGGCAACGGCGCCAGAAATGGCTCGTTGTCGGGCAATCAAATCTTGACTTGTCTTCGCATAAGCCTCCCCGGCAACGGCGCCAGAAATCCTTCTTGCTACCTCTTGAGCACTGCGTTGGTTTTCCCTTGAAGAGGAAAGGGTGATGTAGTAAAGTAGCGTAAGTATTTCCCTCAGTTTTTGAGAACCAATGTATCAATCCAGTAGGAGATCACGCACGAGTCCCTCACACCTACACAAACAAATAAGAACCTCGCAACCAATGCGATAAAGGGGTTGTCAATCCCTCAACAGTCACTTACGAGAGTGAGATCTGATAGATATGATAAGATAATATTTTTAGTATTTTTGTGATAAAGAGAAATAAAGATGCAAAGTAAAATAAAAGGCAATAAAAATAACTAAGTGTTGAAAGATTAATTATGATGGAAAATAGACCCGAGGGCCATAGGTTTCACTAGTGGCTTCTCTCAAGAGCATAAGTATTACGGTGGGTAAACGAATTACTGTCGAGCAATTGATAGAATTGAGCATAGTTATGAGAATATCTAGGTATGATCATGTATATAGGCATCACGTCCACGACAAGTAGACCGAAACGATTCTGCATCTACTACTATTACTCCACACATCGAGCGCTATCCAGCATGCATCTAGAGTATTAAGTTCATAAGAACAGAGTAACGCCTTAAGAAAGATAACATGGTGTAGAGGAATAAACTCATGCAATATGATATAAACCCCATCTTTTTATCCTCGATGGCAACAATACAGTACGTGTCGTTTCCCCTACTGTCACTGGGATCGAGCACCGCAAGATTGAACCCAAAGCTAAGCACCTCTCCCATTGCAGGAAAGATCAATCTAGTAGGCCAAACCAAACTGATAATTCGAAGAGACTTGCAAAGATAACCAATCATACATAAAAGAATTCAGAGGAGATTCAAATATTGTTCATAGATAATCTTGATCATAAACCCACAATTCATCGGATCTCGACAAACACACCGCAAAAGAAGATTACATCGAATAGATCTCCAAGAAGATCGAGGAGAACATTGTATTGAGATCCAAAGAGAGAGAAGAAGCCATCTAGCTAATAACTATGGACCCGAAGGTCTGAGGTAAACTACTCACACATCATCGGAGAGGCTATGGTGTTGATGTAGAAGCCCTCCATGATCAGTGCCCCTCCGGCGGAGCGCAGGAAAAGGCCCCAAGATGGGATCTCACGGGTAAAGAAGGTTGCGGCGGTGGAAATAGGGTTTTGGCTCCATATCTGATAGTTTGGGGGTACGTAGGTATATATAGGAGTAAGAAGTACGTCGCTGGAGCAACGAGGGGCCCACGAGGGTGGAGGGCGCGCCCAGGGGGGTAGGCGCGCCCCCTGCCTCGTGCGATCCTCATTGATTACTTTACGTAGCCTCCAAGTCCTCTGGATCACGTTTGTTCCGAAAATCACGTTCCCGAAGGTTTCATTCTGTTTGGACTCCGTTTGATATCATTTTCCTTCGAAACACTGAAATAGGCAAAATAACAACAATTTGGGCTTGGCCTCCGTTTAATAGGTTAGTCCCAAAAATAATATAAAAGTGTATAATAAAGCCCATTAAACATCCAAAACAGAATATAATATAGCATGGAACAATAAAAAATTATAGATACGTTGGAGACGTATCAGGGTGCGGGGGTGCAAGTTCGTCGCAGAAGCGGTGCTTAGGTGGCTATCTTAGAGTTGCATGGGTGAAGGTACTGCCGCCGCTGGATCTGGATGACGGCGAGTCTTTGTCGATTAGCCGGTGGCAGCGCAACCATGGCTGTGCGGTGGGGCAGGGAGAGGGGTTTTGGTCGGAGCTCTTATGGCCACGGACGGCGGAGGCAGGCTGCTTTGCCGGTGGTCGCTGGCTCTTCTGGGAAGATTCTGAACAGTGTCAGCCAGGTGGCACAAGACGACCATCAAGCCATCCGGTGTAGATCGGACAATACCAAAATAAAATAAAATTGTGTGACCCCAATTTAGTTTTCAGTCAACAGACATGTGACCACTCTCGTACCTTACTGTTGATCTCTTAGGGTACTTCTTCAGATCAGAGATATGTGTCGTTTTTTACATTTTGCGTTTTCTGCATCTTAAGCCACACAGTCTTCCTTCTCACCGCAGCTGCTCCAACAAGGGAAGCATACACCAGAAGGGAGGTATAGTCCCCACTCAACAGTTCCCTGCATCAAATGTGCGTGCCTGACATGGACAGCCACAACAACTGCAGGGCCATCGACAAGTCAGCACATGATGCTCACTCCTATGGATGGCGGCCAGATAGGTTGTACCCTCATCTTACTTGTGTGCAACATTTATGGCTTTGTTATTCATCTAAGCATGGAAAATAGATTATCACATTTCACAGTATATTCATGTTGATCTCTTAATAGTCTTGTTCAGGAGTTAACGTTGTTCCATAGTTTAGATAAGTGACTTGTTCTTTAGGTAACGTTGTTCCATAGTTATCATCCATTAGCCAATGTTATGAAGGAAATATGCCCTAGAGGAATTAATAAAGTTGTTATTTTATATTATATTTCCTTATTCATGATAAAGGTTTATTATTCATGCTAGAATTGTATTGATCGGAAACTTAAATACATGTGTGAAAACATAAACAAATACTGTGTCCCTAGTGAGCCTCTACTAGACTAGCTCATTGATCAAAGATGGTTAAGGCTTCCTAACCATAGACATGTGTTGTCATTTGATAACGGGATCACATCATTAGGCGAATGATGTGATGAACAAGACCCATCCGTTAGCTTAGCGTAATGATCGTTCAGTTTATTGTTATTGCTTTCTTCATGTCAAATACATATTCCTTCGACTATGAGATTATGCAACTCCCGGATACTTGAGGAATACCTTGTGTGCTATCAAACATCACAACGTAACTGGGTGATCATAAATATGCTCTACAGGTATCTCCGAAGGTGTTTATTGAGTTGGCATAGATCGAGATTACGATTTGTCACTCCGAGTATCGGAGAGGTATCTCTGGGCCCTCTCGATAATACACATCATAAGCTTGCAAGCAAATGACTAAGGAGTTAGTCACAAGGTGATGTATTATGGAACAAGTAAAGAGACTTGCCGGTAACGACATTGAACAAGGTATGAAGATACCGACGATCGAATCTCGGGCAAGTAACATACTGATGGACAAAGGGAATTACGTATGTTCTCATAATGGTTCGACCGATAAAGATCTTCGTAGAATATGTAGGATCCAATATGGGCATCCAGGTTCCGCTATTGGTTATTGAACGGAGAGGTGTCTCGGTCATGTTTACATAGTTCTCGAGCCCGTAGGATCCGCACGCTTAACGTTCATTGACCATATAGTGTTATATGAGTTATATGTTTTGGTGACCGAATGTTGTTCGGAGTCCCGAATGAGATCATGGACATGATGAGGAGTCTCGAAATGGCCGAGAGGTTAAGATTGATATATAGGACGATGGTATTTGGACACCGGAAGTGTTTCGGGATGTATCGGGAAGGATCGGGTCACCGGAAGGGGTTCCGGGCACCCCCCGGCAAGTTATGGGCCTTATGGGCCAAACGAGGGGACAGACCAGCCCACAAGGAGCTGGTGCACCTCCTTCCTTGTTTGCCCAGCCCTAGGGAAGGAAAAGGGCGAGGGCTAGCCCCTCCTGCCTTTCCCTCTCATGGGAGAAAGGAAAGGGGGGGGGGGCGCCACCCTCCCCTGCCTTTCCCCGCACTTCAAATAAGGAAAGGGGCGCGGCTTGGGAGGGACCCCAACCAAGTAGGATTCGTCCTACTTGGGCGCCTCCTTTGGCTGCTCCTCCCTCCCACCTATATATATGTGGGAAGGGAGCGCCTAGCACACCACAGACAATTGCCTAGCCATGTGCGGCGCCCCCCTCCACCGTTTACACCCCCGGTCATATTTTTGTAGTGCTTAGGCGAAGCCCTACGGAGATCACTTCATCATCACCATCATCACGCTGTCGTGCTGCCAGAACTCATCTACTACCTCGCTGTCTTGCTGGATCAAGAAGGCGGAGGACGTCACCGAGCTGAATGTGTGTAGAACACGGAGGTGTCGTACGTTCGGTACTTCATCGGTTGGAGCGCGAAGAAGTTCGACTACATCAACCATGTTGTTAAATGCTTCCGCTTACAGTCTACGAGGGTACACGTGGAAAATCCCCATTGGTCTGGGCTGTTAACGGGTTATCAGATCCAAACAAGAACCCAATAGCTTAATGGCGACCTGTTATGGTGGATGCCACGTGTCGGTTACCCTTGACGAAAACAGTTCCATGACACGCGATTTATCATCATGGAAGTGGACACTTTCGTGATGATAATTTTGGTATTGTCATGGAACACTTCTATGACAACACATGTATGACTATCTTCATCCTGTCATAAAATCATCATGGATGTACATGCATGACAGAAAACGTGACCCACTGTGACAAACACGTATCATCACGGAAGTGTTTTTTTGTAGTGCAAGTTGACGGGATAAAATTTGTTTAGATTGGATAAATAGATCTCGATAAAATGCGAAATAAAATAAGTAATAAAAAAGTGCAGCAAGGTATTTTTGGGTTTTTGGGATAATAGATCTGAAAGCAAAAGCAAATAAAAATAGATCTCAAAGCAAATATGATAAATAATATACCCGAGGGCCGTAAATTTCACTAGTGGCTTCTCTCGAGAAAATAGTATACGGTGGGTAAACATATTACTGTTCGGCAATTGATAGAAGATCGAATAATTATGGCGATATCCAAGGCAATGATCAATATATAGGCATCATGTCCAAGATTAGTAGACCGACTCCTGCCTGCGTCTACTACTATTACTCCACACATCGACCGCTATCCAGCATGCATCTAGTGTCTTAAGTTCATGGAGAAACGGAGTAATGCAATAAGAACAATGACATGATGTAGACAAGATCTATTCATGTAGGAATAGCCCCATCTTGTTATCCTTAATAGCAACGATACATGTGTGTCTTGCTGCCCTTCTGTCACTGGGAAAGAACACCGCAAGATCAAACCCATCACAAAGCACCTCTTCCCATGGAAAGAAAAATCGATCTAGTTGGCCTAATTAAACCAAAGATTCGAAGAAGAAATACGAGGCTATAAATAATCATGCATATAAGAGATCAAAAGAAGACTAAAATAATATTCATGGATATAGATCTGATCATAAACTCAAAGTTCATCGGATCCCAACAAACACACCGCAAAAAAGAATTACATCAAATAGATCACCAAGAGACCATTGTATTTAGAATCAAGAGAGAGAGAGGAAGTCATCTAGCTACTGCCTACGGACCTATGAGGATGATGAACCCCTCTGTGATGGTGTCTATATTGGATCTCGTGGTTCTGAAACTTGCGGCGGCTGAATTGTGTTTCATCGACTCCCCTAGGGTTTCTGGAATATTTTGGAATTTTTAGGGCAAAGATGCGGTGCGGGAGGTCACCGAGGGGGCATAACTTCCATGGGCGCGCCTGGCTCCTAGGCGCGCCCTGGTGGGTTGTGCCCACCTCAAGCCTCCCCTCTGGTACTTCTTTGGCCCATTGGGTGTCTTCTGGTCCAAAAAAATCTCCAAAAAGTTTCGCTCCATTTGGACACCGTTTGGTATTGATATTCTGCAAAGTAAAAAACAAGCAAAAAAACAGCAAGTGGCATTGGACACTATGTCAATAGGTTAGTCCCAAAAATGATATAAAGTTGCTATAAAATGATTGTAAAACATCCAAGAATGATAATATAACAGCATGGAACACGCAAAAATTATAGATACATTGGAGACGTATCAGACATGTCAGAGGATAGATTGTCAGCTTTGTTGGCAACAACGTAGGTACCAAGGGCGAGGGACAAAGAGAACCATTTTCCTGCTCATTGAAACGAGGCGGACCAATAGGCAATGTTCTCGTTCATCCGTGGTTACCAGAATGTCGTCAACAGTAGTAACAGGGTCTTACTGACAGAGTGGTACACTAGGGTGTTTACTTAAGCAGTGAATTATTACTGCTTAGATCATATAAATCACCAGAAGGATTAAAAAACAATGGAAAGGAAATGTGATTATCAGATTATAAAGACCAATGGAAAGGAAAATGTGTTTAAACACATATTTCAGGGGTATACCCTTCCCAATGATAAGTAGAGCATGATATCCATGACAGGCTAGGAAGTAGAAAACCATTTAGGTAAGGGTAGAGGAATTTCATGACATTACCCATACAACAGTGTTTGGATAATTGATAAAGAAAATTTAGCATCGTGGTTCAAATGATCTTATTGAAGATCGGAGTACCACAGACATGCTTCGAGATAGCATTGACATGGTCTTCAAGCGAAGATCAGACTTTGGATACACAAAGAATCCGACAGGAACAACTTATAGAATACGTCTTACAATTTCCTCATGGAAGAATGGCTAACCTTGCTAAAAAGGATACTATAGCAATAGGTCATCCTCCTCCGGCCAGGTGTGCTAGGTGTGACATCACCTTACTGGGTCATTTAAAAACCAATGTTATAACTCTTGGAAATAGGTTCCAACCATCATATCTGACTGAGATTCATATCTAATTGGCGTCAGGATACCTCAGACTCAGGATGCCTGAGAAGAAAAGGTGCAACACAAATTGACGAGATGACATTGTAAGATTCTCGGGAAATGAACTATGTAAGCGGATTCAAAAACAAGAGTTCATCATTAAACCAAGGAGAGGATGAGGAGGTGGCTGATGGACTCAGCGACAATTTATCGAGATATCCAAAAAGATGGATTTCCACAGTTATGTAAACAAGGAGATAAGATTTGTCAGATCAAATGATATGATGATGTTTGCTCGAGGAAAACATACACAATTAAACATTGGTTGAAAAGTTCACTCGAAATATCGGTTGGGTTGCAGGACCAACGTCGGAATGGCGACTTAGCAACCAACACACTAAATTGGAATTATTGTCCATTAACTCCGAAGTAATAGGGTTGCTACAAATATTAAATTCTCACAACAGAGTTCACTTATGGGTATTCCGGTTGGAACATGGGGACCAAGAAAAGAATGGTGATGGTGAGAAGCATCATTGTATCAAGAATTCTTAAGAGGTGGAGCAATCCTCACAATATCCTTGACATAAAAGATAGTATTACTACAAGGTAGAACATAATACAAGCTGGATAGCACGTTGCATCCATAACATGAACAAGTTTGTGATGAAAGGAAGGTAAGGATGTTGCCAATGGTAACTCAAATTACCAAGGGACGAGGATGACACTAATCGTCATGAATTCGTTTGATATACTGGAAGGAGTCAAAATCTTGATGATGATCACTACAAATTTTGTCAAGAGACTCCACGAAGAAGCAATCGAATAGCGACCACATCAAACAAAAGGACTGATGCATCAAAAGATTATTGGATCCACTGATACAACATCAAGGCGGAATCAAGTTTGCCGTTCGAGGTGAACGATAACACGAGGAAGATCGACGTAAGCTTAGCTCATCGTCGAAAGTTGTGCTCTAGGAATAAGGACCAGGTAGCACAGTTAAAATTTGACGATAATGATATAGCCGATCAGGCTAGGAATGACGTGATCGAGTACAAACTCGTAAGCAACGAAGATTACCAAAAGTTGTTGAATCGCAGTGTGGACTCGATTCAATTGCCGGTGTGCTTGAGGGGTTTAACAACTCAGAACCCGTGGAAAAATGGAATCGGCGAGAATACTAGTTGATGAAGAACTCATAAGAAGTTATGCAGTTCCGTGATATTCTCGAGATACCGAAGAGGTAATACTCAAAGGTAGATCATAAGTTAAGTTGGACATGCATATTGATCTGCATAAGATAAGTGCTTTAACTTGTCCGAGAAATGAAATGAAAGGAGAACAATATGGTCGGAACCACGATTACAAATGATCAAAACGAAGATACAAGAAGCTGAAAAAATTATTAGAATATTATTTGGAGTTGCTCAAGTTTATTTGGTATTTATTTTATTGGCAAAAAGTGCAATTATTGCATTAGGAAAATATTTTCAAAATTGACTATGCTGGAATTAATGTTCACTGTGTTGTACAATATCACTAGTGATTTTAGAAATTAATTTGTTATTTTTACAAATTTGTTTGAATTTGATTTGGATCTAAAATATTTTTTGTAGAAAAAACACACGCACACACATAGTGGCAGGCCCAGGAGCGCCCAGCCAGCCCACTAGGCATTTTGGCCCAAGGCCTTCCCCACGCCGAAGCGCTACGCCACAGCCGCCCGCACCCGACTCCCCTCGCTCACCTCCCGCCGCTCTCGCTGCCCAGTGGGGCCTAACCCCAGGTCGCCCCAACCTCTCGCTATGCCGCTCGGGAGCAGCTCGCCCGCGCTCCCGTAACCGCCGCCCGCCTCTTGCTCGGGATGAGGCTTATCCTCTCGCAACCCCGAGACCAGACCTCGCCTATAAACGCCCCAGGGGCCCCTCTGCCACAATCGCCATCCGGCTTCTCCCCATGCCACTCGCACTGCTCGCCCCGCAATTTGGATCTCGCCAGAGCCGAGCCGCCTCCCCATCGATTCCGATGCCGGTGAGCACCCCTGAAACCTCATTCCTTCGTCAATCTACTCGCCGCTCCTGCGCGCATCATTTTGAAATTTTGGCTTCCCCTAGGTCGCGTCGGAGCAGCCAAACCAACAACCACGAGCCACCGGAGTTCGCGCAGCTCACCGGAGATCCGCCGCCTTCGCTCTGCCCCGTCCCGACGTCCTCGACGCACACCACCACCCCCACTGGGGTGACCACGCCGCGTCGCATCTCCCCGGCTGCTTCCCCGACGCCGGAGACCGCCGTAGCCTCCGTCCCTCCATCACCAGACGGTCGAGCAGGCGTCCCCTGCTCGTCGCTGATGCCGCTGCCCCGCTGTAAGCCGTCACCCCATCTCATCGATTCGATCTACCATAGACTACCCAAATTATATTAGGTTTAATGTTTTTTGGATTGAGCCACTATGCGGTTAACCGCGGTTTTCTTTTAAAACTATCGGTCTGTTTTCTGTTAATTAGCTGTCGCGGTGCATTTTATCTAATTATCGGCTATCCGCCATATAGATTCCGTAGCAGACCCTGCTTAGCCAACTACGGGCTGCCACGTGGCCAGGGACCTAGTTGATGTCGTTTTATTCACAGATTGGCCCTTGAACTTCAAATAGCCACAAATTTTTGACCGTAGATCCAAATTTGATGAAACCAACGGCAGAATGTTCGTCTCGAATCGCATTATCCAGAGAACCCATCTTTGCAAACTTTTGTTTTTTCAAGTTTGAATGGTTTTAAATTCAAATTCAAACACTGTTTAGCCACATCTACTAAATCGTAGATCTGTTTAAATTAATTCTTTTTCCACTTTGTCACCGTACCCAAATCCTATGACCTGAACTTGACACTTTTTCCACAACTAGGATCCTTCCATGACTATTTTACACATATGCCTTGTACACATGTTAGATCACATCACTATTTTTGAACCCCATGTCACATGTTGTTTTTTCACCTAGGAATTTTGTTCATAAAGTTGAGTGTGTTGGATTTTCATTTGGATTTTCTGTGTCTTTTTGGTTGTGCATGTTATTTTGGTTCTGTGAAATGATTGCTTATGTGAGTCTATTTACTTTGGTGATAGATTGTCCGAAGTGCGAAGCAAATTATTATGATTCTCTAGAGTTGAACCACCAGTACCAAGGCAAGTTCGCATTTGACCATACTTTCAATTACATATGTTTTATATGCACGTATCGTTTGAGGTAGGATTGCATGGTAGTAATTTATGCCGGATGGCTATGCTTTTACCTAGTAGTTAATTTGAGGTAGGTCTGAACTATAAAACCTTTGTCACCACTGTGTAGGATTATTTTGATGGGGAACGAAGCATGAAAATTAAAAAAATTCCTACGAAACACCAAAGATCTAATCTAGGAGATGCATAGCAACGAGAGGGGAGTGTGTGTACATACCTTTGTAGACCGAAAGTGAAAGCGTATATAACGCGGTTGATGTAGTCATACTTTTCACGAACCAATCCAATCTAGCGCCCAATGGACGACACCTCCGCGTACAGCACACGTGCGGCTCGATGACGTCTCGTCCTTCTTGATCCAGCAAGCAAGAGAGGAGAAGTAGATGGGATTTCAACCAGCACGACGTCATGGTGGAGATGGTGGTGATGCAATCTCAGCAGGGCTTCGCCAAACGCTGCCAGAACCAATCTGAGGAGAAAATGGAGTTTTGGGAGAGGTAGGCTGCCGCTGGGAACTGGGATTTGGTGTGTCCAGCCCCTCCCTTTCCCCCTCTATTTATAGGAGGCAAGGGGGAGGGCTGGGCCACAGCCTTGGCCCCTCCTCCAAGTGAGGGGGCGCCGGCCTAGGGTCGAATCCTCCCTCCCCAAGGCACCCAGGGGGTGCCTTCCCCCCTTAGGACTCTACCCTCTCTCCATGTTCTAGGCACATGGGCATCTCGGGGATGGTGCCCCTGGCTAATGTAGGCCAGGGCGCACCCCCTACAGCCCATGTTGGCCCCCGGGGCAGGTGGAGCCCTGGTAGACCCCCGGACCCCTTTTGGCACTCCCAGTACAATACCGATAATGCCCGAAACTTTTCTGACGGCCGAAATAGGACTTTCTATATATGCATCTTTACCTTCGGAGCTCCTCGTGATGTCCAGGATCTCATTCGGGACTCCGAACAACATTCGGTTACCAATGCACATATCCCAATACTACTCTAGCGTCAACAAACGTTAAGCGTGCGGACACTACGGGTTCGAGAATCATGTAGGCATGACCAAGACACCTCTCCGGTCAATAAGAAATAGCGGGACCTAGATGAACGTATTGGTTCCTACATATTCCACGAACATCTTTATCGGGTGAACCACGATGTCGAGGATTCAGTTAATCCCGCATGCAATTCCCTTTGTCCAGCGATGTGTTACTTGCCCGAGATTCGATCGTCGGTATCTCCATACCTAGTTCAATCTCGTTACCAGCTAGTCTCTTTACTTGTTCCGTAATACAAGATACTGTGACTAAATTCATTAGTCACATGAAGCTTCTTATGATGTTGTATTACCGAGAGGGCCCAAAGATATCTCTCCATCACACGGAGTGACAAATCACAGTCACGATCCATGCAACCTAAAAGACACCTTCGGAGATACCTGTAGAACACCTTTATGATCACCCAGTTACGAAGTGATGTTTGATAGCACACAAGGCATTCCTCAGATATCCCAGAGTGGCATGACCTCATGGTCTAAGGAACAGATACTTGACATGAACAAAGCTATAACAAATAAACTAAGCTATACGATCTGTTTCTAAGCTTACGGTTGGGTCTTGGCCATCACGTCATTCTCCTAATGATGTGATCCCATTATCAAGTGACAACTCATGTCTATAGTTAGGAAATCTTAACCATCTTTGATCAACGAGCTAGTCTAGTAGAGGCTTACTAGGGACACTATGTTGTTTATGTATCAACACATGTATTTAGGTTTCCGGTCAATACAATTCTAGCATGAATAATAAACATTTATTATGAACGGGAAATATGATAATAAACATTTTATTATTGCCTTTAGGGCATATTTCCAACATATTTTGCCTCGCTAATGTAGACGTGGTTTGAGAAGTGTTCATGGTGAGACATGAGTGACAAGGTAGTAGTCAGGACCAAGAATTTAAATGAACTACCTAGGCAGAATTGGTTTGAATGGTGGTGAAGTACAGTGGGATCATGCATGGGAAATCCATGGTGGTGCACACTTTGTGGTCTGCCGCCCAGGCTTAAAGGGATCAAACATGTTTTCATGTCTAGAAACCTACGTGTGCAGCCACAAGCCAATATGGGTTCTTGCTTACTTGAGTAGTTAGTGTAACCTCTTCTGGGATGGGCTAGCAGATGTGGAATGAGTAGGTGTACCGGCCTATCCGTGGGTTAAGAGGGAATTCTTTCGAAAGACTATGTCTTGATCTTTTGATCAAGGAGGTGGTCGAGTCTTGTGGGGAAAAGTGCACAAACCTCTGCACAGTGTCCACCTAACTGATTAGCCATGTCCCCGGCTACGAACAATTTGAGCTTTTAGTAGTGGAAATGCCGGGAGATCTCATCACCTTTAATTAAATCAGTAGGGTTTAAATGAAACTTTGGGAATGGACTGAGTTGGGTTTGCCATCTCAATCTTATACTATTTTTGTAGAGGTAGAATAAATTCTTTTATGATTGGAAAAAATCAGCTTTATGCAAAGTTAACTTAGAGCCTTTCCACCAACCAAATTGCATGTACAACTAGGTTCATAATACTCTTATGATGTGACTTGCCAGTACATTCCATGTACTGACCTACACAACTACAATGTCTTATGTTGCAGGAATGTCTACGACGAGGAAGAGTTACGTTGTAGGGTTACGGTCTACACTCAACTTGCTGTTGGTGTTGATGGGACTTCACACCCTTATGATTGGTTTCATCTGTGTTATATGAGGAATAATCCGGATCTACGTTATCTTTTTAACATGTGATGTTATGGTATTTCATTGATATACTATGTGTGCTAGCATACTGATCCAGGGATAGCACAGAAAGCACAGAGGCCCCAACCGTACTGGGTCGGGTCACTACAAACTCCTTCTCTAGAAAGGACCCATTCTTGGCAACAAATATCTTGCCCTCTGCTACTTCTTGAGATTGCATTGGTTTTTTTTCTTTCAAGAGGAAATGGTGATGCATCAAAGTAGAGATAAGTATTTCCCTCAGTTAAGAACCAAGGTATCAAACTAGTAGGAGGAACACACAAGTCTCCAATAGTTGTACCTGCACAAGTCTCCAAGGTATCAAACAAATACTTGCACCCAACGCGATAAAGGGGTTGTCAATTCCTTCACGGTTACTTGCAAGGATGAGATCCGATACTGATGGATATAAAAGATAAGAAAAAGTGCAAAATAAAATAAAATAAAATAATTTGCAGTAAGGTATTTTTGTGTTTTTGATTTTGTAGATCTAAAAATAATATGATAAAATATAGACCCGGGGGCCATGGTTTTCACTAGAGGCATCTCTCTTGAATGAAAGCATACGGTGGGTAAACAGATTACTGTTGAGCAATTGGTAGAAAAGCCCATAGTTATGACGGTGTCCAAGCCAATGATCATGTATATAGGCATCGATCATGTCCGAAACAATTAGACCGACTCCTGCGTGCATCTACTACTATTACTCCACACATCGACCGCTATCCAGCATGCATGTAGTGTATTAAGTTAATAAGAACAGAGTAACGCCTTAAGGAAGATGACATGATGTAGAGGGATAGGTCCAACCGATATGAACTAATCCCATCCTTTTATCCTTAATAAAAACAATAGAAATACATGTCATGTCCCTTTCTGTCACTGGGATTGAGCACCGCAAGATTGAACCCATTACAAAGCACCTCTCCCATTGCAAGAAAAATCAATCTATTTGGCCAAACCAAATCAATAGATGGAAGAGAAATACAAAGCTATATAAATCATGCATAAAAGAGTTCAGAGAAGACTCAAATAATATTCATAGATAATCTCATCATAAACCCACAATTCATCATATCTCAACAAACACACCGCAAAATAAGATTACATCGAATAGATCTCCAAGAACATCAAGGAGAACATTGTATTGAAGATCAAAGAGAGAGAAGAAGCCATCTAGCTACTAGCTATGGACCCGTAGGTCTGTGGTAAACTACTCACACATCATCAGAAGGGCAGCAAGGTTGATGTAGAAGCCCTCCCTGATCGAATCCCCCTCCGGCAGAGTACCAGCAAAGGTCCCCAGATGGGATCACATGAAGACAGAAACTTGAGGCAGCGAAAATGTATTTTTGGTGTGCCCCCTGGTCTTTGGGGAATATTTAGGTATTTATAGAAGAAGAATTAGGGTTATAAGTGCCACGAGGGCCCACAAGCTTGGGGGCGCGCCCCTGAGCTTGTCGCCACCTCATTGCCCATCTGGCCTCCTTCCGAAGCTTACGGGGTGTCTTGTGGTCCAAGAAAAACCGTCAAAAGGTTTTGTTCCATTTGGTCTTCATTTTCTGTAAATACAAAAACAAGGAAAAAATAGCAACTCGCACTGGGCACTAGGTTAATAGGTTAGTCCCAAAAAATGATATAAAATAGCATAATAATGCATATAAAACATCCAGGGTTGATAATATAATAGCATGGAACAATCAAAAATTATAGATACGTTGGAGATGTATCACCCTCGGATCTGTGATACAAGGTATACTCAATTGTCTCTTTAGGGATCCTATGAAGACGCTCTTCTTTGCTTTGGATTCGAGCTTATCAGGCTAAAGCCTCTTGACATATGTAGTGCATCCCCAAACTTTAAGAAATGAGAGCTTAGGTTTCTTACCAAACCATAACTCGCACCGTGTCATCTCAATGGACTTAGACGGTGCCCTATTTAAAGTGAATGCGACTGTCTCTAATGCATGACCCCAAAACGACAATGGCAAGTCAGTAAGAGACATCATAAAATGCACCATATCCAATAAAGCATGGTTACGATGTTCAGACACACCATTATGTTGTGGTGTTCCAGGTAGCGTGAGTTGTGAAATAATTCCACATTGTCTTAAATGCGTGCCAAACTCATAACTCAAATATTCGCCTCCATGATCACATCGCAGAAACTTTATTTTCTTGTTATGATTATTCTCCACTTCATTTTGAAACTCCTTGAACTTTTCAAATGTTTTAGACTTGTGTTTCATTTAGTAAATAAACCCATATCTACTCAAATCATCTGTGAAGGTAAGAAAATAACGATATCCACCGCGTGCTTTAACACTCATAATACCGTATACATCGGTATGTATTATTTCCAATAGGTCACTTGCCCGCTCCATTGTTCCAGAAAACAGTGTCTTAGTCATCTTGCCCATGAGGCATGGTTCACATGTCTCAAATGATTCATAATCAAGTGATTCCAAAATTCCATCATTAAGGAGTTTCTTCATGCTCTTTACACCAATATGACCTAAGTGGCAGTGCCACAAGTATGTGGTACTATCATCATTAACTTTGTATCTTTTGGCATCAATATTATGAACATGTGTATCACTACAATCGAGATTCAATAAGAATAAACCATTCACAAGGGGTGCATGACCATAAAAGATATTATTCATATAAATAGAATAATCATTATTCTCTGACTTAAAGAATAACCGCCTCACAATAAACAAGATCAAGATATAGTGTTCATGCTTAACGCAGGCACCAAATAACAATTATTCAAGTTCATAACTAATCCTGAAGGTAAACATAGAGGGGGCGTGCCGATGGCGATCACATCAAACTCGGAGCCATTTCCAACGTGCGTCGTCACCTCGTCCTTAGCTAGCCTCTGTTTATTTCGCAGCTCCGGTTTTGAGTTACAAATATTTAGCAAATGAACCAGTATCAAATACCCAGGTGCTACTACAAGCACTAGTAAGATACACTCAATAACATGTATATCAAATATACCTTTGATGATGTTGCTAGCCTTCTTATCTGCCTAGTATTTGGGGAAATTCCGCTTCTAGTGACCTTTCCCTTGCAATAGAAGCACTCAGTCTCAGGTTTGGCTCTAGCCTTGGGTTTGTTCATGGGAGTGGTAATTTGCTTTCCCTTCTTCTTGAAGTAACCTTTCCTTCCCTTGCCTTTTTTGAAACTAGTGGTCTTGTTTACCATCAACACTTGACGCTCCTTCTTGATATCTACCTCCGCGGCCTTAAGCATCGCAAAGAGCCCAGGGATCGTTTTCTCCATCCCTTGCATATTATAGTTCATCACAAAGCCCTTCTAGCTAGGTGGCAGTGACTGGAGAAATCTGTCAATCGCTACTTCATTCGGAAGATTAACTCCCAACTGATTCAAGCAGTTGTAGTACCCAGACATTATGAGTACATGCTCACTAACGGAGATGTTCTCCTCCATCTTGAAGCTAGCGAACTTGTTGGAGGTGTCATACCTCTTAACATGGGCATAAGCCTGAAATACCAATTTCAGCTCCTGGAACATCTCATATGCTCCGTGGTGCTCAAAACGTCTTTGGAGCCCCCGTTCTAAGACATAAAGCATAACGCACTAAACTATCGTGTAGTCATTATTCTTGTCTGCCAGACGCTCATACCATCCACGTTTGCGGGAGCGGGTGGTTGATACGTCCCCAACGTATCTATAATTTTTTATTGTTCCATGCTATTATATTATCTGTTTTGGATGTTTTACATGAATTAATATGATATTTAATATTATTTTTGGGACTAACCTATTAACCTAGAGCCCAGTGCCAGTTTCAGTTTTTTTCTTTTTTTTGAGTTTTACAGAAAAAGGAATATCAAACGAAGTCCAAACAGAATAAAACTTTACATTGATTTTTCTTGGACCAAAAGACATCCACGGAGCTTGGAAAGGGGGTCAGAAGATGGCCGAGGAGGCCACAAGCCTGCCAGGCACGCCCCTGGGGGCGCGTCCTAAGGGCTTGTGGGCCCCTTGGGGGTCACCTAACCCTAATTCTTGCACTATAAATTCCCAAATATTCCCAAACCACCAGAAGCATCCACCAAAATACTTCTCTGCCGCCGCAAGCCTCTGTCCCGTTAGATCCCATCTTGGGGCCTTTTCCAGCGATCTGCTGGAGGGGGATTCGATCATGGAGGGCCTTTACATCAACCTTGCTGCCCTTCCGATGATGCGTGAGTAGTTTACCACAGACCTACGGGTCCATGGCTAGTAGCTAGATGGCTTCTTCTCTCTATTTGATCTTCAATACAATGTTCTCCTCGGTGTTCTTGGAGATCTATTCGATGTAATACTTTTTTGCGGTGCGTTTGTTGAGATCCGATGAATTGTGGATTTATGATCAGATTATCTATGAATATTATTTGAGTCTTCTCTGAACTCTTTTATGCATGATTAAGATATATTTGTATTTCTTTTCAAACTATCGGTTTGGTTTGGTCAACTAGATTGGTTTTCCTTGCAATGGGGGAGGTGCTTAGTTTTGGGTTCAATCTTGCGGTGTCCTCACCCAATGACATAGTAGGGGTAGCGAGGCACATATTGTATTGTTGCTATCGAGGATAAAAAGATGGGGTTTTCATAATATTGCCTGAGTTTATCCCTCTACATCATCTTACTGAAGGCGTTACTCCGTTCTTATGAACTTAATACTCTAGATGCATGCTGGATAGCGGTCGATGTGTGGAGTAATAGTAGTAGATGCAGGCAGGAGTCAGTCTACTTGTCACGGACGTGCTGCCTATATTCATGATCATTGCCTTAGATATCTTCATAACTTTGCGCTTTTCTATCAATTGCTCAACAGTAATTTGTTCACCCACCGTATCCTATCTTCAAGAGAGAAGCCTCTAGTGAAACCTATGGCCCCCAGGTCTATTTTCCATCATATACTTTCATATATATAAACAAAAAAACCCAAAAATACCTTGCTGCAATTTATTTAGATTTATTTTAGTTTTCCTTTTAATTTATCTTTTATACCTATCTCTATTAGATCTCACTCTTGTTCGAGACCGTGAAGGGATTGACAACCCCTTTTTCGCGTTGAGTGCAAGTGTTTATTAGTTTGTGTAGGTTCATAGATTGGAGACTTGCTTGTGCCTCCTACTAGATTGATACCTTGGTTCTTAACTGAGGGAAATATTTATCTCTACTTTGCTGCATCACCCTTTCCTCTTCAAGGGAAAAATCAACGCAAGCACAAGAAGTAGCAGTTGTTCACCTAGCGGTGCATCAAGGACATTAACTTCCTATGCAACAGTGAGGATAATCCTCATATTACGGACCCAGTCTGCATAGTTGCTTCCATCATATTTCAACTTAGCTTTCTCTAGGAACGCATTAAAATTCAGGGGAGCTACAACACGAGCCATTTGATCTACAACATAAATTTGCAAAGACTTTAGACTATGTTCATGATAATGGGTTTAGTTAATCAAATTACTAGTGAAATCCCACTGAAATTGACATCCCTCAAGTTGTCTAAGTGTTACATGATCCAAATCAATTAACCCATGTCCGATCATCATGCGAGATGGGGCATCAATGATGAACATCTCCATGTTGATCACATCTACTATATGACTCATGTTTGAGCTTTCGATCCTCCGTGTTCCGAGGCCATGTTTGTACATGCTAGGCTCGTCAAGTTTCACCTAAGTATTCCACATGTGTAAAACGGGCTTACACCCGTTGTATGCGAATGTAGAGTCTATCACACCCGATCATCATGAGGTGCTTCGAAACGATGAACTTTCACAATAGTGCATACTTAGGGAGAACACTTTTATCTTGAAATTAAGTGAAGGGATCATCTTATAGTTCTACCATCATCCTAAGCAAAATAAGATGCATAAAAGATAAACATCACATGCAATCAATACGTGACATGATATGGCCATTATCGTCTTGTGCTTTTGATCTCCATCTCCAAAGCACCTGGCATGATCTCCATCATCATCGGCATGACACTATGATCTCCATCATTGTGTCATCATGTGGTTGTATCCGCCAACTATTGCTCCTATAACTATTGCTAACTCATAGCGATAAAGTAAAGCAATTACATGGTGTTTAATGATTGACATGATGGTCATACAATAAAGTAAAGACAACCCTATGGCTCCTGCTGGTTGCCATACTCATCGACATGCAAGTCGTGAACCTATTACAAAACATGATCATCTCATACATCAACATATATCACATCATGTTTTGGCCATACCACATCACAACATGCCCTGCAAAAACAAGTTAGACGTCCTCCACTTTGTTGTTGCAATTTTTATGTGGCTGCTAGCGCAAACTATAAGAACCGTTCTTATGTATGCAAAACAACAATGGTGATATACAATTTGCCTTTTTACCTTCTGCAAGGACTGCCTTGTCAAATTAGATTCAACTAAGGTGGGAGATATAGACACCCGCAAAGCCACTTTTATACAATACAATTTGCATGTTAGTCAGTGGAATCGGTCTCTTGTGCATGGGCAAGTAAGGTTGGTCCGAG
Source organism: Triticum aestivum (assembly GCF_018294505.1). Classification (NCBI taxonomy): domain Eukaryota; kingdom Viridiplantae; phylum Streptophyta; class Magnoliopsida; order Poales; family Poaceae; genus Triticum; species Triticum aestivum. The sequence goes on from NC_057799.1 coordinate 315,301,409, forward strand.
CCGCTTCATGCCACAATACCGCCGAACCAAAATAAGACAAAGGAAGTAAGAAATTTGAACATCAACGCCCACAACTTCCTTGTGTTCTACTTGTGCATATACATCTACGCATAGACCTAGCTCATGATGCCACTGATGGGGAACGAAGCATGAAAATCATAAAATTTCCTACGAACACCCAAGATCTAATCTAGGAGATGCAAAGCAATCAGAGGGGAGTGTGTCTAATGCCTGTGTAGACCGAAAGTGTTAGCATCATAACGCGGTTGATATAGTCATACTCTTCACGATTCAATTACGATCCAAACCGACACTACAAAAAAATACACTTCTGTGATGATACGTGTTTGTCACACTAGGTCACGTTTTCTGTCATGCATGTACATCCATGACGATTTTATGACAGAATCAATATAGTCATACATGTGCTGTCGTAGAAGTGTTCCATGACATTACCAAAATTATCATCACGGAAGTGTCCACTTCCATGCCGATAAATCGCGCGTCATAGAAGTGCTTTCGTCAAGGGTGACCGACATGTGGCATCCACCGTAACGGGTCGCTGTTAAGCTATCGGGTTCCGGTTTGGATCCGATAACCCGTTAACAGCCCGGACCAATGAGGACTTTCCACATGTAAAATCATCATTGGCTGGAGGAAACACACGTCTGCTCCTCGGTGGGCCAAATGTCGTCCGTCCAATGGAGGAGACATGCCTATGATATGTCAACACATGGTAGGGCCCAACAGAGGACCATATAGGTTAAAAAGGCCGGCCCTGTCAAAGGCCCGTAGTACTTACTCAGGTGCTAGTGGGCTAGCCCAGTAACGACCTGTTTAGACATGCCCATTTACGGCCCGAAGCCAGATCTGGCCTGTTAACTGTTCGCCGAATATTTGGGCCTAATTACGGCACAGTGACTTTCGGCTTGTTAGAGGCCCGATGTAGACATGGGCCCATTTCAGCTCGGTGTGTCTTTCGGCCTGGGAATGGCCCGTGCTGCCCATGGACCATATATGGTCCGACGCGACATACGGCCCACTAACGGCCCGTGATAAAGGTGGCAACAGTTCATCCCAATGTGACTTTGGGCCTGTTAAAGGCCTGTTGTATAATTCGGCCCGTTGATGCCTGTACTAAGCTTTCGGCCTCTTAAAGGCCCATGATATCAGTGGGCCAACTAAGGCCCGAGATATGTTTCAGCCTGGTAATGGCCCATCATATAACTAGGCCAAAAAAGGCCCGGTCTACATTTCAGCCTGCAGAAGCCCCGTCGACGACTAGTGAAAATTGAGGCCCAACATGCATTTTGGCCTGCTAAAGGCCCATGGTTTCTTCTGGGCCGTAACAAGTTAGCAGAATTTTCAGCCTGTTAATGCCCAAAGCTACATGGGCCCAACTAAAATTTGGGCCGAATATAGGCCCGAGTAAGTTGTGGGCCTGGTGCAAAGTGTGAAGGGCCCAATGGCCATTCAGGCCCAAGAAAGTTGCAGGCCGGCCCAATTGTGGCCCGCTAAAAAGCAGGCCCGTTAGAGGCGAATGTTTCGGCCCGGTCGACTACATCAGATTTTTTTCAGATAGCGAATGATGGCAATATAACTAGTAGGAATTAAGAACAAACCTACTCTATACAATGAAGAAATAATAGCATAGTAACTTAGAATAAACCTACACTATACAATAAAGGATTTATGGTATATTACATCCACTGGGCATCGAAGTTCACCACCAGTGATCGTAAAGCGCAACGAAGAAGCAGATTACAAAAACGGGGCACCATTGCAGCGTAACAAAATAATACTAAACCAAGACCACATCCAAGACAGTTCAAGAAAGGTTAGCCTTGCGTGGGAACTGCTGCGCAAGCTGCTGAGCAAGGCTGTGAGACCGGCCTAGCATGTCGGTCATAGCTTCCAGGTGTAGTTGTTTAGCAATGAGGTTCTCATTGGTGTTCTCCGCAATCTTTCTTAGAGATAGGACTTCAAGTCGAAGTTGAGTTGCAGAATGCCTTTCTGTTAGAACTTGGGACTGCAGAAGTCGAACTGATTCAGACAATGAATTTTGTCCGCTTGTCTGATTGCTAGTCTCAAGTAACTTGAACATTGCATCAAGACAAGACTTTGGGGCTTTCTCGCTATCTTCAAGATGCTTTGCCTTCTTTGCTGCAATATATGTTGGGTTTGTCTCACAGCCTTCAGAAGACTTGCGCATGCCATCAGGCATATCACCCTGAAACAAGCAGAGAGATGCCAGGTTTTGCACGTGTATAAACAAAGATGATAATTGTGTTGTCAATTCCATCCAATTTCAAATTAGAAAATAAAGAGTAAGTTCAAAATATCAATAGCATAATTTGGCATTGTTTATAATGCAGGGAGCTTCACCACACTACTGGATTACCATGTCAATATAATAAGCATAGATGAAGGGCAAGGACAATCATTGTATCTATTTTGGTTCATGTGCATGGCATGTTGTTCATATCATCAGCCACATCAGTAAGATAAAACGGGAGATGACAAGTGCAAACGTGGGCTGCTTCACCACACACTAGATTATAGATCCACAAAAACAAGCATACATATAGGGAGTATTGAGTAATGTGGATGGTATGAATAAGGAATTTGGTTTTGCAAGTAAAACTTGGAACTTACGGTTGTTGCGAACATGCATTTTGATAGAAACAGCAAACTAAACAGAAGTTAACGATAGGGAGTATGAGCAAATTAAACAGCAGTTGAGGATAAAGGCTTTAGAAGGACTGACTTACATTAACAGTTAACACCGGCTTTATAATGCCCTTCTCCATGTCAAGGGAAGGATATCTAAAGAATTTCAGCACATAATCTTCTTCATAAGCATTGCATGTACTCTACATTTTGTAGAGAGTAATTATAGATATGATAATACTGGAAGGGATAGAGGATAATGAAGATAAGATGCAGATTGATGCTACATAATCAACTACCAATCCCTGGAAGTACAAGCGTTACACAACAAAATGTACTGACAAGAGCAATGGGCTACACTTCTGCACTGGCATTGTCTGTGTATTCAACTTTTTGGTAAGATTAAATATAGATCTGATATTTTTAGTAAATGGTGGGCGAGGGAGATAAGATGCAGAATGCTACACAATGAACCAATGCCTCTTCCCGTAATATAAGAGTGTTTTGAACACTGGTGTACTGTACAAAACGTTCTTATATTATGGGACGAAGGGAGTAGCTGTTAATGTAAGTACTGTGATAGATGATGTTCAGTCCTTACAAGAGGACTGCAGAGCTAAACCTCTTCGAAAGCATTGGGTTAATTCTAAATTTATGTAAGAATCCATACGGATCTTATAATGTCCACCAAATGGATGATAACGAGGCTAACATGTGCAGTGATGCTACATAATCAACCAGCTATGAAAGTAAGTATGGTCATACAGGGCAAGAGGTACTCACAAGAGCAATGCACTATGCAGTATAGTTGCGAGTGCTGGGGAACGTCGTAATTTCAAAAAAAATCCTATGCACATGCAAGATCATGGTGATGCATAGCAACGAGAGGGAGAGTGTTGTCTATGTACCCTCGTAGACCGTAAGCGGAAGCGTTATGACAACGCGGTTGATGTAGTCGGGCGTCTTCACGATCGACCGATCGTAGTACCGAACGTACGGCACCTCCGTGATCTGCACACGTTTAGCTCGGTGACGTCCCACGAACAAACGATCCAGTAGATCTTCGAGGGAGAGCTTCGTCAGCACGACGGCGTGATGACGGTGATGATGAAGCTACCGGCGCAGGGCTTCGCCTAAGCACTACGACGATATGACCGAGGTGGATTATGGTGGAGGGAGGCACCTCACACGGCTTGGAAAAATCAACTTGTGTGTCTATGGGGTGCCCCCTCCCCCGTATATAAAGGAGTGGAGGAGGGGGAGGGACGGCCCTCTACTATGGCGCGCCCTGGGGAGTCCTACTCCCACCAGGAGTAGGATTCCCCCTTCCAAGTAGTAGGAGTAGGAGAGAAGGAAGGGGAAGAGAGAAGAGAAGGAAGGAGGGGGCGCCGCCCCTCCCCCTAGTCCAATTCGGACTAGGCCTTGGGGGAGGGGGGCGCAACTTGCCCTAGGCAGCCCCTCTCTCTCTTTCCCCTAAAGCCCAATAAGGCCCATATACTCCCCGGCGAATTCCCGTAACTCTCCGGTACTCCGATAAATACCCGACCCACTCAGAACTTTTCCGATGTCCGAATATAGCCTTCCAATATATCGATCTTTACGTCTCGAACATTTTGAGACTCCTCTTCATGTCCCTGATCTCATCCGGGACTCCGAACAACCTTCGATACATCAAAACACATAAACTCATAATACCGATCGTCACCGAACGTTAAGCGTGCGGACCCTACGGGTTCGAGAACTATGTAGACATGACCGAGACTCATCTCCGGTCAATAACCAACAACGGAACCTGGATGCTCATATTGGCTCCTACATATTCTATGAAGATCTTTATTGGTCAAACCGCATAACAACATACGTTGTTCCCTTTGTCATCGGTATGTTACTTGCCCGAGATTCGATCGTTGGTATCTCAATACCTAGTTCAATATCGTTACCGGCAAGTCTCTTTACTCGTTCCGTAATGCATCATCCCGTAGCTAACTCATTAGTCACATTGCTTGCAAGGCTTATAGTGATGTGCATTACTGAGAGGGCCCAGAGATACCTCTTCGATACACGGAGTGACAGATCCTAATCTCGATCTATGCCAACTCAACAAACACCATCGGAGACACCTGTAGAGCATCTTTATAATCACCCAGTTACGTTGTGACGTTTGATAGCACACAAGGTGTTCCTCCGGTATTCAGGAGGTGCATAATCTCATAGTGTGAGGAACATGTATAAGTCATGAAGAAGCAGTAACAACATACTAAACGATCAAGTGCTAAGCTAACGGAATGGTTCAAGTCAATCACATCATTCTCTAATGATGTGATCCCGTTAATCAAATGACAACTCATGTCTATTTCTAGGAAACTTAACCATCTTTGATTCAACGAGCTAGTCAAGTAGAGGCATACTAGTGACACTTTGTTTGTCTATGTATTCACACATGTACTAAGTTTCCAGTTAATACAATTCTAGCATGAATAATAAACATTTGTCATGAAATAAGGAAATAAATAATAACTTTATTATTGCCTCTAGGGCATATTTCCTTTATTCTCCCACTTGTACTAGAGTCAATAATCTAGTTCACATCGCCATGTGATTTAACACCAATAGTTCACATCACCATGTGATTAACACCCATAGTTCACATCACCATGTGATTAACACCCATAGTTCACATCGTCATGTGACCAACACCCAAAGGGTTTACTAGAGTCAATAATCTAGTTCACATCGCTATGTGATTAACACCCAAAGAGTAGTTAAGGTGTGATCATGTTTTGCTTGTGAGAGAAGGTTAGTCAACGGGTCTGCCACATTCAGAGCCGTATGTATTTTGCAAATATTCTATGTCTACAATACTCCGCACAGAGCTACTCTAGCTAATTGCTCCCACTTTCAATATGTATCCAGATTGAGACTTAGAGTCATCCGGATCAGTGTCAAAACTTGCATCGACGTAACCCTTTACGACAAACCTTTTGTCACCTCCATAACCGAGAAACATATCCTTACACCACTAAGGATAATTTTGACCGCTGTCTAGTGATTCACTCCTGGATCACTATTGTACCCTCTTGACAAACTCATGGTGAGGTACACAATAGGTCTGGTACACAGCATGGCATACTTTATAGAACCTATGACTGAGGCATAGGGAATGACTTTTCATTCTATTTCTATTTTCTGCCGTGGTCGGGTTCTGAGTCTTTACTCAACATCACACCTTGCAATACAGGCAAGAACTCTTTCTTTTATTGTTCCATTTTGAACTACTTCAAAATCTTGTCAAGGTATGTACTCATTGAAAAAACTTATCAAGCGTCTTGATCTATCTCTATAGATCTTGATGCTCAATATGTAAGCACCTTCACCGAGGTCTTTCTTTGAAAAACTCCTTTCAAACACTCCTTAATGCTTCCCAGAAAATTCTACATCATTTCTGATCGATAATATGTCATTTACATATACTTATAAAAAATGTTGTAGTGCTCCCACTCACTTTGTTCTAAATACAGGCTTCACCGCAAGTCTGTATAAAACTATATGCTTTGATCAACTCATTAAAGCGTATATTCCAACTCCGAGATGCTAGCACCAGTCCATAGATGGATCGCTAGAGCTTGCATATTTTGTTAGCACCTTTAGGATGGACAAAACCTTCTGGTTGCATCATATACAACTCTTCTTTAATAAATCCATTAAGGAATGCAGTTTTGTTTGTCCATTTTCCAGATTTCATAAAATGCGGGAATTTCTAACATGATTCAGACAGACTTAAGCATCGCTACGAGTGAGAAAAACTCATCGTAGTCAACACCTTGAACTTGTCGAAAACCTTTCGCGACAAGTCGAGCTTTGTAGATAGTAACACTACCATCAGTGTCCGTCTTCCTCTTGAAGATCCATTTATTTTCTATGGCTTGCCGATCATAGGGCAAGTCAACCAAAGTCCACACTTTGTTCTCATACATGCATCCCATCTCGGATTTCATGGCCTCAAGCCATTTCGCGGAATCTGGGCTCATCATCGCTTCCTCATAGTTCGTGGGTTCGTCATGGTCAAGTAACATGAACTCCAGAATAGGATTACCATACCACTCTGGTGCGGAACGTACTCTGGTTGACCTACGAGGTCCGGTAGTAACTTGATCTGAAGTTTCATGATCACTATCATTAACTTCCTCACTAATTGGTATAGGAATCAGTGGAACTGATTTCTGTGATGAACTACTTTCCAATTCGGGAGAAGGTACAATTACCTCATCAAGTTCTACTTTCCTCCCACTCACTTCTTTCGAGAGAAACTCCTTCTCTAGAAAGGATCCATTCTTAGCAACAAAGATCTTGCCTTCGGATCTGTGATAGAAGGTGTACCCAACATTTTCTTTTGGGTATCCTATGAAGACGCACTTCTCCGATTTGGGTTCGAGCTTATCAGGTTGAAACTTTTTCACATAAGCATCACAACCCCAAACTTTAAGAAACGACAGCTTAGGTTTCTAGCCAAACCATAGTTCATACGGTGTCGTCTCAACGGATTACACGGTGCCCTATTTAACATGAATGTAGCTGTCTGTAATGCATAGCCCCAAAACGATAGTGGTAAATCAGTAAGAGACATCATAGATTGCACTATATCCAATAAAGTACGGTTATGACGTTCGGACACACCATTATGCTTTGGTGTTCTAGGTGGCATGAATTTGTGAAACTATTCCACATTGTTTTAATTGAAGACCAAACTCGTAACTCAATATTCGTCTCCGCGATCAGATCGTAGAAACTTTATTTTCTTGTTACGATGATTTTACACTTCACTCTGAAATTCTTTGAACTTTTCAAATGTTTCAGACTTATGTTTCATCAAGTAGATGTACCCATATCTATTCAAATCATCTGTGAAGGTCAGAAAATAACGATACCCGCCATGAGCCTCAACACTCATCGGACCGCATACATCAGTATGTATTATTTCCAATAAGTCAAGTGCTCGCTCCATTGTTTCGGAGAACGGAGTCTTAGTCATCTTGCCCGTGAGGCATGGATCACAAGCATCAAGTGATTCATAATCAAGTGATTCTAAAAGCCCATCAGCATGGAGTTTCTTCATGCGCTTTACACCAATATGACCTAAACGGCAGTGCACAAATAAGTTGCACTATCACTATTAACTTTGCATCTTTTGGCTTCAATATTATGAATATGTGTATCACTACGATCGAGATTCAATAAACTATTTATATTGAGTGTATGACCATAGAAGGTTTTATTCATGTAAATAGAATAACAATTATTCTTTGATTTAAATGAATAACCTTATAGCAATAAACATGATCCAATCATATTCATGCTCAACACCAAATAACATTTATTTTAGGTTCAACACTAATCCCGAAGGTAAAGGGAGTGTGCGATGGTGATCTTATCAACCTTGGAATCACTTCCAACACACATCATCACCTCGCCTTTAACTAGTCTCTGTTTATTTTGTAACTCCTGTTTCGAGTTACTAATCATAGCAACTGAACCAGTATCAAATACCTAGGGGCTACTATGAACACTAGTAAAGTACACATCAATAACATGTATATCATATATACTTTTGTTCACTTTGCCATCCTTCTTATCCACCAAGTATCTAGGGCAGTTCCACTTCCAGTGACCATTTCCTTTGCAGTAGAAGCACTCAGTTTCAGGCTTGGGTCTAGCTTTGGGCTTCTTCATGGGAGTGGAAACTTGCTTGCCATTCTTCTTGAAGTTCCCTTTCTTTCCCTTGCCCTTTTACTTGAAACTAGTGGTCTTGTCAACCATCAACACTTGATGTTTTTTTTATTTCTACCTTTGCCGATTTCAGCATCGCAAAGAGCTCGGGGAATCGTTTTCGTCATCCCTTGCATATTATAGTTCATCACGAAGTTCCAGTAACTTGGTGATAGTGACTAAAGAACTCTGTCAATCACTATCTTATCTGGAAGATTAACTCCCACTTGATTCAAGTGATTGTAGTACTCAGACATTCTGAGCACATGCTTACTGGTTGAGCTATTCTCCTCCATCTTGTAGGCAAATTACTTGTCAAAGGTCTCATACCTTTCGACATGGGCACGAGTCCGAAATACTAATTTCAACTCTTGGAACATCTCATATGCTCCATGGCGTTCAAAACGTTTTTGAAGTCCCGGTTCTAAGCCGTAAAGCATGGTGCACTAAACTATCAAGTAGTCATCATACCGAGCTTTGCCAAACCTTCATAACGTCTGCATATGCTCCTGTAATAGGTCCGTCACCTAGCGGTGCATTAAGGACATAATTCTTCTGTGCATCAATGAGGAAAATCCTCAGATCACAGACCAAGTCCGCATCATTGCTACTAACATCTTTCAACATAGTTTTTCTCTAGGAACATATCAAAATAAACGGGGAGCAACATCGCGAGCTATTGATCTACAACGTAGATATGCCAATACTACCAGGACTAAGTTCATGATAAATTTAAAGTTCAATTAATCATATTACTTAAGAACTCCCACTTAGATAGACATCCCTCTAATCATCTAAGTGATCACGTGATCCATATTAACTAAACCATGTCCGATCATCGCGTGAGATGGAGTAGTTTTCAATGGTGAACATCACTATGTTGATCGTATCTACTATATGATTCACGCTTGACCTTTCGGTCGCCAGTGTTCCAAGGCCATATCTGCATATGCTAGGCTCGTCAAGTCTAACCCGACTATTCTGCATGTGCAAAACTGGCTTGCACCAGTTGTATGTGAACGTAGAGCTTATCACACCCCACCATCACGTGGTGTCTCGGCATGAAGAACTGTCGCAACGGTGCATACTCAGGGAGAACACTTATACCTTGAAATTTTAGTAAGGGATCATCTCATAAAGCTACCGTCGAACTAAGCAAAATAAAATGTATAAAAGATAAACATCACATGAAATCAATATAAGTGATATGATATGGCCATCATCATCTTGTGCCTCTGATCTCCATCTCCAAAGCACCGTCATGATCACCATCGTCACCGGCACGACACCTTGATCTCCATCGTAGCATCGTTGTCGTCTCGCCAACTATTGCTTCTACGACTATCGCTACCGGTTAGTGATAAAGCAAAGCAATTACATGGCGATTGCATTTCATACAATAAAGCGACAACCATATGGCTCCTGCCAGTTGACGATAACTCCGTTACAAAACAAGATCATCTCATACAATAAAATTTAGCATCATGTCTTGACCATATCACATCATAGCATGCCCTGCAAAAACAAGTTAGACGTCCTCTACTTTGTTGTTGCAAGTTTTACGCGGCTGCTACGGTCTGAGCAAGAACCGTTCTTACCTACGCATCAAAACCACAACGATATTTCGTCAAGTATGTGCTGTTTTAACCTTCACAAGGACCGGGCGTAGCCACACTCGATTCAACTAAAGTTGGAGAAACTGACACCCGCTAGCCACCTGTGTGCGAAGCATGTCGGTAGAACCAGTCTCGCGTAAGCGTACGCGTAATGTCTGTCCGGGCCGCTTCATCCAACAATACCGCCGAATCAAACTATGACATGCTGGTAAGCAGTATGACTAGTATCACCCACAACTCACTTGTGTTCTACTCATGCATATAACATCTACACATAAACCTGGCTCAGATGCCACTGTTGGGGAACGTAGTAATTTCAAAACAATTCCTACGCACACGCAAGATCATGGTGATGCATAGCAACGAGAGGGAGAGTGTTGTCTACGTACCCTCGTAGACCATAAGCGGAAGCGTTATGACAACGCGGTTGATGTAGTCGTACGTCTTCACGATCGACCGATCCTAGTACCGAACGTACGGCACCTCCGCGATCTGCACACGTTCAGCTCAGTGACGTCCCACGAACTCATGATCTAGTAGAGCTTCGAGGGAGAGCTCCATCAGCATGATGGCGTGATGACGGTGATGATGAAGCTACTGGCGCAGGGCTTCGCCTAAGCACTACGACGATATGACCGAGGTGGATTATGGTGGAGGGGGCACCGCACACGACTTAGAACAATCAACTTGTGTGTCTATAGGGTGCCCCCTCCCCCGTATAAAAAGGAGTGGAGGAGGGGGAGGGCTGGCCCTCTACTATGGCGTGCCCTGGGGAGTCCTACTCCCACCGGGAGTAGGATTCCTCCCCCCTTCCAAGTAGTAGGAGTAGGAGAGAAGGAAGGGGAAGAGAGAAGTGAAGGAAGGAGGGGGCGCCGCCCCTCCCCCTAGTCCAATTTGGACTAGGCTTTGGGGGGCGCGCGGCCTGCCCTAGGCAGCCCCTCTCTCTCTCCCCTAAAGCCCAATAAGGCCCATATACTCCCCGGCGAATTCCCGTAACTCTCCGGTACTCCGATAAATACCCGAACCACTCAGAACCATTCTGATGTCCGAATATAGCCTTCCAATATATCGATCTTTAAGGTCTCGAACATTTTGAGACTCCTCGTCATGTCCCCGATCTCATCCGGGACTCCAAACAACCTTCGGTACATCAAAATACATAAACTCATAATATCAACCGTCACCGAACGTTAAGCGTGCGGACCCTACGGGTTTGAGAACTATGTAGACATGATCGAGACTCATCTTCGTTCAATAACCAACAACGGAACCTGGATGCTCATATTGGCTCCTACATATTCTACGAAGATCTTTATCAGTCAAACCGCATAACAACGTACGTTGTTCCCTTTGTCATCGGTATGTTACTTGCCCGAGATTTGATCGTTGGTATCTCAATACCTAGTTCAATATCGTTACCGGCAAGTCTCTTTACTCGTTCCGTAATGCATCATCCCGTAGCTAACTCATTAGTCACATTGCTTGCAAGGCTTATAGTGATGTGCATTACCGAGAGGGCCCAGAGATACCTCTCCGATACACGGAGTGACAGATCCTAATCTCGATCTATGCCAACTCAACAAACACCATCGGAGACACCTGTAGAGCATCTTTATAATCACCCAGTTACGTTGTGACGTTTGATAGCACACAAGGTGTTCCTCCGATATTCGGGAGTTGCATAATCTCATAGTGTGAGGAACATATATAAGTCATGTAGAAAGCAATAGCCACATACTAAACGATCAAGTGCTAAGCTAACGGAATGGGTCAAGTCAATCACATCATTCTCTAATGATGTCATCCCGTTAATCAAATGACAACTCATGTCTATGGCTAGGAAACTTAACCATCTTTGATTAAACGAGCTACTCAAGTAGAGGCATAGTAGTGACACTCTGTTTGTCTATGTATTCACACATGTACTAAGTTTCCGGTTAATACAATTCTAGCATGAATAATAAACATTTATCATGAAATAAGGAAATAAATAATAACTTTATTATTGGCTCTAGGGCATATTTCCTTCAGCGAGATTCTGTGGTCCCTTGAGAATGGATGTTTTCTGCTAATAGTTTTCGTACAAGTGAGACGGTAAGGCAAATGCAGAAATGTAGTTCAAATTGTGATGTGATATCATAGGCAGTACCTTATGCTGCAGACGAGACCAATGTGTAACAAGATTATTCCAATCACTATCTGATAAATGTAGCCCCGGAGACTTTACAGAAATTTCGTTTAGAGGCTTGCCATCGAAGTGCGCTTGCCTAAGTAGGAATGTTACTTCATCAACGAGTGCTTGAAAAGTGCAACCAACCCTTGCTCGTCTTGACAATCCATTTTGGTCCTCGCCTATTGAAAAGAATGAAATCTTGTGTCTTCTATCAACAGAAACATATACAGTACTTACCATGAATAACATTAGTACATTACTTACGCGTAAGTTGCGGAGGAAGACTGGAAATTGTTCTGTGTCTGCGGTATAATCTTTCCATGAAGGAAAGATGCGCACAAAGTTCCTGACAACAATATAAGCTTTGTCTTCTAAACTGGGAAGAAATGGAACAGGGGTCCTATTTGTTGCAATTGGGGCTCTCTCTGGTTCGAAAAGGGATTTGGCAACTGGATTTGGTGTAATCTTTGTTGGAATGGGGGTTTTGCGTTGTAGAGCTGGTGCTATGTCAACTGGCATCATCATACTGTTTGCTGCAGTTGGGGTCTGTTGAGGTGGGGCATCAGAGATGACCAGTGTAGTAGGGCTAGAGTGTGCTAGAGTTGGGGCCGTGTTCTGTGGGTCAGGTGATATTGCACCTACACCTTATGGGCTATTTGATTTATCAGGTGTCACTACCTTTTCCAAATACTTTGCTCGTGCTCCTCCGTAATCAGCAATCACCCTCTTCCTTTTGAACATCTGATACACAAGAACAACATTTGAATGGATAAATATGGTATGATGACAAATGGAATATGTACTGAAAATGGATAGGCAGGGCGTATTCACATACACGACATGTAAACTAAGCTAATGGCAGTGCAACAAAGTAGAAGCAATGCAAAGTATCAGCTGCAAGATATGTGCGACCAATATAACCTTGGAAAGTTAGAGCAAGCACCTTGATGGGTGAATAAGATAGGGCATCTGCCTCTGACTCCTCAGGGAGCTACATTGACTTAGGTCTCCCTCTAGCTCAGAATCACTATTACGATCATATTCTGAGCATGAATCTGTAGGTGGAGAGCGTTTGCATTGCATTGCATCCAAACTTGATTGCAGTCCCTTAATGCCAAGTTTGACAGCCATGGCATTGTTCTGCTTTATTCTTTTCATGTGCGCAAGCTCATAATCATTATGATGTTGTTCAGTATCTGAGATTTATTAAAACATAAAAAATAGTTAGATTATCTATGGAATGCATTGCGGATTCAACTCGAAGAGTGTCTCCCTATAAACCCCTGCATATGCAAAGTTCAACCCCCAACCGTGCTCCCCAGACCACACACAGAAATACAAACCTCTTATGTCTCTATAACAGGCAGACACACATTTCAAAACTGAAGTAGGAACATTAGAATCATATCAAATTTGTATTTGAACAAATAAACTAAGGAATTATGAGTGGCATAATGTTTAGCTTCAAGGGTGGAGTGTTGGTAGTGCGACACAAAGCAAGTAGGCAGACTGTATTCCATGTAAAAGATCGTAGTCTATGTAAAAGGTGGAAATGACACTTTCTTTCTATACAATGCAGTGTTCATTGCCCACACATGATGGAAGAGATCACACAGAGAAATACTATTCACTCATGTCTGCGGTTCCAGTATTTTGAAACAGGGTGGTCCACCCTAAAAGAATATTGACAACAACTATGACAAGGCAACCATAGATGTAGTGAATCAACCATTACTTGTGAGCTTACTAGGACACGTATGCAGAATTGTAACTGTAGTAAGAGACCGTCCAAAATCTGAATCAAGAAGTTCGTCTAGCACTTATTGTTTGCAACTAATCGATGTGAATAATTGAATATCATATCGAATGAGTAAGAAAGACAAGTAAAATTGTCAACAAACCTGGCCTGCAGTAGTAATCTGGGTCAATGTCACTACGACCAACAATCCAAAATGACTAGTGTCTATTCCCAGGGCCAGAATTTTGAAACCCTGTGAACTTTAAAGGTACTAAAGATTACTGAAATACATCTGAACCATCAAGTGTAGGTAGCACTCAGTACACATCAAACCCTAGTGACAGTCCCGCCTAATGAGTAATGAATCAATTAGAAAATGGGTGATGAGGAGTGGCTGCTGAGTGTTGAGGACGTATCTCAGGATAAATCGAGTTGGCTTAGTGGCTGCTGCATGCCTGAGCCCTGAACGGATTGGGAAGGTAGGCACGACGGCGCGCCCGGGCAGCGGTGACACTGTTGGGCGAGCGGCTCCTGACCTCCTGTTAGTCCGGCGTCTCCTCCTAGAGTCATGACGTCTGCGGACGGCAAGTCACCGGCGAGGCAGGCGGGCTGGGGGGCGAGTAGAGATCGGAAGCGAAGCAGAACGGAGGGGAATCGGGGCCTGGGCCGACCCAAAATCCCAGGGTGGGCCGCGGCCCACCGTGGGCACCCTGTAGAGATACACACCCGAGCGGTGTACATTTTCGAAACTAAGTTAGGAACATTTAGCTGACCAATTAAACAACTATGTTTTAATAATATCATATTCGTATTTGAACAACTAAGCTTGTTTAGCTTGATGGGTGGAGCAGTGCTATTATGACACGAAGCACGTATGCTGATTTTATAGTTATCATAAAAGTGGGAAACCCTAAGCATTTTTTTAGCAAAAGAGGGTTTCCCCTCCAATTTCTATTAAAGAAACCACCACGGAACCAACATGATCAATTAAACCCTAAGCATGATCAATTAAACCCTATTATGACTGTGCCATGGTAGATTTAAAGCTGCAAACCAGATAAATGCTATTTAGCATCCATTGTTTGCTTCGAACTAAGAACTAAATTCTAAGAGCTGAAAAGAAAGTACGGTAACCAAGTTACGATCTATTTTCTGGTTGAGATCAAAAAGTTGACGAGATGTGAAGTACCACCTCTCTTGCAGTGCCATGTAGGCATCGGGGGTGCGATGGCTATCGGTGGCGTTGAAGCAGATCTGCGATGGTAGACGGGTGCATCGGGGGATAAGTCTTGTTGCGGTGGACGAGAAGGTCGTGTGAGCGGCCCCGGCAAAGAGGACGACGACGCCGATGAAGCGAGAGAATGCGATGCAATGCTCTTGGTCCATCACCGTGGATGAGAAACGTCCATCTCTAGCAGTGGACAACGCGGTCTTGGTAGGCGCTCCGGCATGGTGGAGGACGGTGGCGATGGATGGGGTGGAGGAGGACGGCGATGGATGGGGTGGCGGACGGAGGAGGCTGGTGTGGGGATGGTGTTCTAGCGCGGACGATGTATGAATGGGAAAACGGAGGGAGAGGTACGGGGAACCATGTTTTTGGGACGCGCCTGTCTGAAATATGGGAAAGTTACGAACTTAGCCCTGTTTAAAATTTGGACGGCTCGTTAGTTGGGGATAGGACGGTAATCTCGCATCTCGCAAATATTTGCCTAGAGCGATTTCGGGCGAGGAGAGGGTATTTTGGCGCCCATGGTTGGCGCCCACGGTGTATGAACAGGGTTGACAGGTAGGGCGGTTGTGTCACGTCTGAATGAAGTTACAAACCTGCCCCTATTGAAAATATTTGCCTACATCGATTTCGGCCGAGTCGAGTTTGTTTTGCCGCCCACCGTGTCTGAATGGGGAAATGGAGGGAGAGACAGAGGTCTTTCGGACGAGCTTGAATCAAATGTGTTTTGCCGCCCATGTTTGGCGCCAACCGTGTCGGTTGGTCGGAATGGCATCAGAGGCGGTCGTGTCATGTCTAATTGAAGTTACTAACCTACCCCTATTGAGAGCAGTGCAAATCGGGCTGATGGATTGTCAGTGTAAGGGGTAGACAGTAATTTGCATCTCCCAAACACTTGGCTTCGGGCAGCCGACGTGGGAGTGGACATTTTGCTGCTTCTTTCGAATTTTGGGACAATAAGCATCCATGTTTACCCTGGCAACTAAATTCGAATCCATTTTGTATTCCTATACGAATCTTTATAAATCATTCTATGTGTTCTTATATATTTTCAAAAGCACGACAAAGATGTATTCCACTGTCATGTATGAATATGATTTACAAACGCCGATACTCGAATTCAGAAGCTAGAATCCAGTTTAAGGTGAATTCGCATATTTGAAACCACTTTATGTCCAACTCAAGTGTCACACGCAGCATAATGTGTACTCCCATTTAGATATGTACACAAGCGATGTATCAAGATTCAAATACCGAGTCAATCAACCAATAATGTACAAAACTAACAGACATATAAACACTTATAGAGTATATGCATCAATAATATCAACTAACATACATAAGCCGGGCCACTGTACTTTTTTTGCTAGAAGAGCATCCTTCTTTTAGCGAAGCTAGTACAACATCTTGGCCCTTTCCAATGCGTGCCACTTAAGGTCCATCTATACTACTATTATTGCTCAATGCACATTCAACACAATTGGCATATTTGTAGGTTTGGCACAACAATCAAAATGAAATGTTTCATAGTCTTATCAATTAATACAGACTTGTGCTCAAAAAAATTACAAACCAAAAAACAAAAAACAATTATTACAAGATCTCTAAAACAAATGGTTTGATCAATTACATGAACAAACAACACAAAGGTTATTCAATGATGGAAAGAACATTTCACCTATGATTTTCCAAGTAGGAATTTAATTTCCTTTTTTCCTTCAGGACCTTAACAATGCGGTCAGTCTCAGCTTGCTTCGTTTTGAAATCCACCAAATATTTAATGGTTGTCTTGAGTACTGCTTGTGATTGTGTTGTTTGCTTCCTCAACATGTCAACTTCATCTCTAAGTGCAGAAGCAGAATCTCTTTCTACCAATAGTTTAGCCTCTAGAGCATCATAGTTGGCAATTCATGATGCACGATTGGGCCGGTGCCACTGCTGTGGGATGATACAACGTCCATGGGGACCTCACTCTTTGATCTTGGGCTAACCTGTTTTGTCATTAAAGTTTCGATTGGATTCCGAAAAGTTGAAGTTAGCAACATATCAACTCGGAGTTATAACAGCAAACCAGTTAAACAAACAAGGAATTAAAGAGTTTCAATTGGATGCTGGAAAGTAGTTATTAACATCATTGTAACCGGTTGCAGCAGCAAAGCAGTTAAACAAACAAGTTTTGCAAAAGGTACCTGTTGTGGCATTGGAGTTTCTCTTGGATCCTGAAAAGTTGAGTAGCCAGTAACATGATTAGAGTAACCGGTTGCAGCAGCAAATCAGTTAAACAAACAAGTTTTGCAAAAGGAACCTGTTGTGGCATTGGAGTTTCTCTTGGATACTGAAAAGTTGAGTAGTCAGTAACTTGATTAGAGCAACAAGTTACAACAGCAAACCTGTTACACAAATATATTTTTGAAAATGTACCTGATGTGCAATTGGCCTTCCAATTGGATCCTGAAAACTTGAAGTTGGTAAGATGATTACAGCAACAAGTTACAGCAGCAAACCAGGTAAACAAGGAAGTTTCTGAAAACATACTTGTTGTGCCAACGGAGTTTCAGTTGGATCCTGCAAACTTGAATGTTAGCAATCATAAATAAAGTGTTGCAAGAGCCATAAGAAACTAACATCAAACTAGTAAAACTAACCAGTTTTGGCAACGTATTTAATTACACATGAACTAGTAAAACTAACAAGTTCTTGGCAACGTATTAAAGTAACAAGTCGGTACCGTTTACCAGCAACACAGACATCTGTAAATTTCTTTGACGTAAGCAAAATGATTCCAACACATATATAAGTTAAAAAGATGGTGTCCCTCATATAAACTTGACAGTTGTCTATCTATGAACATGCAAACATTACTAGTGCTACAAGTGATAACAGCAAACCATTTAAACAAACAGGATATCAGAACATAAATTACACGTTAATTCTGCTACACCCTAAAAGTACATATGACCAGCTATCTACGTGCTTAAGTAGCTATTTAAGTTCAAACAAACATGTATTTCTTAACAGTAAGTATCAAACACATAGATAGGTGCAGTCTATAATAGAATTAACAGGCTATGGCATTATGTAATCAGTAGCAAACTAAATTAAGCCAAGCAACGTAATTGAACTATTTTGCAGTATGTGGCTAACTAAAATTCCGAGAAGCAAGTAATTAAACTTACGCTAGCTCTTTGTACAGGCACACTGCAACTTCTTTTTCGCTTACAAAGTTCTATGAAAGAGACCATGACATCAATTGCTTGGATACACAGTCCCAATACTTCTTTCTTCCCACACTGCATTAGTAAGTCGAATGGTTAATCTGATAAGATGGTGCGTCCTTGATATGTTATATGAGGATGGGTTGTTAGACTAGTTGTAGCCACACACATCACACTAGCTTTTACTGTATATTTCATGTGATTACATTTGGCATATCGAGATCTAAGCAATCTACAATAAGATGAAAAGACTGGCATCCTTCACATTATTGGCGAACTCAGTTCATAGAAACAAGCAATTCAACTATTCTGTGGGTAAATCAAAAGCGCCACTGGACTATTTTTCACTACCCCAATCATACACGCAAAAAGGGGCGACGCCACCATAGGGGCTGGTATGGGCGGCCGCCTCAGGTAGCTGGAAAAGTGCGCACCTAGTTTGAGTTGTCCAGGTTGGCCCAGGCTAGTTTTGTTCGTTCTAACACACGAGCAGGCAATGTAAAAAATGAATAAAAATGTTTCAATTTGGATGGGACAATAACGTAAGTGCAAGGCAGGCCCTATAGCAGGCTCGCGGCCCAAACGAGCGCCTCCCATATCGATCGATAGCAGGAAAATCCCAATTCATTCGCTCCAGCCTCCAGTCTGGTTCACTCCTAACCTAGCCGCCGCTAGACAGACCGAGACAGCACTTCCTCGCGCCCTCATTGGAGGGCGCTCGTCAGGCTTCAAGCAAATGGAAGGACAAGAAGATGAAGATCCAACCCTGGGTGTAGCCTGCGTGGGAAGCAGCGGTGGTAGCACGGGCATGGCATCGAGCTTGCACAAACGAACAATCGCAGCTTGCAAGAGCAGCATGTGCAACGAGCAGGTACATCACATCCCTGATTATATCTAATTCAATTATTCAATTTCTGGCCAACAGTTAAACCTGACGGTGTTGTAAATTGCTTGTATGTAGGGAATCTATGAGAAAATGAAACCAATTTCTGCTTATTTTATAACTCCCCCAATCAATACTGAACTGACTGAACCTGATTTATCTAATCAAGTCAGGTGCAAACATACAAGCTGATGTTGTTCTCTAATCGGTAGTCATTATGGATCGGGGACATTAGGGGAATTTCCTAGGGCTGGAATTCTGGCCGCCAGATATTTCAACTCAAAACGTGGAGGCTCGACTGGTTAGGGTTGGCTAATGTGCGTACCACACATGCCACCAAAAGGACACGAGCCCGGTTTTTTTTTTGAGGATCAACACGAGCCAGGGTCTGGCTGGTACGCCGTTGGGTCCTACCATTCGAGAATACGAAAGGAATCTTTTAAATTGCTGAACAAATCTATGTGTATTACAATGCCTTATTTTCCTTGCAAATAGTAATCTCAACATGGTAATTGATTTATGACGAGTTCTTGAATTAGAGTGAGTTTGTGATATAGTGATCTCAACGTGGATTTCACATTTCATGGTATCCCTAGAAAGTTTTTCATTGCAAATTCAAATTTAAAAGATGAACGGTATGGTGGTGACAAAACTTTGTATGTATCAAGCATATGACCACACACACACATGAATACAACAACAATCCAGTAAGTATAGTGCATCTATTTTTCCAAACCATGCATGTATAACACGAATTCAAAAATACTCCTTCTGTTCCAAAATATTTGTCTTCTAGAGATTTCAACAAGTGACTACATCCAAAGCAAAATGAGTGAATCTATGTGGAAGTCCATTTGAAATCTCTAAAAATACTAATATTTAGGAATGAAGGGAGTAAAATGTAAGACATGCATGGTCCTCAATTCAATATTTAAAATGAACAGGAAACTGAAACATGAATATTAAGTCTAGTACTACATACATGCAAATGTTGTGTTTTGGCGAAGCTATGTAGATTGTCGGGGGTTAACCCCTCGACCTTAGATAAATTTGTGAAGCTCTGTTTAGGATTGTTCGGATTGTATTATTTGAACATTCTATTTGTCCCCACCCTCCCAAACACCGATTGGTTGTGCACCCCCTCCTCCCCGGGAGAATATCATGTGCCCCCACACCTTAGATGCTATATGCTGATACGAGTTGCTTGGAGCTTGTAGATGAGAGAATTGCACAATTTGTACAGGAAACCTTAATGAGTTTGAGAATTGCACAATTTGTACAAAAACTACTCAGATGCCCTTGGATCTCATATCCAACGACCTCGAAGCTCGTATCACCATAGCATCTAAGATGGAGGAGGACCTCATATTCTCCTGTATGTAAGAATATCATGTGCTACCACACCTTAGATGCTTTGGTGATACAAGCTCTTCGGAGCCGTTGGATTTGTGATCCAACAACTCCTCGGTGATTCGAATGTTTTTTTGCGGAAAAGCCCCCAAAGAGTTTGGCCACTACGTACAAGCACAAAGACTGCTCGGATGCCATTGGATCTTAGATCGAACGACCTTGAAGCTCGTATCACCGTAGCATCCAAGCTGCGAGAGCACCTGATGTTTTCTCGCACGGGAGAATATGAAGTGCTCCCGCACCATAGATTCTATGGTGATACGAGTTCCCGGAGATCTAACGGCTCACAGTACGAGGTTTGAATATTTTTGCAATATACATCTGAGAGATTTGGGACGCATGTGGCATCTGATCACAGATCATACGACCAAGATGCTTGTATCATCGTAGCGGCTAATTAAGCTACGAGGAGCACCTAATATGAGCAACGTGGAGCCGTTGGATCCAAGATGCAGCGGCACACACGAGGCCTGAATGTTTTATTTCCAAAAAAACCTTGGAGAGTTTGGAAATTGTGCATAATTACGAAGACTACTTGTAAAAACTCGTATCACCATAGCATCTAAGCTGCAGGGTGGATGTGATATTCTATGCCACTGTCATTGTTCCTAAACTTGCAAAATACGTGTAACTCGTGCCGTTACTTGTCTAACCGCGCAAAAGTGTTTGTTCAAAAAAACCATCCTACACTGAAATATCGGAACAACACACGGGGTTCCCACTTGTCATTGATCAAATTTGGACCTAAACTAACAAATGTGATAGACGAGATTCGAATTGGCAACCTGGACTACAAAGCGTAAGTCGGTAGCCTGAAACAACAATGGTTGTTGGCTTTGTCCCATAACTTGATTTTATACAGTATTACGTTGAGTAGAGTAGAGGGAGTGGCTCGTCAACACGTGCATGCCCGTTGACTCACTTACTGGTGGGTCCCAGGTCTGCGATCTCTCTCTCTCTCCTCTCCATCGTATAACCTTTAGATGCACGGGCACACACGAAGAGCGGCGCTAGCTTGCCGTGGTGTTATTATAACCAAAAAAGCTTGGAAAATAGAAGAGTCGCCTAGAATAAGAGACGTTGTGGCTGGTTGAGATGGAGCTAACCACACCTATCCTCCGTGCCACGATGAAGCTGTGTGGCTAGTGGGGTGTTTTCGACCAACTGGCTGGGTCTGAGGTCGAACCATAGATAGTACGTCCGATACAGTATATTTTTACACGCACATTTTTCCTCTGTGCCAAGACGTGGCACACCCTACCGTGTGGTTTCGGGGTCCTCCCGGGTAGTGCACGCATATATTCTTCCTTGTCGAGACGTGGGATGCCATACCACGAGTTTTTTGGGTCCTCCTCGGTCATAGCGCCGAAGCAAGTAAATGAGTCATCAAATCACGAAAGACCACCTTTCCTGCCGAGTACATCAGTGAAGCACAGTGGCTAGCTAGTTGGGCTAGTACGGCCGATTAGCTAGGCCGCCACCACATTTGTTCACCCCTTTTTTTATCTCCTTGCCAGCAGGTAAACTTAAATATCCACCGCGGCATTACTCTGGTCTTTGGGTGCGGCAGGCGTGACAGGATTTTTAATTTTTTGATTAATGGGAACATGCGCGGCAGGATTTTTATTTTTTTGATTGACGGGAGTAGGCGCGGCAGCAATTAGTCATGCTGACTCCGCCTGCAAACCCACTGCTCCCAGATGTGAAAAGTCATCGACTGGTGTTTTCCCATGGTGAAAACCAAAAGATTCACCCCGCTCCTCGGCTAGCTCCCTCCGCCTTCCCGTAGATTGCATTGCCTTTCAGCCGTTTCACCCCCTTTGCTTCCTCTCCCCATTGCTTCTACCTGGTGCCATGGTGGCGCAGCAGATCATCAAGTCTGAGGTGAGGCGTCGGACACAGGAGCTCCAGGAAAAGGATGCGGAGCTCAGGGCCAAGGACGTGGAGCTCCGTGAGCTCAAGGAGGAGAGGGGTGCCATGCTCCTCCTTTATGTGCGGGAGTTTACGGAGCTTCAAAAGCGGCAGGCATCCACCACAAAGATGCTCGAGGTGTCGACAGCGTTGCTGCAGAAAGAGGGAGATATGATAGGTCGTCAGGTGAGCCGGCTGGAGTGCGAGCGGGCCGATCGTGACGAGGTCCAGGATCGTCTCAGCCACTTGGTGGACCATGTTGCCACGCACGTGTTGCAGCTGCGTGATGCCTACCGTCGTGCTAGCGCGACCATGCCGGCTATCGGGCTAAACCCGTTCGACCACCCCATTGACTTCAATGAGCTGCGGCTTCTTGACCTGGTCTCCTTCTTCACCTATATCTTCGAGGAGCTGAGCCGTCTCCGCGCGATGGTGGGGGCGGAGCTGGACAAGGAGGGGTTGCGGGCTGCCGTCGCCGTTGCCAGGTGAATTCTCTCAGGGCTCCGTCACCAGAATCCATTTGTGCCATTGGACGCCGTCTTTGATGAGCTGGCTCCCGTCGACCAGGAGCGGGATCTGCGGGTGGTTGCACCCTGCATCACCAACATCGTGCACCTCGAGAAGCAGAGGGACTTCAGTGGTTTTTAGGCGTCCTCTGCATGGGCATGTCCATGTCTCGGCCCAACATGACTGTTGGATCAAACTCAGACGGTGCAGGCATCCTTTGCATGGGCATGTCCATGTCTCGGCGCAACATGACCGTTGGATCAAACTCAGACGGTGCAGATCAGTCACTGTAGCACAAAGCGTGTGGGTGTGTTTGGTTGCATTCTCATCTCAATAGAGTTGTTCCCTCTTCATGCATGCTCATCTCAGCACCCCTCTTCATGCACTCCTAGTGTATTTGTGTTAACCTACTAGTGTGGACTCATGCACCCTTCATGCACTCTGCCAAACACCCAATAGTGGGTCGAGAAGGGAACTTTTGCTCCCATCCCGTGCACCCTTCATACACCCTGCCTAACACTGATTCGTGCTTCATATGGTTCATGTTCCGTGGAGTACTGTAGAACCGTACTCTCCGTGTGCTGTAGACCTAGTTCTGTTAACATTGGTCTCACAGTTCATTCTGGACCGGACAATCGAAAAAGGGGTACTATGTCACATTACTGTTCATATAGTTGACATGCGCACAACATCATTCGTTATCGTCATATCTTACTACACTAGCAACAAGATTATGTAGTACTGACGTATGAACCACTGCACATGCCTAGTAGTAGGAGCACTGTGTAAGTTCAAGTGGATGTCGTGTTTCGCACTCCTCCGTCGTAAGAGTGGAAACACTTGTCGTAATCATTTTTTTCTTCAGAAAACAGTGGACACGCTCTATCGTGCGGTTCCTCCTCGATGGTCGTCGGGAACCTTGCTACTCACTTTTGCCAACGTGTGGGACAGCGAGCATCGGGGTCCACTAGCCATGCACTAAATTACTCTGTAGTAGAGTGCCCAACTGCATAGTAGACTACCCCGATCGAAGTGCCGCAGTAATGCCCAATGAGCCGTAAAATCACAAAACCCCCTCCTTTCTAGCAGTAAGTTGGACGGACGAAGCAACCATCATTTCACTCTTGTCTCTCAGCTTCCTCTCTTGAAGAAAACCCCAACTCGCTTCTCCCTCATCTTGTTCCTCATTTCTTCAAGAAAAACCCGACCTGCTTCTGACATTGTTCTTCTCTCCCAAAGAAGGAAAGGTGAGTGCATCAATGGTGTTGATTCTGGCCAAGGCCCGGTCTTGCAACCCCGAGACTGATCCAATAACTCCCTCTCTATTCTTCTTTTGGGTTTGTGATTATGGTTTCTTTTCTTTTATTTCTATTTGACAGTTTCTTGATGGACGCTGGAGCACCGGCCGAAGTGATGTCTATGGCTCTGGCCAAAACCGTCGAGGCTCATGGTACGAAGAAGCGCAAGCACCCCGCCGAGACTACCGCAGACAAGTTCAAAGTCATCGCCCTGTCCAAGCCCCCCTCTCCAGTATCCCACATTAAGCAAGCCCGGGTAATATCTCTTCTTGACGATCTTTTTCTCGATCATGCTCGTGTTTTTTCATCTAAGACGCAGTACTAGTACTAGTAGTACAACTTTCTGGGTGATCTTGCATGTGATTTTTGTGTGCCAAATGACGGTTCTAAATTCCACTTTTGACCAAAACATGCGAGAGGTTGACACTGATTTCTTATAGATTACTTTCAACTACTTTATGAACATCAATGCTACCTTTGAAGAGAGTATATTTGCCTCAGTAACTTGTGTTATGGATATTGCAAGTAATCCCTCTGCTCCCATGCCTTTGAAGACATGTTCTAGTGTCTTTGTTCACTCATTTCTGTGCATATATGTAGTCATATATGGAGTAAAATATCGAAAATCATCTTATATTTCTGAACGGAGGTAGTAATAAAATACTTGGTTTCTGTTTGAATTAGAACCAGGTCTGCGTGGAGATGAAGTTCTCAAATTCATGTCGTGTGAACTGGAAGACCTGAGGATGAGTTCTACCGCTAAACTATCCAGCTTCTATGTCCTTGTCGCCACATGTCCTGAACTAGTGTTTTCCTGTAGCATTGTTGTCAGGCGTGTTCTCGAGGCTGTACTTGACCACAACAATTTCCTGGCTGTGCCTTCGATTACGAAGGGTGTGGTTCTTGTAAAGCTTCCCGACAAATCTGATGCGGCCTATCTTCATCGTCATGTTTATGAGTGGAAAGACCACTCTGTTAGGTTCTCCAAGGTTGAAGAGATGGTGATGGTGCAGGTAGACATCTCTCACGAAGTCCATGGCCTAGTCAGTTATGCGGGGTTCATCCCGTAGGTCGGTGCCAAGAAATAATCTGCAGAGTTTAATTAGTGCAACTTTGCTTGTCTATAGTAAGTACTATTGTTCAGTACTTGATTTGTGTGTGTGAACCCTGTATTGTTTAGTACTGCCGCTTTTGGTGTGTGGTGAGTCCTAAGAACAGTCTATGTTAATGTCTGTCCACTCAGTTCAGTCTGTATATTTTGAAGTATCCAGATCATCTTTTTTGTGAGGACGGTTTATCAATTATGGTTACACTCCAATATCTGTATGCATTGCAGGGTTTATCGCACCCACCGGGATTTCCAGTCCCATGGATGTTTGGTCCATATGATTTGTCACGACCTTTGGACTGTCCTGCTTGTGGGAGTAGGCGGGGGCCCTGCATGCTACTCGTAGTTGGATGATCAATCTTTTGTTTAGTACTTCAACATAGTGATTTGCTCATAAGGATTCACTAGTGCCACATCAAGTAAATCTTATTGATTTAATGTCATGTTTTCTTACTTTTGCTACAATTTCAGGATGCAGGTTTTGCCATGTGACATTCATCACAGAATAAACTGTTTGGTTTGCTCTACGATGGTTATTTTTGCAGGTTTCACTTCTTATGTCGTGTTAGTAACGAAGGCACTGTCCATCACTTATATTACTAGAAACAATTGGATTAGTCTGTTGTCTGAGTACAAGCTGAAGCCCTATGGTGAACTGCAGTTTGGTTTAACAAACACGCCACAATTAGTCCTTCTCGCATTTAAAAGAAATGAAGAAAAAGACTGGATCACGGTCACGGAGCCTAGTCAAGTTAGAAAGCTGATCATAGCAGACCAGACACGATCGCTGCTGTCTCGCACATCGGTACCACCTTCAGCAACGGATCGAGTACCAACACCTTCTCCTATGGCACTTGCTCTAGCACTGACAGCGGCAGCAGCTCAGTCTAATCCAGCTGAGGATTGGGCACCGACCACATCAGCGGATCAGGATGATCTACTGAAGGATCGGGCATCCACATCAGCACCTGCTCTGACACCGGCACCAGCTCTATAAGGAGCACCATCTCCGGCAGTAGTGGCGGCACTACCAGTCGCACCAGCACGGGCACCAGCAACGGCTCCGGCACCTGCACCAACACTTGCACTTGCATGTTGTCGGATTTCAGGTTCCGGCAAAACCCTCAAGGTTCGAACACGGGGGTGCGCACGAAGATCTCTCCCTCCCCCTAGCTCGCTCACTCACCACAATCTCAAAGCTCAGCACGTCAAACTCGAAGAACAGGGCACGCGAGAGTTTATACTGGTTGAGGCCACCGATGTGGTGTAATACCCTACTCCAGTGTGGTGTGGTGGATTGCCTTGTAGGCTGGGGATGAACAAGTACAAGAGAAGAACAACCTCCTGAGGAGAGGTGTTCTTGAGCTCGGTGAGCTTGTGTGGTTGAGGATGATTTGACTGATCCGTCCCTTCCTAAGGTGGTGGCTAGTCCTATTTATAGAGGCCCGGGTCCTCTCCCCAAATGTTAGGCGGGAAGGGATCCCACAACAGCCAATTTGAAGGGGGACAACTAGTACAAGCTATCCTAACAAAAGGTGGTCTTCGCCTGCCAAAGTCTCTGCTGGTGACGCTGTCGTGGGCTCCGCGATGACCTCCGTCCTATCGTCCTGCTGGTCTTGGTATCGTTGCACCGATATGGAAACCTTTGCCTGATGCCTTGGGACTCCTCGCCTGCGCTTGCCCCTTTAGCACAAAAGAGGCAACGGGTACTCTGCACCCGCTGGCGCCCGCCTGGCCTTGGTCGTCACAGCTCACGTCACGGGAACCTCACGAGGTGCCCCTTCGCCTTGATCTCTCCGCTCCTCGCGAGCCAGCCTAGCGAGGCCGCACTTGAGGAGGTCATGTGTCGTCCGCCTCGCGAGGGTCTTGAGTGTTTGCTGGTGAAGGTGGGCCGTACTAGGCCACTGCAGGAGCCACGCCGTGGGCCACGGGCAGGCAAGTCTGGGGACCCCCGTTCCCAGAACGCTGACAGTAGCCCCCGGGCCCAAGGCGTGCTCGGACTTGGCTTCGAGGTGAAGCCAAAGGGCAAGTGCGGAGCGCCGCGGGCCCCAACCGCCTGCGGCCTTGATTGACGCGTGGCGACTGACGGGACATGGGCGCCCCCGCTTCCCCAAGCAGCCTTGATATCCGCCTAGCTGGGCGGCCACCGCGACCAACAAAGTTATTCCTTCGTCGCTGGTGACGCGCTCCCCCAACTCTTCCGCCTCCTCGAAACAATAGCCCCTTCTTCCAATCTGACTTGAGCTCTGACCTTTCCATCGCCATGGCGTCGAGCCGACCGAAGAAGGGGAAGAAGAAGCTCCAATCCTCAGCCGAACCACCCTTGGCCTTCGAGCCGGCTGTCGGGCGGTCGGTGGTGCTCAACCAGGAAGCCATGGGCAAGGTCCGCCCAGCTCTCGCCACCGACTTCAACGAATGGGGGAAGACAGTGGCCTGGCCCACATCTTGCGCCTCCATTAACAGGACAGTTACTGAGGTCCACATTCTCCTTGACGCCCTATGGGCCGGCTTGATTCCCCCTTTCTCCTCCTTCTTCAATGCCGTGCTTTCTCATTATCAGATCCATATGCTGCACTTGGATCCCCAATCCATCACCCTCCTTGCTGTCTTCGCCTTTGTCTGCGAGGCCATGGTGGGCATTGCTCCCTCCGTGGCCTTACTTCGCCATTTCTTCTCGTTGCACCTGGCCGACCCTCGGCAGTGCTCGGGGTGTCTGAGCTTCCAGGCCGTGGCTACGACGGCCGGCTCGGGGATTGACTTCGAGCTCCCGCCGTCTGTGCGCGAGTTCCAGCAGCGGTGGGTATTCGTGGATGTCAGCGTGCTCAGCCCTCTGATCTCGCTCCCGTCGGCACCCGCTGTTCCCAGTTCTGGCTGGGGCCACGAGAGGCTCGCCGACCCGCGTCTTGCCTACATCTGGCTCCGGTTGAAGAGGCTGAAGGATCTTGGCGTGACCGCGCCCATGGTGGTGAAGGAGTTCATCCGGCGCCGTGTTGCCCCGCTCTAGTGCCATTCTCGACCAATGTGGACTTTGTCTGGCAGCAAGGACCGCATGAGGCTTCATGAGTCCGGGCTTCCGCTTGAGGTGCAACAAACTGTGCTCGAGGTCCTGACGGGCGACCCGTCCCCAGCTGACATGCCGGAGGAAGGTTGCCTCTTGTACTTCTGCTTGAACAAGGTGGATTTTGCGAGGCAGATGCCCCCTTTCGACGAATGGGGACTACGGCTGGCCGGTCTTGAAGGGCCTTGCGAGAACCCAGTCTCCGTGGCTCCCTTGCCCGCCACCGGCGCGGCGACATTCCCGGAAGTGGGCGCAGGGGGGAAACCATTGTCGGCCGCTGGCGTCGCGGCTGCCGAAGGATCGGCGCCGCTCGGGACTCCCGGAGGGCCGACCCATGGCTCCCTGGAGAGTCGTCCTGATGAAGCGGCCGGAGAGGCATCGCAGCCTAATGCTCCCGAGGCCACAGCCCCCGTGGCCCTGGCGGGTCGTCGCGAGGCGGGGGGCGAGGTCTCCATGCAGTATGGCACCCCTGAGGTCACCTCCTCAGGAGCTTCCCCAGCCGAGCCCGGAGCTGGCGGCCGTACCCCGGGCTTCGGCCGGCTTCGGCTGAACTTCGACGCGCTCCGGAAGAGGAAAGGGTCTCCAAGATGCAGCGGTGATGCCTTCCGGCCATTGAAACAGAGAAAGTACATCGCCGTAGACAAGTGAGTACCTTATCTTTGTAGTTTCTCGAGTGCTACTTCCCCTCCTGACTGTGGCTCCCCAGGGTCCCTTCTGCTGAGGCGGCAAAATCTCACGAGAAGCGACCTCTTCCTGCCTCAAGTCCCCTGCTGGCCTTGAGCGCCTCAATCCAGCCTGCCGTGCATGGCGCGAGGTCGGACGGAGAGGCAAGCGCGCCCGCCTGGTGCCTCGAGCCCACGTTCCTGCCATCTCTCCTTCGTGGCCTTGCTTGGGGCGCGGCAGGCGTGCCAAGGGCTCCTCCTTTGGTTATCGACCGCGGCTGGGTGGCCTCAGCCCTGGCCTCTCCTTCAGGTGATGAGCCGCTCCTCCCCAGGGCTCTCGACAGGGCCCGAGGGGCGCCCGGCAAGGCACCAGCCCCAGCCCCCTTCTGGGAGGAGTCGAGCCCCCTCGGACATCTTCAACGACTTCCGGTGCGAGGGACGGGCCTCGTCATGCGTTCGAGCTCGCGCGCAAGTGGGGTGCCGTCCACCACCAGCTCTTCCGGGAGGCGATGGGTGCGCTGAGCCGGCTTGGGGAAGAACTTGTGGACGTAGACGCCCGCCTTGAAGCTGAGGGTCGCCGGCTGATGGACGAATGACATCAACTGAAGGTGGCCATCAAGCTCGGGTGCCTCCAGCGCGAACACACCAATGCGAAGGCCGAGGCCTCCCTTGCAACCTCGAGCAAGGCCAGCGCCCGAGCCTTGGAGGAGGCCAGGGGGGCTGACCTCCGTCGCAAGGCTGCCGAGAAGCATAGGCAGGAGCTCCTGGCCCTGAATGCCTCCCTGCAGCAGCAAGTGGAGGCGCACAGGACTGCCTTGGTGTCGATGAAGGGGGCGCCATCTGATGGGGAGGAGATCTTGAGGCGCGAGGAAGCGCTGATGCTGGAGGCTACGGAGCGCAGCCTCGAGCTTGAGCGGTTGGAGACGAGGGAGCGTCAGGTTGCCGAAGCAGAAGATGTTGCCAGCGCGCGCGAGGCCAGGACCCAGGAGGAAGTTGACCGCAGAGTGGCCGAGGCTTGTGCTGATCTTGCTAACAGGTACGATCTGAAACTGAAGCTCGTGGAGGCCGAATCTGAGGGTAGGACTGCCGCCCTCAGGTCAGGGTTGGCCGAGGCGGAGCAGCACGAGAAGGCCGCAGCAGCTGCCTTGATCTCCGTGCAAGATGAGCTGGCCTCCGCCCGTGCTGAGCTGCTCCCGCTTCAGCAGCGGGTTACCAAGGCCAAGTCCTTCACGCAGCAGAGTAGGGAAGATGCGCTTCGCCGGCAGACGCTACTATGCAACATGTTCCCATGCTTCGGGACCTCAAGACCAGGGCCAATCAGGCGCTAGGTACCATCTGTGATGAGCACGCCCCTCACCCCCACGCCGAGGACGATGCCAGCCATCTTCGCTTCTTCACCGACGTCGTGACGCGCCTGGAGAACCGGGCTGAGAGGGCTCGCGAGCTTCTGGACGAAAAGAGCCGAGGCCTCCTCGGGCGCGCATTCTCCCATGTCTTCAGCCATCTCCTGAACACCAATCCTGACTTTAACTTTGACGCCGCCATTGCCCCAGTGCCTGAGGTCATCCGGGACAACCTAGCGTGCTGGGTGGATGACAATGTGGATGCTCTGGTTAGGGCCTTTGCTTCTGATGACGACGCAGTGGTGGTCATGGCAGATGAGGGCGGCGTTGTTGACGACGGTGAAGACAGCGCCAGTAGCCTGTCCGGGAGCGACTCGGGAGACGCGGCGAACGGTATGTCCGACTGAGCCCGTGCCCTTTTATTTTGAACCTGCACGCAAAAGCTTGGGCACGACCCCTTACAATGTAAGTGCATTTTGGGGAGGGGGAGCCCCTCATGTAAACAGACTGCCATTTTACTCCTTAGGCTAGGCTTAAAATGCGCTCTTGTGTGCTTGCGAGCCCCTTGCAGGCTTGCTGCCATAACTTACTTTGGTCTAGTCGAGCTTCAAACTGATTTAGCAGCTGCGGATGTGCATTTCTTCTGAGGGGAGCCCCTTGTGAGCTCGCGAGGTTTTGGTTTCCTGAGGGGTCCGCTAGTCCAGCCAGAGGGCCTCGCGAGAAGCGAGTGCTAGTGATGGCGAAGTGCGCGCATAGTGCGTGTATGCCGCTGCCAGCCCCCCGCTCACGAGGTGCTCGGAAGGGGGGAGATAGCGGATGCAAATCTCAAAACAAAGCATGAATCCAGAAACTCACGAAATCAACACGAACGAGAAATGATGCCCCCCACGATTGCCGATGGAAATACAACTTCAAATTCAAGATCAAAGGCTCCAAATTTGAGCTACAGAAAAGAGATCAAAAGCAAATGGCCATGTCCGGCACCTAGCTAGTCTTCTTGTCTTCCCACCAGCGCAGAGCTAAGTGCTTTCACTGGCTGTGAGCATAGTCCTTGGGGGACAGTGTCGACGGCCAGCGCGGAGCATGGTGCTTCCACTAGGACGTGGGCGGGAGCCCCCGAGGCCCGAGGGCAGCACTCCGGAGACTCTGGGGCGTGTACAGCCCACTCATTATTACGTGAGAGTATCACGAGCGGAGACCTTCACAGGTGTGAGCCTTGCTTCATATCGCCAGATGAGGGCCCCGCCTTGCGCCGCCCTCGACCAGTGTTGGGGCGTCCGGAAGCCAAGGGGCAAAGGGGACGCTAGCGGCGCCCTCGGCGACCACGGGCCCTCTGCTGGGGGGAAGGCTCGCCAGTGCCTCCCCGACAGAGGACATACCTCCGGGCGACGCCTTGCTCCGTGTGATGCAGGGAGGGGCCTTGCTTCTGGCTCCTCCCACGCAGACCCCAGTGCGCTTCCCCTGGTGGAAGGGAGGCTGCCATGCTGGGCCAATCGTCCACCGCTGTGACCTGATCCACTTGTGACCCATGGTTAGCATAAGCCTGCTCCTGAGATATTAGTGGTAACCTGCAGCTGTTGTCGCCGACGGGGTCGGCGATGCTCCCGGGTGGTCCTAGAAGGCCTCAACTTCCAGCGCCTCCTCTTCCCAACCCGGCTCAAGGAACGAGCCAGGGTCGAGCCGGGGTCATCCTCCGGCGTGTACTCCTGGTCCATCATGCGGGGCACATAGGCCTCCGGAGCTGTCATCCCGGAAACCCCGCCGAAGTGCCCCGCGCTCCACGCCATTGGGCCCAGCACGCCGCCCCAAGGATGGAAAGGGCGGCATCCTGTTGGGGCCATAGGGGGCAACGCTCGCGACGGCGCCCACCGGGGGAGGCACAGGTGCGGCTGGGTGCCCGGCTCCACTGGCCGCGTCGCTGCCAATGAACCCTCCCGGTGCGCCTGGGAGCACGCGGGCGCATCGAGACCCACCATGCGATCTGGCCACAACTTGAGGCATAGGTAGGGAGCAGAAAGGTGGTGTACCCCTGGTCGCGGCGTCTAAGAGCTCAGTGACGCGCCCTAGCAACGTATCGCGGCTGCTCTCTGTAGTCGGCACCACAGCAGGTCCCGCGCCACCATGAGTGCGGCCCTCATGTTTGCATGCTCCCGTCGGGTGTGCGGAGCCGTCTCTGCGGCGTAGCTCGAGGCCCTTGCGACAGCCCGCGCGCGCCGTGGGGTAAGGGTGGAAGGCGTCGGACCGCGCCGCCCGCGCCCCGCAGTGTGTGGCGGTGCGCGTGCCGCCTTGAGCGCGGAGTTGAGGTCTTCTGGGCGGACGATGCCGCCCGGACTGGCCAAGCTGCCCAGTGGTCGGTGTTGGCCCTCAGGTCGCCGGACATCGGCACTGCGGAATGTTGGCGGGTCTGCTGATGGAAGAGAGGCTTCGGCGCACCCCTACCTGGCGCGCCAAATGTTGGATTTCGGGTTCCGGCAAAACCCTCAAGGTTCGAAACTGGGGTGCGCACGAAGATCTCTCCCTCCCCCTAGCTCGCTCACTCACCACGATCTCAAAGCTCAGCACGTCGAACTCGAAGAACAGGGGACACGACAGTTTATACAAGTTTGGGCCACCGATGTGGTGTAGCACCAAAGAGGCAACGGGTACTTTGCGCCCGCTGGCGCCCGCCTGGCCTTGGTCGTCACAGCTCACGTCACGGGAACCTCACGAGGTGCCCCTTCGCCTTGATCTGTCCGCTCCTCCCGAGCTAGCCTAGCGAGGCCGCCCTTGAGGAGGTCTTGTGTCGTCTGCCTCACGAGGCTCGGCCCCTCACGAGGGTCTTGAGTGTTTGCTGGTGAAGGTGGGCCATACCAGGCCACTGCAGGAGGCACGCCGTGGGCCGCAGGCAGGCAAGTCTGGGGACCCCCGTTCCCAGAACGCCGACACATGTGCTTCGGCCCGTACAGCGGCAACAGAACCAGCAGTTGCACTGGCAACAGACTGGGCTGCAGTTCGCACTGCATATACCAAAGTCCGTACAAAAACCGACATCTCCACCTTCTTGGTAAGCATTAGCCGTCCTAGTGCTTTGTTCGTTTTTCTTTCCATGTTGTTTCACATGATTCATTGTGTTGATCTAACTATTTGTGTATGTCTTCTTTTTTGCAAACAGAGAATTCGTAGAGCAACGAGGGAGTCGTTCAACAATCCGGGCGACCGTGGCCAAGTTTCTCTTACCATGCGCAGCCTTGGTGTGAATGAACCTACTCAATATACCATAAGTACAAAGGATGGTCGCATGATGATTGATGCTAAAGGACGGTCAAGGTTCAAATCTAAATCATATCTTGCGGTAGGGGATGATGTCAAAATCGAACTTTCTCGACAAGGAGAGCTGGTCCAAATCAACTTTAAAATTCTTCAGTAGCAGCACACAACTACCGAACTGATCTATCCTCTAAGAGATTTTGATGTAATAATCTGGCATGGTGAAACAAGTGTCCTGTGTGTATAAGTAGTACGACAATATTATCTATCACGTGGTATATCGTTGATGGAATTGCAACTCTGATTGCTGGTTAGGAACTGTCGTTCGATTTCATTCTAACAGTTGTCGTGCTTTATTCAATTTTGCATATTCGCCTTGCGACAGCATCTAAAACCAGCACAGTACCGATCACTTGCAATATGAAAAGCGTTGAGGTAGAACACATGGGCCCCCAAACATGCAGGCCCACTAGCTTGTGGACCAAAGTCCAGAACCGTGAGCCTGTCTGAGTATTATATTCTCAGCTGAACCCCCATAATGCCCGTGCGTTGCATGTAATATCAAGATGCATTTGTATGAGTATATTATCTTGTGAGAGAAAAGGATGAATGAGGGAAGGCCTTATTTGCAAATATGGAGAGGTGTGTGGGTTCCTTTTTGCAAAATTGCCATAGTTTCCTTCCTATCCGTTAGATATAAATCGGACGGCCTATATTGCAGGATGGCAGGCACACCATCATCACCAACTCTATTTTTTGTAATTATATATGTTATATATATTCCCCTTGATTTTTCTTATGTATAAAGTTGTGATATAAAATATTTTTATATTTCTTTACATAGGGAGTATCTCTCTGTCAAAAATATATTTATGTGTAACTAGTTACTCCTGTCTTTCTACTTCCTTTCGCTGATATGTGGGGCATCCGGCAACGGGGTCCCCGTGCCATGCACCAAATTAGAGTGCACAACTGCACGGTAGACTCACCCCATTCGTAGCGTCGCAGTAATGCCCTATGAGCCGTCAAATCAAAAAACCCCCACCTTTCCAGCTTTAGCGGTAAGCTGGACGGACGAAGCGGCAATATTTCACTGGGTCTGAATCCCCTTCTCCCTCGTCTGCTTGTTCAGAGAAAACCCCCTCTCGGCGATTGCATAGGGTTTTCTCATGGAGAACCAGGTACGAATTCTTCATCCATCCCCGATAAATCCAAGTCCCTTGGTCGCGGGTAATCCTAGGATGGCAGCCGTTGCCGTTGATGAATTTTTCTTCCTACCGAATCTAGTGTGTTTCATTTGCAGTGCCCAAAGTGCGAGGACCCTACAGGTTTCTGCGCCCTCGATGAGACGCCACACTGATTCCTTCTCATCCTAACACAGGATTTTAAAATGCGCACAGTATGTTCCTAGAATCCTCTTTTTTATCCAGGAGGGTGGGTTTTTTTGAACATGTTGTCGACTAATTTGGAAATTTGGATTTGTATATTTGGACAAAAGGTACTAGCACCATGGTCAACATTGACGTGAAGGAGGAAATTATTTCTAGATTTGGATAGGGAATACATTGTGTTCTCATATTATTTTTCCTGTGGTGCATTCCTTGCTCTGCCAGAACACATGTACTCAAGATGCTTGGCCTTGCCATAACTGAATACACCAGTTTAATGGTCAGATTGAAGACAAGCCATGGTTATAAGTTCCCAGTTGGGTTCATGAACCAAGAAGATCGCTGCTTTTTTTATGGCCGAACTTGGATAAACTTTCTCAAGTGTTACAGACTGAAAGTTGGCGCACGAAATGTTGATGGAAATAGCAGAACCTGGTCTCATCTTCACTGTGATATTCCACCCCAATGTCGTTCCAATTGTTATCCATTTTAGTTTTTTATATGGTTCTTTCTTGCTGCCTCGATTACTTCTTAATCCACCTATTTTGTCTAACTAATCACAATTTAACTTTAGAAGTAGCAACGAATCTCTCACGAAGATGCTACTTCTAACTAATATTTCTTATAATTGGTGGCACGTGTAGATTTTTTCAAAGTTAAGCAGGCTACTCATTTGTTATTCTATAAGAACTTGATGACCCACAAGTATAGGGGATCTATTGTAGTCCTTTGTATAAGTTAGAGTGTCGAACCCAACGAGGAGTAGAAGAAAATGACAAGCGGTTTTCAGCAAGGTATTCTCTGCAAGCACTGAAATTGTCGGTAACACGTAGTTTTCTGATAAGATAAATCCACTACTAGGAAAAGGGCCATAGATAATATGGACACTAATGGCGCACCAGACATGCGGTGCGCCACTCCTATATAGCCGTGGCGCACCGTGTGCTGGTGCGCCATTAGTGTGATAGACACTAATGGCGCACCACAACCATGGTGCGCCACTACTAGCAATTCTTTTTCTTTTTTCCAAAAATACTAATGGCGCACCGTGTGCTGGTGCGCCATTAGTGTGATAGACACTAATGGCGCACCACAACCATGGTGCGCCACTACTACAATTTTTTTCTTTTTCCAAAAATACTAATGGCGCACCGGGGCATAGTGCGCCATTACTAGTTTTAACTAGTAATGGCGCACCAGTCACCCAGTGCGCCACTACTATCATTTTTTGTTTTTTTGCAAAACTACTAATGGCGCACTGCCAGCTGGTGCACCATTAGTAACCAGGGTTACTAATGGTGCATTTTTTGGTGGTGCGCCATTAATAACCTGGGACCAGCTAGATATTTTGGACAGCCACCTACACACTCACTTTCCCCACTTCATTCTCTCCACCTCCTCCTCCAAGCTTGTCTCGGCTGCCTCCTCCTCCTCACCTCATTTGCACCATAGATTCATCCAAATTAAGTGGTTAAATTACCTTTTTTTGATAGGTAAGTAAGGGAAAGCTTTCTTTATGTTGTAGATCTAGTTTTTTCTCCGTCCAACAACGTGCACATGCACTTTTTATGGCCTAGCTAGATCTATGTATGTTTGTGGTGTTGCATATATGTTTGTGTTTGCAGGTACCGGTATTTGAAATGCGATAGTTGCCAATATTTTGCCGGAATGTTGATTCATTTCCGTTTCAGCGAGAATTTTGGCACTATGCATTCTTTTTGGTCCTATTTTTAGGCAAAGTCATGCCAATTTTTTTCTTGGTTCTAAAATATCGTTTTGCTCTACCCCGTAGGCGACCATGGTCTGCACGATGACCGAAGGCATCGTGAATAGGTTTTTGAGCTCCGCGAAGGCCGAGATGCTTCAAAAGAACGAGACGGAGATAAGATGTGCCTGTCGAAGATGCAAGCTGAGGAGCCTTATGGACCCGGATTCCCGTACAGGTGCGGGACCACCTGCTCTTGCGTGGTTTCATGGATGGCTATCGGTGGCAAGGTGATGAAGATGATTATGAAGTCATCCATGGGGGCCGTCCGACAAGAAATGAGGAAGGGCAGCAAGACAACCGCGACGAGGGCGGGCGAGAAGACGAAGAATCTCCAGGACATGATCACGAAGTAGATGCAGTACACAGTCATCATGTAGAAGATGCCGGACATGATGATGAGGAAGATGCCGGAGCAGATGAAGGGCATGATCATGAAGATGAAGATGCCGGAGCAGACGACGATGGACCATCGATGGGCTGGGTGCAGGACCCTCATATTCAAGAGCTGCTTCTCAAGCAGACGGATAACGCAAGAGCTGCAGCCCGAGAGAAAGCCAAGCTGGATCAACTGGAGATAGACGTGGTTACTCCATTGTATGAAGGATGCAGGCCCGAGGATACCCGCCTGAAAGTAACGCTCATGGCTCTGGAGATGAAGGTAAAACACAAAATGACCGACGCATGCTTCGACGAGAACATGTCATTCTGGCACGAACGTCTTCCCAAGGGGAACAAGTGCCCGACCAGTTTCGAGGAGGCGAAGAAAATCGTGTGTCCTCTGGATTTACCGCACGTGAAATACCATGTGTGCATGAACAATTGCATCATTTATCGGGACGAGCACGCGGAGTCTACCATATGTCCGGTGTGCGGCGTCACTCGATACAAGAAGAGGAAGAAAGCTCCTCAAAAAGTGGTGTGGTACTTTCCGATCACTCCTCGTCTGCAGCGGTATTTCGCGGACCCTAAGGTAGCAAAGCTCCTGCGTTGGCACGCGGATAGGGAGGAGAAGAAGCGAGAAGATGATGCAAATGATCCGGAGATAAATAAAAAAGACAAGATGCTGAGTCACCCTAAGGATGGGAGCCAGTGGCAAGCGTTGAACTTCGAACACCCAGAATTTGGGAACGATCCAAGGAACATCATGCTGGGCGCGAGCACCGATGGAGTCAATCCATTTGGCAGCCAGAGAAGCACACATAGCACCTAGCATGTGTTTGTGTGGATGTACAACCTTCCCCCTAGTTGTGCATGTAGAGGAAGTACATTCACATGAGTATGCTAATTGAAGGGCCGAAACAACCAGGGAACGACATCAATCTATATCTGGGTCTGCTGAAAGAGGAGCTAGACACGCTGTGGAAAACGCCAGCCAATACGTGGGACGCCGCAGAGAAAGAATATTTCCCTATGAGAGCCACACTGCTCACGACGGTGCACGACTATCTCGGTTACGGATATGTCACGGGGCAGGTGTCCACGGATTTTCTGGATGCGTCAGGTGCATGGATGACACAATGTATCGCCAGCTAGATAGAGATCCTGGGTCTTCGAAAACCATGTTCATGGGACATCGAAGGTGGCTTTGCGACGATGACTCATGGAGGAAACGCAAGGATCTGTTCGATGGTGAAACCGAATCCCGAAGACGCCCGCGTACGAGGAGTGGCGAGGAAATAGACGAGCTATTGAAAAATTTGAAAGATTGCCCACTGCCAGGAAAGAAGCAAAAGGCGCCAGAGCCGGGAAAGAAGCGAAAGGCACAAGAGCCGCTGCTGAAGGTATGGAAAACGAGGTCTGTCTTCTGGGACTTGCCGTATTGGAAGATCCACCGTGTGCCTCACAACCTTGATGTCATGCATATCACGAAGAACGTGTGCGAGAGTCTGCTTGGTACCCTGCTCAACATGCCAGAGAGGACCAAAGATGAGCCGAAAGCAAGGGCAGACTTGAAATCAATGGGCATCAGGGAGGAGCTTCACGCTAATGATGATGATGATGAGGCAAAGCAGGACACGGAAAGTCGTCGCAAAGGCAAAAAGGCCAAGAAGACCGGAAATGACTTCCCTCCCGCGTGCTTCACTCTATGTCAGGAGGAGATCGATCAGTTTTTCACCTGCCTCGTAGGAGTAAAACTTCCTTACGGTTACGTAGGGAAGATAAGCAGATACCTAGACTCAGCGAAGCAGAAGTTCAGCGGGATGAAGTCTCACGACTGTCACGTGCTGATGACGCAGATACTTCCAGTTGCAATCCGTGGGATCATGGACGCGCACGTCCGTGAAACGCTATTTGGCCTATGCAACTTTTTTGACGTCATCTCTCGGAAGTCGGTTGGCGTGAGGCAACTCAGAAGGCTATAGGAAGAGATCGTGGTGATACTATGCGAGCTTGAGATGTACTTCCCGCCCGCATTCTTCGACGTTATGGTGCATCTGCTGGTCCATATCGTGGAGGATATCATCCAACTTGGGTCGACGTTCCTGCATAGCATGATGCCGTTCGAAAGGATGAATGGTGTCATCAAAGGATACGTTCGCAACATGTCACGTCTAGAGGGAAGCATAGCCAGGGGCTTTCTGACTGAAGAGTGCATCTCCTACTGCACGAATTATCTAGGCATCGAGAACCCCGTTGGTCTGCCTGTCAACAGGCACCTCGGCAGGCTCGCTGGATGGGGTCACTGTGAGGGTCGCCACGAAATGCATGCCGACTTCGAGGGTCGACTCGCCGACTTTGAAAGAGCAAACCTAGTCGCGCTACAACACATAGACGTGGTCGATCCTTGGGTGGTAGATCACAAAACCTTTATTGAGAAGACGTACAATGACCGAGGCCAACAGAGGACGGACGGAGATATAATCAAAGAGCACAACTCATGTTTCACGCTTTGGTTCAAGCAGAAGCTTTTGTCGTACCCTTTACATGAGGATTCTTCCGCGGCAGAACAACTCATATTCGCCTTGTCACAGGGCGCCGAGCACAACCTGATGACGTATGAGGCGTACGATATCAACGGCTACACATTCTACACCGAGGGAAAGGACATGAAGAGCGATGGTTATCAGAACTCCGGGGTAACGATGGAATCCTACACCGGTAACGACAAGGACAGATACTACGGAAGGATCGAGGAGATCTGGGAGCTGAGCTACGCTGGAGAGAAGGTCTCGATGTTCCGTGTCAGATGGGCCAAGAGCGTCCTAAAAGAAGACCGGTATTTCACCACCATGGTTATACCCGAAGCCAAATCCAAGACCGCGGGCGCAAACGTCACCGTGAAAAATGAGCCATGGGTACTGGCTTCCCAAGTGGACTAATGCTTCTTCATTACCGACCCGTCAAAGCCCAGTCGTGTTGTCATGAGGAGAGGCAAAAGGAACATCATCGGAATGGATGGAGTCGCCAATGAGCAAGACTTCGACAAGTACGGCGACCCGAAGATGGAACATGACGACGACGATGAAGTACCAGCATACACCACAAGAAGAAGCAGGACCACCCTACCTAAAGGACGTCCGTTCAAGAGAAGAACTCCATTTACGAAAAATAAGGGCAAGAAGATTGTGAACAGATAGCTAGCTAAGATGGATTGTATTTAAATTGTAGCCTTCATTTCTCGATTGTATTTCGACATATTGAAATGATATTTCTTCTGTTCTAGTGTCCTCATGAATATTTATTTATGTTTATTATGGTATTGAATTTCTAACTCACAAAAAGTATTGAATTTGTTAATATTTTTTGAACTCGTGAATATTTTTAAATTTCATGGGCACTTTTTGAATTCATGAATATTTTTTCAAATTTGATGATATTTTTTCATATTCAATATGAAAAAATATTGAATATTCATGAGGACACTCGATCTCGATCCCCCTCCATCTCGATCGCTATCCCCCCTCGCCAGATCCCCCTCGCCGCCGAGCACCCCCCACCCGCCCCCGCTGCACAGCCGCTGCCGACCCCCCGCACCCTTCCCCGCTCCACCGCCGCCGAGCACCCACGGCACTCTCCCCCGCTCCACCGCCGCCGCCGACCCCCGCATCCTTCCCGCTCCACCGCCGCCGCCGACCCCCCGCACCCTCCCCGCTCCACCGCCGCCGCCGACCCCCCGCACCCTCCCCTGTCTCCTCGCTCGGTTCCCCCTCCCTCCTCCCGAGCGCCATTGATATACAAAAAAAAGATTACTAATGGTGCACCTCTCTGGGGTGCGCCATTGCTATTCAAATAAAGATTACTAATGGCGCACCTCTCTCGGATGCGCCATTGCTATACAAAAAAAGATTTCTAATGGTGCACCGCGTGTGGATGCGCCATTGCTATCAAAAAAAATTCTAATGGCGCACCGCTCGGGGGTGCGCCATTGCTAACCCTTCCCCCCTACTAAAATCCCAAGTCCTTTCTATCTTCCCCATCTCTCTCACCCGCCCACTGCCCCGACCCGTACTGCGCCGCCGCCCCCCCCCCCCCCCGCGCCCCCGCCGCCTCCCCCGCTCTGACCCTCGCGCTCCATAGTCTTCAGTCTTCACCGGCGGCGACGAGCCCTTCCGCCCCCACCATCTCCGTCCCGTTCGAGGTGAGGCCCTCGCTTACTCCTTTGAGCCCCAGTCTTCTTCCAGCGACCCTCGCCGGTGCGGCCCCCAGCTATCTGATCTCAACTTTCTGAACCTGACAGAGCTGATTCGTGCCGGTGCCGGCTCACCCCGCCCGACCGCCCTGTCCTCCCCTCCACCCCCTCCGCCTCTTCTTCCTCGGGGAAGTAGAGCCGAAGCGGAAGTAGAGCCGAACTCGCCGCTGTAGACGTGCTCGCCCGCCCCTAGTAGACGTGCTCGGCGCTGTAGACGTGCTCATTGGGGCCTCTCATCCGACGTCACCGGTGAGCCACCACACCCTGCCCTCTCCCTCTCTGCTCCTTCCTCCTTTCCCTCTCCCTCTCTGCTCGATCCCCTCTCTTCTCTGTCTCCACCTTCTGTTCTTGCCTGTGAGGTGTTTGATTAAATGTCAATTCAAACGATTGATGCAGCCACGTCCACCGGAGCACCACGACTGCGTCTGCGACCTCATCTCTGCTCCGCCGCCGTCTACGACCTCGTCTGCGACCGCGTCCATCGAGGTGAGTTCTTCCATGGATCATTTTTGTTTCTCCAGTGAACTGGTTGCAGGACCTTGACTACACGCAAATTTGGGCCTGCTGTGTGTTTGTGCTCTGTTTCTTCAGCGTTTTGCAGTGTATAGCTACAGATTTTTCTCACTGTAATACATCAAATGGTCCATATCGGTGCTAAACTGCTAATGCCTGTCAGGCTTGGCTCACTGATGTCGACAGCGTATGATTGCTCTGCTCAGTATCAAGTTAACAAGACTAGTTTATCCTCGCACAAAGTCTGCCAATCTTTATAATCCCTAGTTGCAAGGGGACAAGTTACTGAACCAGCAGTAGATGTGCATATGCCATACAACTTCTACTATCCTACTCCTACATGCTCTTTATGTAGCTACAGCCTATAGTCAGCACTATTCTACTGTTGAAATCTTGCTGCCACTTTTAAATCTGTAATAGTCATTGGTACCCCAGTTATCTGCTTGCTGTATTAGTAGCTTAGAAAATAAAACCATCCACTGTTTTTTTAACCTTTCGCCAGTGTTACTTTTTGTTTACTTAAATTGTATGCATGTTGAATTATATACCATGACCAAGTTTTTGGGTGACAGTTGGTTTGACTATTTGTTTTAGAGTTCTATGTTTCTGGTACCTACAATTTTAGTGCAATACTTTTTTGGTCTGTACTTGCTGATTAAAGGTGGTTGATGGACAAACAATTAAATCCAATCAATTTTCTCCAGCACTTTTTGGTCTGTACTTGCTGGTTAAAGGTGGTTGATGAACAAACAATTAATTTTTTGGTCTGTATCATAGCGAAGAAGTTTCAGTAGCCAAGACATGAAGCGGAGAGTATTCATATAAAAAAATTTAGAGTAGATGGAGCTTCTTTCTTTTAATTCAAACAAACTACTACTATTGATTGTTGTGGTTGCTCAACAAGTTATCTCTCATTTAGATTAGATGGAACTTCTTTCTTTTTCATCTCGTTTAATAAGTGGCTAATCATTTGCTATCACTTGGCAAAAATGAAAAGGAAGGAAAGAACCGTTGTTTGTAGGCAATGTGATGTGATTTCAATGTGATGTTGACAGTAGTTAATTAAACATGCTGCTGCTGTTATGCCTGTATTCACTGCTGCTGTTGCTATACTTGTGATGATGCTACTTGTGATCTTCTGAAATGATCCATTGGCGACTTCATTACGCGGGGATAATGATTTTGCAGGTACCCCGAGAGGCCCTTGAGTTTGCCGGAATGTCGATTAACTTTCGTTCCGGCAAATTCGGGTGCTCCATATGTCCTATTTTCAGCAAAGGTCATGCTGAAATTTTCCGTGAATTTTAGCATGACTTTGCTAAAAATAGGACATATGGGGTACTTGCGACTAATGCATGGGCCGGGGTATCTTAGTACTTAATTAAGTAGGATCCTCTTTGTTTATTTGCCTGCGTAATCTCACGATTGGAGCTGGGGGCGGCCACGTGTGAGCCATCCACGAGCCGTTGACCTCGCTCCTGTCCTGCCTGCCCACCTCCCCTACCTGGCCCTGACCGCCATTAAAGTAACCAATCAAGCTCCTCATCCACTGTGATCAGAAAGAAACTATGAAAATGACACAACAGAAGACAATACCCCCCGATCTAGTCTAAACACACTGGCTGGCTAGTAGTTAGTGTAGGTGTATATATACACATGAATCCACCTAAATCCTGGAAATCCATTTAATCAGAGGAAGACGACGAAGAAGAAGAGGAGGAGGAGGAGGAGGTGAGGTGAGGTTGGTTAGCCAAGAGTCAAACCCTAAATGATAAAACCTTGGCTTTTAGGGTGCCTCGGTGTCGATAAAAACCTAAATGATCAATTTTCAGCCCTTGGATTAGTTTAGTATTTTTTCACAGACTCAGACACCCTTGCTTGCTATGTGTATGAGAGAGATAGTGAGAGGAGACAAGAAGAAGGGGGTTAGGAAGGGACTTGGACCTTAGCAACAACACACTAACAGTGAATTCCTCGAGAATTAGGTTATTTGGTCAACTTAGAGATCTTGTTCCTTGACAATAACCAAC
The DNA here is from genome assembly GCF_018294505.1 of Triticum aestivum. Lineage (NCBI taxonomy): Eukaryota > Viridiplantae > Streptophyta > Magnoliopsida > Poales > Poaceae > Triticum > Triticum aestivum. Next base: position 315,345,567 of record NC_057799.1, read on the forward strand.
TTTTTGACCAAACTTTTTTCCTATTTAGAGCGAAACATGGCCCACAATGATGAGGCCGGCGGTTCGGGCGGCAAGGCATTCTGGGAGCTGTCCCAGGAGATGGAGGAAGAACCTCGCCGCTATGAGGATGCCGCGGAAGACACCGATCCTGACTACACAACCCCTAGTGGCGTCGGGGATGACATCACTGATGGTGCCGCCGAGGATGCCACCACTGATGATGGAAGCGCACGCACAGATGGCAGCCAACCGAAGAGGCAACGGAAGGACCGGCGCCCGAACGTGCTCGGCACTGTCAAGGAGGAAATTACTGAAGTGAACTGCGACGGGGATCCAACGGCGCCCAACGAATTAGTCAAGGGGTACTCGGTTCAGCTCGGGTGCATTCTCCGGAGCACCGTCTCGATCAACACCGAGAACCTAAGGCATAAGGACCGAGGGAATTTGCGCAACCTCCTCTTCACGAAGCTGCACGAATGATACAAGTTCCCCGCTGACTTTGCAAACACACGCCTCTCAGGGAATAAAGTGAACAGTGCCGCCCTCACGAAGATGAGCACGGCCCTGTCTACTTGGAGAAGCACGGTGAAGAGAATGATTAACAACGGTGATAGTTATGAGAAGATCAAGGAGAAAAATCCTTCGATCAGCGAAGATGACTACAAGGAGTTCAAGATCAAGTGCGAGAGCGGTGCATCCGAGGAATCAAGTCAGTGGGGGAAAGAGATGCGGGACTTGAACTTAGGGGTCCACAAACTCGGTCCTGGCGGTTACAGAGTGGCGGAACCTATATCGGACAAGGAGGACGTGGAGCGTGCCGAGCAAGGCCTACCGCCCCGCTTCAAGAAATACCGTGAGAAGCAGACCAGGAACTATGTCAGGGCCCGGTACAAGGAGGACCCGGTAACAAAGGAGCTTACCACAGATCCAAAGACCAAGGCGCTTGAGCGTGTTCTGGTAAGGAATACACCCCCGCGTAATTAGCTCCATATGGTTGCATTCTAATTAATGAAGCCAAATTTCTAAATGGTTCACATTCCTTCCGCAGGAGACTGAAAGCAGTAGTGCGGGGTCGTCTTAGAGCTCCCCAGCTTGGAACAGCACTCTAAATAGGGCATTGAATATAATGAAAAACAAGGATAAGCTCAGTAAGCCGTCGTCAGCTGGTTGTGTGGCCGGCAAAGGCTTGTCCACAAAATGGTCGTCATACTATAACGCTGGTGGGCGAAAGGAGAAAAAGACCAGCTCGGAAAGCCAGTCGCGCGAGGTTCAAGAACTCAAGGCACAAGTGGCGCGGATTCCGGAGATTGTCCAAGAGCAAGTGCAACAACAACTAGGAACGACGCTCACCGCCATTGTGCCTAGCTTGATTGAGGGGCTGCAGGCGTGGATTGCGGGCGGCCAACAGGGGCCGCCCCGGTTCCCAGCTTCACGGCCAGCAACTCGCACAACGCGCAGGCGGCGCCATTGGTGTCTCCGGCGGAGGCGGTATTGGTGTCTCCGGCGCCGGCATGGGCATTGGAGCTTAATGCACCCGGGTGTACGCCGGCCGGCACCTCGGCAGCAAGCGGCCCCTCCGTCAGTTGCATGCCCGCCGTTGGCGGTGCCTCGACATTAGCCGAGCTCGACGCCATCACGGTAACTAAGCCTCTCGGCCGATGACTTCATCTCCTTGCCTTTGACTGGGCATCCCTGACGCCCTACATGTTTTCGCAGGGCGCCGCCGACGTTCCATGCACTCTCCTGCACTTCGTGGGCGGCGAGTTGATCGATGTCGCCAAGGGCAGAATCGTTCAACCGGGCAACCCCGTGTTCCACGGTAATCCGATGCCACCCACCGTGTATAGGGTTGAACTGGTTCGGGTGCTGCCAGGCTGCGACGAGTTGTTACCTCCGATTCGACCCGCTGGGGCCGACGAAGATGATGTGATGACCCTCAGCGCCTGCGTAAGCTGGCCCCTGCTTTGGCCGAAGAGCCAGATTCGTTTGGGGGCGGGGGACACCACCCCACAGACAACACCGCCAGTCGTGCCGGCGCCAAGCCATGGCAAGACCGCCGCAACGCTACCGGACATGCCGGACATCCCTATGGCACAGGATCCGGACATGCATATGGCACAGGATCCGGACGACGACGACAACGACGACGGTACATTTACCAACGTCGATAAGTACTTTGCCGAACATGGGTACGGTGACGAATTCTTCGGGCCTCCTTCTCAAGAACCCAACCCTGAAAAAGACGACCGCGATCTAGCTGGTACCGCGGAGAAACCCAATTGCAACAGGCGTCGTCTGGCGTTCAGTTCTCAGGAGACGCCTCCAGCTGCCGCCTTCACCGAGCCTCAGATAGCCGAGGTGCGGAATATTATCAGCCCCAACACACTCAAGAAGGCGGTCTCTGAGCAGAACTCGATCCCATTACAGGAGATGAGGAAGAAGGGACGGAAACGAAAGAATAACAAGGGCGGTGCGAGCCAGCCGGCACCGAGTACGATCCGTGCTCAGGACGGGCCACCTTCACCTAAGGATATCTCGAGGAGGGTGCATGTGGCGGGTAGGCCGATGCTACCGACTAATCTGCTCAATGCTGCAACCGGTGCTATGCGGAGTCTGCATGACAGTGTTCTTTCTTTGGAGAAGCGGCGTCTCTCCGAGAATGATGTGGCATACCCGGTTTTCGTGGCCAAGGTGCCAGAGGGCAAGGGCTTTGTGGATAGCGCCATCGGGGGTACGATCGTCCTGCGGTTTGATGACATCTTCGCTATGTTTAACCTTCATCCGCTGCACTACACCTTCGTTCGGCTATTTTCGCTGAGTATGGAGATGCGGATCATTAGAGACAAGACCCCGGACATCGTGATAGTCGACCCCTTCTACATGCGTGCCAAGATCTTGGGCAGCGCTGGGGACCGGCAAGTCGCGAGTTCATACCTCGAAGGCGTCATTCTGGCAAACCCAGATAAGGATAACTTCCTCGTGCCTTACTTTCCCGAGTAAGTCATCCCCTCACCGCCCCGTAACATATGATTTCTTAGATTTCGATCGTTCTTTTTTTCTAACATTCCATGTTTTGTGCAGTGACACACATTGCACCCTCATCCTCTTAAGCCCGAAATATTCCATGGCCACGTATTTCGACCCGGACCGTCAGTCGAAGAAAGACTACACAAATATCAAGAAAGTTCTTGATGATGTTCTCCCCGGCTACGCCAGATTTGGAGGCACCTTCAGCAGGCCAGTTCGTAGGTACGGCAAGCACATCTTCAGCCACAATACGACGTTCTCCTGCGTCAAGCAGCCGCCTGGCGGTCAGAAGGATGCCTACTACGCCCTCCACCACATGCGGGCGATCGTACGGGACCATAATCACCTTCTGCTACCAAATAATCTCAAAGATTGGGCCGCACGCTTGTCGGCAATCCAGGACGCGGACATCAGTCAAGAATTCTTTCGCATCCAGTCGGAGTTTGCGGAAATCATCCATCAAGATGTCCTTCGTACCTCGGGGCAGTTCTATCTCAGACATCAACCGTCCAACAGTGAGATAGAAACAACGCTACAAATGCAGGCTGACAACGCCCGCGATTTCATGACCATCACGAAAGACGGCGGCTTCATCCACGCTCCGGTCCCTGAGTCAAGTCGAAAGTAGTGATGCTATGTAGTTCTGAAATGTCGATTGGCTCATGTTGTAATATTGAACTTTAATGAACTTGTATGTCTCTTTGGTTTGGACAGTCGTTCAACTTATATGTAATCGATGCTATTTATTAGTAGGACCATGAATCATGCTATTAATGTGTTTCTTTTCTCTTCCGATCCTTTTGTTGCATACTTATATATTGCTTATGTATTGTCTGTGAATTGCTACTAACGTTTTGTTTGGCTAGTGCATAGAGATGCCATCGTATGTCGCGTACAAGGGTAAGTTTCCCGGAGTCTACGACGACTAGGAGGAGTGTCGGAGACAGGTTCACCGTTTCAACGGTAACAGTTACAAAGGGTACACCACTAGGGCGGAGGAGGAAGCGGAAGCTAGATACGCGCGCTATCTAGTGGGAGAGAGGAGGGAGCGGAGAAGGAACCGGATGAAGACCAGTTTCACCGCGATGATGCTAATCATGATGACCGCAGCTCTCTTCTATGTGATGGTAGTTTAGATGATCAGTATCGACTTGTAATGTGAAGACAAACTTGCTACTCACGGTTTTGAGACTTGTAATTTCTAACTTTGTTCGGTCTTTTGAATTCGGAGACTAATATGATGAATTGTATTCGGAGACTAATCTTCTATTGTATTCGATAACTCTGTTGTTTATATGTTGTGTTGTCTATATTCTGCGCAGTAATATGTTTTGTAACCTGTGCAAATATCAGAAAAGAAAAAAAATCCCTAATATTCATACTAGTGGTGCACCACCCAGAACTTTAGTGGCGCACTGCAAAATGCACACTAGTGGCGCATCAGCAACAAGTGCGCCATTAGTAAGCCAGAGCACATGGTTAAATATTGCCCCCTGGGAGGCATTCTAATGGCGCACCGTATGGTATACTAATGGCGCATTACATGGTGCACCATTAGTATCTGGTATACTAATGGCGCACCTGTGGTGCGCCATTAGTAATAAAATTTAATGGCGTGGTGTTAGTGGCGCACCTGTAGTGCGCCATTAGTAGGCAAAATAGGTGCGCCACTAGCAGGCCTTTTCCTAGTAGTGATCATAACGGGTAACAAGTAATAGAAGTAAACAAGGTGCAGCAAGGTGGCCCAATCCTTTTTGTAGCAACGGACAAGCCTGGAAGAACTCTTATATAAAGCAAAGCGCTCGCGAGGACACATGGGAATTGCTGTCAAGTTAGTTTCATCATGCTCATATGATTCGCGATTGTTACATTGATAATTTGATACGTGGATGGACCAGTGCTTGGGTGCTGCCCTTCCTTGGACAAGCCTCCCACTTATGATTAACCCCTCTCGCAAACATCCGCAACTACGAAAGAAGAACTAAAGTAAACCTAACCATAACATGAAACATATGGATCCAAATCAGCCCCTTACGAAGCAATGCATAAACTAGGGTTTAAGCTTCTGTCACTCTAGCAACCCATCATCTTGTAGCGATCCGACCTCATACAGTCAGATCTCTGTGCATAAGTGTCATCCCTGGATCGGTAATGCTGACACACACAGTACTCAAAGGATTTATAACAGAGTAGCAATCACACACTTATTACATCGATAGTCTCAAGAGAGAACTTATTACAATAAATATGGCTTAAGGCCATCTAAATAAGATAACAGCAGAAGGCTTGGAAGATAAAGTGAGTCCATCAACTCCAACGGCATAGCTGAGTACACGACAATGACCTAGCGCACCTTACTCTTCGTCTGAAAAGTCTGCAACATGACATGTTGCAGCCCGAAATGGGTCAGCACAAGGAATATGCTGGCAAGATAACACAGTTGAGCAATGAACAGGTAAATGCTATCACTACATGCATATATGGCTGGTGGAGGCTCTACTGTTATAATGTTTTGCAAAAAACCAATTTTCTCCTACAACAAAGGAATATATTGTTTAGCTATCATGGTAGTTGTTAAACATTGAGAAGGTTCCTCCAACTCAATCCCAATTAAACAAGTAATTAACAACCCAACAAATTAATTTACAGTGATGAGATCAACATGATAATCCAAGAACCAGATACTCAAGATGTCCATAACCGGGGACACGGCTAACCATGATTAGTTTGTACACTCTGCAAAGGTTTGCGCACTTTTCCCCACAAGACTCGATCTCCTCCGTTGGATTTCTCGCACTACAGGGTGGTTGAGAAATGGATGATCGAGACACAGTCTTTCAGAAACATTAGCTCTAACCCTGGGTAGACAGTACCAACCTACATCCCCTACATCTGCTAGCCTATCACTGGAAGAGGTCATGCAACATACTCGACTATGATAGAGCCCATAATAGCTTGTGGCTGCACACGGAAATTTCTAGCATGAATAATCTTATGATCCCTTTGAGCCTGGGTGGCGAACCATAGGATGATCACACGGGTACTCCGGGATATCCTAGGACAACACTGGATTCTCCAGGTGCCCGCAACCAATCCACCCAGATGTGTATTTAAGTAGCCACCTTAAGTTAACCATTAATTAACAATCTCACATCTGTCATGGATACACTCAAACCCAATCCACGTCTACGAGCATAGCATGGCAATATAAGCATAGCGTGGAAGTAACTCCCTAGGGTTTGATAATAAAGGGCAATATGTTCTACCTCATCATCTACTTCCCGATACCCACATGTTAATCACAACCTAATAATGAAGTGTTTGAGGGGTTTGAAACTAATGCATAAAAACTGGGTATGAAAAGAGTAAGATCAATGTGTTACTTGCCTTGCTGACGATCCGCAAACCCTAGAGACTCGTAGTAGCACGCTTCGCACTGCGGGAATTCTATCGCAAATGAACAATAGCATACATAAGCACTCAAGCAAAGATGCACGAGTAAAACTCAAATAAGAAGATCAAATCTGAAAGTTCAACTGAAGAGCTTCGATTTGCAAAAAGAATCAATCGAATCGGAGCTACGGAACTGAAACTACGTTCAAAAGAACCTCGAATTCAAATCTGCTTGAAACTAAATTTTAAATTGTCATAACCTTGTTCAAATTGATTAAACAGAAAGAGGGGCTCAAGACGAAGATTTTGGCGTTGGTTTCACTGGATTTGGACAAACGATTAAGAAACGGCGAGGGTTTGAAGATCAGGGGCTAATCTGCGATAAAAATAATCATGGATAGGTCCCGGGCCGAAAATAAACAGAAAAAGAAAAAAATCTAGCGGACGAACGTCCGCTAACAGAGGCTAAAGAACGAATTCGTTCATTAAAATGAACGAACGAACGTTTACTCAATAACTAAACCGAAGAAAAACCAAACCGGTCTAGAGAAAAAAAACGCACCTAGGGTTTTCTAAAAAAACTGATTGGTTTACCTAAACCGAAAAAAAGGCGACGGATCCGGCGGCTCCGGCAGACGGGGTGGCATGAGGCAGCGGCTCCGGCGGGGCTAGGCGACGGTGGCGCGGCAGCGGGATGCGGCGGCGGCGGCACTAGGCGGCAGCTAGCGGCAACGGCGGCGGCGGCGCTAGGCAGCTGCGGCGCAGGAGGCGGGGCTGGCGGCGCGGCTCGGGGTTGTGGCGAGGGGCGGCGGCGGCGGGGTTTAAAGGCCGGGGGCGCTGGGTGCTTGGGGGAGGGGGCGCGGCGGCGTGTCCGGGACGGACACGTCCATGGCGGCGGCGGCGCTCGGGAGTCCTCTCCCGAGTCGGAGCGGGAGGCGCGCGGCTGGGCCTCGACCTAGTTCGGTCCGGAAGAATTTTTTCTTTTTTTTAAAATAAGATTCCGCCGAGAAAAATTCTAAATAAGTAAAAATAAAATCGAAAAATGCCAAAACAATTTTCACCGTCTAAATAAAATATTTAGAACAAAGTGAACATTTTCTTGGCCTAAAATGCAATTTTTGAAAAATGCATATTTTTTCTAATTCAAATAAAATAGCAATAAAACCCAAATAAAATTATTTATTTGATTTTAACCTTTTTCCTCCAATATTTCATTTATTTTGGAGAAGTCATATTATCTCCTCTAATATATTTTAATTTGAAATATTTTTGGAGAGAAAATAATTAAAACCAAAATGATCCCCTTTTCAATATTTGAGAAAATTCAAATATGAAAAAAAATAAAATCCCCAACTCTCACCGTGGGTCCTTGAGTTGCTTAGTATTTTTAGGATCACGCCAAAATGCAAATAAAATATGATATGCATATGATGTCCTATGTATAACATTCCAAATTGAAAATTTGGGATGTTACAAACCTACCCCCCTTAAGATGAATCTCGTCCTCGAGATTCGGGTTGGCTAGAAAATAGGTGTGGGTGGTCTTTCCATAGATCTTCCTCTCGTTCCCAGGTGGCTTCATCCTCGGTATGGTGGCTCCACTGAACTTTGCAAAACTTGATAACCTTGCTGCATGTAACTTTGCTGGCAAACTCGAGAATCTTGACAAGTTTATCCTCATAGGTCAAATCACTATCCAACTGAATTGCTTCCAGGGGCACTGTATCTCTCAAAGGAATATCGGCCATCTCAGCATGACATTCTTCAACTGGGAAACGTGAAACACATCATGAACTCCTGATAGTCCTTCGGGTAACTCCAACTTGTAGGACACCTCTCCCATACGTTCCAAGACTCGGTATGGTCCTACAAATCTCGGGGCTAACTTTCCCTTGACTCCAAAATGTTTAACTCCTCGCAGAGGTGACACACGAAGATAGGCTCTGTCTTCGATTTCATAGACTACCTCCTTGTGTTTCGAGTCTGCATAACTCTTCTGCCTGGACTGAGCTATCTTCAGTCTATCTCGAATCAGCTTAACCTTCTCTTCGGACTCTTTGATCAAATCTGGTCCAAACAACTGACGGTCTCCAACTTCATCCCACATCAACGGTGTTCTGCATCTTCTTCCATAGAAAGCTTCGAAAGGTGCCATCTTCAAACTGGCCTGATAGCTGTTGTTGTATGAGAACTCTGCGTAGGGCAAATTATCATCCCAACTAGATCCATAATCTAGCGCACAAGCTCTCAACATGTCCTCCAGAATCTGATTGACTCTCTCGGTCTGTCCATCTGTCTGCGGATGAAAGGTTGTACTAAACTCTAGCCTGGTCCCCAAAGTTTGGTGCAGCTGGTGCCAAAACTTTGAAGTAAACTGGGTCCCTCTATCAGATACGATGGTCCTCGGAACTTCATGCAGACATACTATCCGGGTCATATATATCTTGGCCAACTTCGCACTTGTATAGGTGGTTTTCAGAGGGATAAAGTGAGCCACTTTTGTCAAACGATCCACTACTACCTAGATAGAATCATATCCCGATCGGGTCCTGGGCAATCCGGTGATGAAATCCATGCCAAGCTTGTCCCACTTCCATTCGGGTATCGGCATAGGTTGCAGTAATCCTGCTGGCTTCTGATGTTCTGCCTTCACTCTCTGACAGACATCACATACGGCTACATACTCGGCAATATCCTTCTTCATACCAGTCCACCAGAAACGCTCCTTTAAATCCAAATACATCTTGGTGTTTCCGGGGTGTATCGAGTATGGCGAGTCATGAGCTTCCTGTAGTATCAACTTCCTGATCTCGGCATTATTGGGCACATAAACACAGTCCTCAAACCACAAGGTATCGTGCTCATCCTCACGAAAACCTTTGGCTTTTCCTTGGTCATTCTCTCCTTTATCTCGGCAATTTCCTTGTCATCCTTCCGAGTTTCTCGAATCTTTCCCAATAATGTTGACTGAACCTCCAATGCTGCAACAAAACATCTAGGGACTATCTCCAAACGAAGCTCCCTGAGATCTTCGGCTAACTCCTTTGGTAATCCTCCGCTTACGAGGGTATTGGCGTAACTCTTCCGGCTCAAAGCGTCTGCTACGACATTGGCCTTGCCTGGATGATAGTGCAGCTTCATGTCATAATCCTTTATAAGCTCCAACCATCTCCTCTGCCTGAGATTCAGCTCCTTCTGTGTGAAAATGTACTTCAAACTCTTATGATCCATGTACACATCACAACGATTTCCAATAAGAAAATGTCTCCAGGTCTTGAGTGCATGCACTATGGCTGCTAACTCCAAATCATGTGTGGCATAATTCAACTCATGTGGTCGAAGCTGTCGTGAGGCATATGAAACAACTCTTCCATCTTGCATAAGTACACCTCCAAGTCCTAAGCGAGATGCGTCGCAATACACTTGGAAGTCCTTGCGTATATCCGGCAGAATCAGAACTGGAGCTGTAACCAAACGTTTCTTCAGCCCCTGGAAACTTGCCTCACATTCATCTGTCCATTTGAACTTGGTGTCCTTCTTCAACAACTCCGTCATGGGCTTCACAATCTTAGAGAAATTCTTGATGAATCTCCGATAATATCCCGCGAGTCCAAGAAAACTGCGGATCTCTCCTACTGAGGTGGGTGATAGCCAATCAGTGACAGACTTAACCTTGGTAGGGTCTACTGCTATACCTTCTCCTGATATAACATGTCCAAGAAATCCTACTTCCTTCAACCAAAACTCACATTTGCTGAACTTGGCATATAGCTGATGTTCCCTGAGCTTCTCGAGAACTAGACGCAAATGCTCCTTGTGTTCCTCTTCATTCTTCGAGTATACCAAAATATCATCAATGAACACCACAACAAACTTATCCAAGAACTCCATGAACACCTTATTCATCATACTCATGAAATAGGTAGGGGCATTAGTCAATCCGAATGACATAACCGTGTACTCGTATAGCCCGTACCTTGTGGTGAAGGTTGTCTTAGGTATATCCTGTTCTCGAATCTTCAGCTGGTGGTATCCCGATCATAGGTCGATCTTTGAAAACACTTTTGCTCCTTGCAGCTGGTCAAAAAAATCGTTGATCATCGGCAGTGGCTACTTGTTCTTGATCGTCACTTCATTCAATGCCCGATAATCAACAACCATTCTCAAGGATCCATCCTTCTTCTCAACCAAGAGCACTGGGGCTCCCCACGGTGACAAACTTCGTCGAATGTAACCTTTCTCCAGTAACTCCTTAATCTGCTTTTTGATCTCCTCCAGGTCATTCGCGGGCATCCGGTATGGTCTCTTCGATATTGGTTCGGTGCCTGTCAACAACTCTATCAAAAACTCAATGTCATGATCTAGCGGCATGCCTGGTAACTCCTCTGGAAATACATCCGGGAGTCCTTCACTACACGCACTTCCTCCTGAACAACTCCTGAGAGGGAATTTACTTGGGTCCTCCTTGGTGCATGCCTGGATACATACTTAATCCTTTTTCCCTCTGGGGTGGTGAGCAGAATTGACCTACTATCACAGTCAATGTTTCCTCCATACTTCAATAGCCAGTCCATTCCTAGTATCATATCCAATCCTTCTGACTCCAAGATTATTAGGTCTGAGGGGAAAACATGGCTACCAATGGTTAAGGGTATCCGGTCGCACCATCGGCTGGCCATATACTCTGCACCTGGTGAGCTTACTAACAAGGGTGTCCTAAGGGCTAAGGTGGGTACAAATCCCCTTGAAATGTATGAATGTGATGCACCAGTATCAAAAAGAACAAGAGCGGTAAATGACTTAACCAAAAACTTACCGATAACTGCATCTGGCTGCTCTTCAACCTCCTCCATGTTCACGTGGTTCACTTGTCCCCTGGTGAAAGGGTTGGGCTTCTTCCCAGAGCTTCCATTGCCATTTCCATTCTTGGGCTCAGGGCACTCAGTGGCGTAGTGTCCAGTATTCCCGCACTTGAAACAAGTAATGTGACTTAGATCCTTCTTGGCGGGCGTTGCGGGGTTAGAGCGGTTCTGATTGCTGCTTGCTCCATTCCCGTTTCCATTCTTGGGGCCACTGTGGTTATGCGAACTTCCTCAATTGTGGGTATGGCCTCCATGGTTATGGGTATATCCTCCCGAGTTCAGGGTAAAACGAGGCTTCTGCTGGGCTCCTGAATTGTACTTCCATTGTCCATTCTTCCTCTTGCGGCTCTCAATCTGCTGCTGCTTCCCTTCAAACATAAGAGCCTTGTCTACCAACTCCTGGTAGTTGTTAAATGTTGCCACCATTAACTGCATACTCATCTCATCATTCAGCCCTTCCATAAACTTCTCCTGCTTTGCAGCATCTATGGCCACATCATCCGGGGCATAGCGAGCTAACTTGTTGAACTCATGCACGTACTGCCCCACGGTACGGTTTCCTTGGCGCAAGTTGCAAAACTCACGCTTCTTCATGCTCATAGCTCCAGTTGACACATGAGCAGTGCAGAATGCTTGCTGAAACTGCTCCCAAGTGACATTGGCTATAGGAAAAGTGGCTGTGTAATTCTCCCACCATGAGGTTGCGGGTCCATCCAATTGATGTGCGGCAAAACGCACCTTCTCAGCATCTGTGCAACCTGCGGTGGTCAACTCCCTTCCTATCCTGCGTAGCCAGTCATCAGCAACTATTGGCTCGGTGCTACTGGAAAACACCGGTGGCTGTAACCTCAGAAAACAGGCTAAGTTGTCAAATGGAGGTGGTGGCAGTGGGTTGTTGTTGTTGTTTTTATTGTTGTTGTTGTTGTTGTTGTTGTTGCCTTGGTTCTGTACTACTAGTTACATCAAGGCATTCTGCTGTTGGATCAAGTGGGTGAGCTCCGGTGGGAAGACAAATCCGGGGTCACGTCTCGGAGGCATCTGATGGGTTTAGAGGGGAGAGATTAGAATAGAATGAGGTCTAATGAGAAAGCACTACCCATATGCACATGAGACAAACACATTCATATCACACCAAAATCAATTCAAGCAAGGGCATACAATCGATCTAACTATCGTTACAGTGCTCGGACTACTAATATATACATGGGGGGAATACTACTGATATTGTGGTGGTCTACTAGAAATTTTGATCGATGGAAGACTCCATGATATCCGCTCCAGCTTCGTCTTCATAGTCATCATCACTACTGTCGGGGTCGGAGTCGGTGTCGCCGATGATGATGTAGTCCTCAGAACGGATGTCGTCGCGATGGTCGTCATCTCCTCCTGGCGCGGGATCTCCCATGAATACTCCTAGCTTCCTTGTCAGGTTGTCATTCTTCTCCACTAGTATTGCGATTTCCTCCTCGTATCCATCGTATGTAGACTTGAGTTCCTCTTCTAGCTCCATGTTCCTTGTCATCACCTTCTTCAGGTCTATCATGCTTGCACACATCTGTTTCTCTTGTCGGCGGATGTGCTGGTTTAACTCCTGGATGAAAGCTGCAATGATCCTGTCCCTCCTGGTGCTGATCATCTCCCATTGCTCATCTCGACGCCCACATATCTGGTAGATGGTGTCCTTAAGATCCTTGTGATAAACTTCGTCGATGCGTCCCATGGCGATGTGGGCTGCCATGCTCTTACCTAGACTCTAGGTTGGTGCATCAAAGGAAAACTCTATGGGCTCAGTGACTGGTGTGAATGTCCTTCCTGGAACTTGAACTCGAATCATCCAATGCTCCTCTTCTGGTAAAGTGGCGGTGTAGGTCCCGGTGAAGCTTGGTATTCCGATGTTCAGGTACCTAGAGACTTCCTTCAAGTGTCGTCCAAAGGGTGTGTCTTCATCCGGTTGTGCAAATTTGTTCCTTGAGTCCGCCATCCTATAGAGTAGAAAATGGAGAGGAGTCAGAAATGAGTAGAGAAGAGTGACCTATGGCTCAACTTAGTGGTCGTGTCCTACATTCAGCGTGTGCTCTGATACCATCTTGTAGCGATCAGACCTCAGACGGTCAAATCTCTGTGCATAAGTGTCATCCCTGGATCGGTAATGCTGACACACACAGTACTCGAAGGATTTATAATAGAGTAGCAATCACACACTTATTACATCGATAGTCTCAAGAGAGAACTTATTACAATAAATATGGCTTAAGGCCATCTAAATAAGATAACAGCGGGAAGCTTGGAAGATAAAGTGAGTCCATCAACTCCAACGGCATCACTGAGTGAAAGACCACGACCTATGGCTCCTTACTCGTCGTCTGCAAAGTCTACAACATGACATGTTGCAGCCCGAAACGGGTCAGCACATGGAATATGCTGGCAAGATAACACAGTAGAGCAATGAACAGGTAAATGCTAACACTACATGCATATATGGCTGGTGGAGGCTCTACTATTATAATGTTTTGCGAAAAGCCAATTTTTCCCTACAACAAAGGAACATATTGTTTAGCTATCATGGTAGTTGTTAAACATTGAGAAGGTTCCTCCAACTCAATCCTAATTAAACAAGTAATTAACAACCCAACAAATTAATTTAGAGTGATGAGATCAACATGATAATCCAAGAACCAGATACTCAAGATGTCCATAACCAGGGACACGGCTAACCATGATTAGTTTGTACACTCTACAGAGGTTTGCGCACTTTTCCCCACAAGACTCGATCTCCTCCGTTGGATTTCTCGCACGACAGGGTGATTAAGAAACGGATGACCGGGACACAGTCTTTCAGAAGCATTAGCTCTAACCCTGGGTAGACAGTACCAACCTACATCCCCTACATCTGCTAGCCTACCACTGGAAGAGGTCATGCAACATACTTGACTATGCTAGAGCCCATAATAGCTTGTGGCTTCACACGGAAATTTCTAGCATGAATAATCTTATGATCCCTTTGAGCCTGGGTGGCGAACCATAGGATGATCACACGGGTACTCCGGGATATCCTAGGACAACACTAGATTCTCCAGGTGCCCGCAACCAATCCACCCAGATGTGTATTTAAGTAGCCACCTTAAGTTAACCATTAATTAACAATCTCACTTCTGTCATGGATACACTCAAAACCGATCCATGTCTACAAGCATAGCATGGCAATATAAGCACAGCGTAGAAGTAACTCCCAAGGGTTTGATAATAAAGGGCAATAGGTTCTATCTCATCATCTACATCCCGGTACCACATGTTAATCACAACCTAATCATGCAGTGTTTGAGGGGTTTGAAACTAATGCATAAAAACTGGGTATGAAAAGAGTATGATCAATGTGTTACTTGCCTTGCTGACGATTCGCCAGTGACCGTTGGATTGTTAACATCCAACGGTCGTCATGTTCAACCTCTAAGTTTCTTGCTCCAGCCGTCCAATCCACCGTGTGCTACTGCCTCCCGTGGTCGGCTGTGCTGCCGCGGAGGCCCCACCGCCACCTACTACTCCCACCGCTGGCCAGGCCATCCCTATACTCACCCACACCCCCTGTTATTCTGCGGCGACAATAGCCTCACACCGCAGCTGAACCAGTTAACCCTCGTACTCCTCTCCGCGTGGGCATCCACTTCCGCGTCTTCCCCGGCTCCGTGTCGTCCCCTTCCTAGGCCTCGCCGTCGTCCACCGCCTTGGTGCTCTCGGCGCGGCGTGGTCAATGTGTTCAAGGAACGACTTCCATCGGAAGAGTACTATACGTGGAGAGGCTGATAGCTGGGTCCACGGCCGCAGCAAGGAAGTGCCTCCTTATTACGCGGAAAATAATGATTCCTCCACCTGACAGCATGGACCCATCGGACGGGCCACCGTATTTCGCAAAAAAAAATGTTCCCCCCCTGACTGTTGGGACCCACCAGCTACATCTTTGCACGCAAGGAAGTGCCTCCATATTACGGGCAAAAAAATGATTCGCCCCCTGACTGCTGGGACCCACCACCTACATCTTCGCATGCAAGGAAGTGCCTCCTTATCCTCCCTGACAGTCGGGACCCACCTAGTCGAAGCGTACGTCGCGTTGTCATTCTGGTCGCGAACGTGTACGTACATACTAGTCTCGATCGGTCTGTCTGCAGGCTGCAGCGATGAACCGTGGCCGAGTAAGGAAGGGCACGTGTCATAGTAGAGGTGCGAACGTAGCATGTACACGTATACAACCAGGGTACAAGAAAGTAAATACGGTCACGTATGTACATACGGGCGGGGTCTCGAACGCCTACTCGCGCATACGTACGGCCAGGGCTCGTGTACATGGCTGGGTCAGAATGGAGAAACTGCGTCATCGTGTTCATCGGGAGCCAATCGGCTTGGTCGGAACGGAATGCATCGTGTTCATCGGGGGCCAACCGGCTTGGACGGAACAGCCGATCGAAACAAGGCCTGGCGAACTACAGAACGGAGGAGACGGCCTTCTGTTCGACCGTCCATGGTCGAAACGGGATCCTGTTTCTTGGGAGGGGTTTGGCGTACCACAAAACAGAGGAAACATACTTCTCTTGGACCTCCTACGGTCAAAATGGGGTCCTGTTGATATGGAGGGGTGTGGCATACCGCAAAACGGAGGAAACGGACTTATGTTGGAGCGCTACGGTCGAAACGGGGGTCCTGTTCATCGGGAGGGGTGTGGCATCCCACAAAACGGGACTCCACGGGCTACTGTTCATCTCCACTGTCGACCTCCTCTAGCCTCCACGGGCTACTGTTCATCCACCGTCGACCTCCTCCAGCCTCCACCTGCGAGTATTCATCCACGGGCTCCTATTCATCCAGCCTCCACCGCTCCTCCACCGGCTACTGTTCAACCAGCCCTCTCCACGCGGTCCTGTTCAACCACACCTCCATGGGCCACTATTCATCCAGCCCTCCACCAGCTACTGTTCAACCAGCCCTCCACGGGGTCATGTTCATCCACCCAAAATCGACCCGATCGAGGTCTTGTTCATCCAGCGGCAACGGCCTCTACTACCATGGGGTCCTGTTCATCCAACCCCCACCAGGAACTGTTCATCCAACCCCCCCAACAACACTCACTGTTCATCAAGAGGCAGCAGGTTCGATCAGCTTCAGTTAGCAGCAGTAGCGAAGGAATCACTCGATCGGGTTCAGTTAACAGCCAGATCGATCGATCGCTCGGGTTCAGTAACGCGTAGCCTGCAGTGCAATCGCTCGAGTTCAATAGGCGAACGCCTCGCTCGGGTTTAGTTAGAGCCCAACGCCTCGCACGAGTACGAGAGAAACGTGCATCGCTCGGCCCCTGCCCCACCCACCATAACCGAGAACTCCCCGATATTTTCCTCGCCCTCGCTTCTACCATGTTTTTTTCCGTCATGGACGGCCCAAAGAATGTCATGCAGCTGCGTCTCCCGCCCGCCCAAGACGAAAAGCCCATTTTCGGTCATGATTTTTTGTCATAGAAGTAGGAGCCCACCACATCTATGATGATACCGGGTTTTGTCATAATTATCGTCATAGAAGTGTCATAAGCATGACAGAAATAAATTTTGTTCGGCCCAAAATGTCACGGATGTGTCTTTTTTTGTAGTGCAATCTAGTGTGGAACGGATGACGCCTTCGAGTTTAGCACATGTACGGCTCGACGGTGTCCTCCCCTTCTTGACCCAGCAAGTGAGGGAGAGGAGGTAGATGAGATCTGAACCAACACGACGACATCATGGTGGTGGTGGCAGCAGAATTCTGGCAGCGCTTCGCCAAGCGCTAACGGAACATGGAGGAGGAGGAGTAATGGGAGGGAGACATGGCAAGCATGGAAGGGTTGGCTGCCCCCTGCGCCTCCCCACTATATATAGAGTTGAGGGAGGGGCGTGCCAGTCGTATCCCTGATACGTCTCCAATGTATCTATAATTTATGAAGTATTCATGCTATTATATCATCTGTTTTGGATGTTTATGGGCTTTATTAAACACTTTTATATTATTTTTGGGACTAACCTATTAACCCAGAGCCCAGTGCCAGTTTCTGGTTTTCTCCTTGTTTCAGTGTTTCACAGAAAAGGAATATCAAACGGAGTCCGAACGGAATGAAACCTTCGGGAGAGTTATTTTTGGAACGGAAGCAATCCAGAAGACTTGGAGTATATGTAAGGGAAGCAATGAGGAAGGCACGAGGCAGGGGGCGCGCCCACCCCGCTGGGCACACCCTCCACCCTCGTGGGCCCCTCGTGGCTCCCCTGAGCGGCTTCTTTCGCCTATATATATCCATATACCCTAAAACCATCAGAGAACAGAATAGATCGGGAGTTCCACCGCCGCAAGCCTCTGTAGCCACGAAAAACCAATCGGGACCCTGTTCCGGCACCCTGCCGGAGGGGGGGATCCCTCACCGGGGACCATCTTCATCATCCCGGCGCTCTCCATGACGAGGAGGGAGTAGTTCACCCTCGGGGCTGAGGGTATGTACCAGTAGCTATGTGTTTGATCTCTCTCTCTCTCGTGTTCTTGAGGTGATATGATCTTGATGTATCGCGAGCTTTGCTATTATAGTTGGATCTTATGATGTTTCTCCCCCTCTACTCTCTTGTAATGGATTAAGTTTTCTCTTTGAATTTATCTTATAGGATTGAGTCTTTAAGGATTTGAGAACACTTGATGTATGTGTAACGCCCACGATGCGGCTATATCTCCCACGTGTCGAGGCACGACTTAGAGGCATAACCGCATAGTGGTTTTGTTGCAAGAAGGGTCATCTTCGCAAAATCCCATGTAATGAACAAGAATGGGATAAAGAGTTGGCTTACAATCGCCACTTCACACAATACATAATTATCATTCATACATCATCCAAAATACAATCATATAGACCGACTACGGCCAAAATCCAGATGAAAATAAGACAACCCCAAGTGCTAGAACCCCGATCGTCCCAACTGGGCTCCACTACTGATCATCAGGAAAAGACACATAGTAACGACCACGTTCCTCGTCGAACTCCCACTTGAGATCGACGCCATCGTCTGCACTGGCATCGTCGGCACCTGCAACTGGTGTTGGAAGTATCTGTGAGTCACGGGGACTCAGCAATCTCACACCCGCGAGATCAAGACTATTTAAGCTTATAGGACAAGGAGGTGCAAAGAGGTGGAGCTGCAGCGGCAAAAGCATATATGGTGGCTAACTTGCGCAAATGAGAGCGAGAAGAGAAGCAATGGGACGGGCGTCATCTAACAATGACCCAGAAGAGGTCCTGAACACCTACTTACGTCATACATAACACAGACCGTGTTCACTTCCCGGACTCCGCCGAGAAGAGACCATCACGGCTACACACGCACTTGGTGTATTTTAATTGGGTCAAGTGACAAGTTATCTACAACCGGACATTAACAAATTCCCATCTGCCTCATAACCGCGGGCACGGCTTTCGAAAGATAATACCCTGCAGGGGTGTCCCAACTTAGCCCATCATAAGCTCTCACGGTCAACGAAGGATAAACCTTCTTCCGGAAAGACCCGATCAGTCTCGGAATCCCGGTTTACAAGACATCTCGACAATGGTAAAACAAGACCAGCAAAGCCTCCCGAATGTGCCGACAAATCCCGATAGGAGCTGCACATATCTCGTTCTCAGGGCACACCGGATTGTCCAAGCTTCCGATAGGCCAGACCAAAGTTGCCCCTGGTGGCCACCGGCGACTGACAGTTTGGACCAATACTCAGAGGAGCACTGGCCCGGGGGTTTAAAATAAAGATGACCCTCGGGCTCTAGAAAACCCGGGGAAAAAGGTATAGGTCGCAAATGGTAAAACCAAGGTTGGGCCTTGCTGGAGGAGTTTTATTCAAGGCGAACTGTCAAGGGGGTCCCATAAATCACCCGACCGCGTAAGGAACGCAAACTCAAGGAACATCATCCCGGTATAACAGTAACTAGGGCGGCAAGAGTGGAACAAAACACCAGGCATAAGGCCGAGCCTTCCACCCTTAACCAAAATATATAGATGCATTAATTAAATAAGAGATATTGTGATATCCCAACATGTCCATGTTCCGATATGGAACAACTTCAACTTCACCTGCAGCTAGCAACGCTATAAGAGGGGCTGAGCAAAAGCGGTACATAGCCAAACAACGGTTTGCTAGGAAAGGATGGTTAGGGGCTGACAAGGCTGAAATAGGAGACATGATATAGCAAGTGATAGGTAGCGAGCATGGCAATAGAGCGAACAACTAGTATAGCAAAGATAGAAGTGATTTCGAGGGGTGGTCATCTTGCCTGCAAGGTTCTCAGAGTTGTCGAAAGCTTGATCCTCGTAAGCGTACTCGACAGGTTCCTCGTTCACGAACTCGTCTCCCGGCTCTACCCAAGACAAGAACACAAGCAAACGGTACCACAATCAACACGAGAAATGCGCAAGCAACATGATGCAAAACATGTATGATATGCAAGATATGATATGCGATGCATATGCGTGCTCCGGAAGGAAAATGATGAACATGGCAGTAACTTGGCAAACCAAGCATGCCACTGGAAAGATGAGATGATTTCGGTCGAAATCGATATAAAGATCACCGGAATCGGATGCACGGTTTGCAAATGGCAAGCAAAACAAGAATGACACTAATCTGCGATAAACAGCAAGATAGCACTTCAAATGCAACAAGTAACAATGCTACAGCACCCCAACATAGCAACAAAGCACATGGCAGTAATCTACAGGAGATGCTTGACAAAAGATGAACACTGAGCTACGGCTAGTTCACAACATAACAAGCTCAAACAAGCATGGCAAAAGTGCAAAAGATTATAGGTTCACAGACTTAGTGAAAAACTGGACATGGCAGAAATCAGCATCAGGTAGCAATGTTCAGAGCACGAAATCAACATGCTACAGGAACTTAACATTGCAAAACAAGGCATAGTAGTGTTCTACTAAATGCACATGACAAAAGTCCCTTACTGACCATAAGCCAACAAGGACCAGAAGATATGATGGCAAGCATGTAAACATAGCAAGTTTCGTTATCAGGTTTCAGACTTAGCAGAAAACAGAGCATGGCAGAAATATTAATATGTAGGCCTCTTTGTGAGCTTGAAGCACTCACTACAGAGCAATGCATGACAAACCAAGCATACCTACAGCAAGATGGCATGTTTATGAAGCTATCCATGGCAAGAACAATTGCATAGCATGTATGGATCAACTACAATAAGCTTGGCAAAAATGCATGTCATGTTAAGAATCTGCCAGAAATATTTTATAGCAAAAGTAGAGCAAGATTGAGTCATGCTATAGTACTCTAAAATTGCAAAAATTGCAGGAATGGATCAATTACAACTATAGCTACAAAACATCCTTACTGAACATCTCCAAAATATGCATGGATCTCTCTGTAGCATCAAGTTTTCATGTCAACAAAATTACAGCAGACGAGGACTTAGAGAAATCACTAAGTCCCTGAAATCAGAAATATTACGGGGCCTACTTTGCATGCTTGTGCTAGTCACCACATAGATCACAAAAATACATGGACTATACCACTGGAAAGATGGCATGGCATACTTCAAAACACATGTAGAGCTCATGCTCAAAAGATGCACAGAATAAATGATACAAAAATGACAAATCTCCAAGTTCTGATAAGAACCAGAGAATAACAGCAACTAGCCCTCTTCCAACGAAGATTTGGGCATCAAGATGACCTCTAATGAAAATGATGCAATTGAACAAAATGAAGAGCATCACGAGACGAACAATTTGACATATTATACGCACGAATCGGAGCTACATGCACAAAGTTATCGCATCGGGAACAGGAGCATATACTGAAAAGTTTCTGGGACTTAGAAAAAATAACGGGATCTCGGGGGAAAAAGTCAACGCGTCACCACACCACAGAGAGATCGATCCAGATCTCGATCGGGGCTGGGCCGCCGGTGGGAGGAAGAGGCGCCGGAGGGAGGAGGAGCGGGGCGGCGGCGCCGGTCGCCGGAGGAGGAGAGGACGGCGGGGTCGGCGAGCTCCGGGCGGCGGGGCACGGGCGCCGGCGGCGGAGATGGCGGGGCCGGCCGGCGGCGGGCGGCGGGGGCCGGGGCGCGCGGCGGCGGGGCGCCGGCGACGGGCCTGCGGGCCGGCGGCGGGGCGAGACGGAGGCGGGCCACGTGGCGCTCGCGGGTTGGCCGGGCGGCGCGGCGGACGTGTCCGGCGCGGGCGGACGCGTCCGGCGCGGCGCGGAGGGAGAGGGTTAGGGTTTCGTCTGCAAATGTATATCGGGATGTCCACCTATAAATAGGTAGAGGGAGCTAGGAGACTCCAAATGAGGTGCGGTTTTCGCCCACACGATCGTGATCGAACGACCTAGAGCATGGAAGAGAGTTTGGTGGGTTTTGGGCTGGTTTTGGAGGGGGTTTTTGCTGGACAATCAAATGGACATTGCGGAGGCCCGGTTAACCGTTGGAGTACCAAACGACCTCCGAATGGAACGAAACTTGACCGGTAGATTCCGGGTGGTATATTAAAGCCACTTGACAAGCCTCGGTCCACTCCGAGAAAGTTTGACACACGCACACGAAAGAAAACTAGAGGGGTGCACCGGAGGAGATAGGAGCGCCGGATTGGAAAACGGACAACGGGGAAAATGCTCGGATGCATGAGACGAACACGTATGCGAATGCAATGCACATGATGATATGATATGAAAATGCATGACATGACAAAATACAAAACGAAAGACAAAACCCAACAACGGAGGGAAAAACATATCACATAGCCGGAAATGGCAAGAGTCGGAGTTACAAATATGGCAAGTTACATGCGGGGTGTTACAACACTCCACCACTACGAGAGGATCTCGTCCCGAGATCTAGGACTGAAAGAACTCCGGATATTCGGAACGGAGATGGTCCTCGCGTTCCCAGGTGGCTTCCCGGTCGGAATGGTGCGACCACTTCACTTTGAGGAATTTGATAGACTTGTTGCGAGTCTTGCGCTCAGTTTCTTCAAGAATAGCAACTGGGTGCTCATGATAAGACAAATCTTCTTGGAGGTCAATCTCTTCGAAGTCGATAGTGCGCTTAGGCGTCTTGAAGCACTTGCGGAGCTGTGACACGTGGAACACATCGTGCACGTTCGCGAAGTTGGAAGGGAGCTCAAGTTGATAGGCGAGGTCGCCTCTTTTGCCAATGATCTTGAAAGGGCCCACGTATCTAGGGGCAAGCTTCCCTTTGATACCGAAGCGACGAGTGCCTTTCATAGGAGAGACGCGGAGGTAGACATGGTCTCCGATCTCGAAAGCCAAATCACGATGCTTACTATCATAGTAGCTCTTCTGGCGCGATTGCGCGGCTTTGAGATTATCACGGATGACTTTACACATTTCTTCAGCTTCAGTGATTAAGTCATTGCCAAGAAGTTGACGTTCACCAGTCTCTGAAATTGAGAGGAGTACGGCACTTTCTGCCATAGAGAATCTCGAATGGGGCCTTGCCCGAACTCGCTTGGAAGCTGTTGTTGTAGGAGAATTCAGCATATGGAAGACAATCTTCCCATTTCATGCCAAAGGAAATGACACAAGCCCTGAGCATATCTTCAAGAATTTGATTGACTCGCTCGACTTGGCCACTAGTTTGAGGGTGGAAAGCTGTGCTGAAGCGAATATTAGTGCCCATGGCCTTCTGGAAGGAGTCCCAGAACTTAGAGGTGAAGATGCTTCCACGATCAGAAGAAATCAATTGTGGAATGCCGTGTAAGGAGACAATTCTGGAGGTGTAGAGCTCTGCCAGCTGATCTGCTGTGATGGATTCTTTGATAGGAAGGAAATGAGCCACTTTAGAGAGCTTGTCGATGACAACAAAGATAGCGTCATTTCCGCGCTTGGACTTTGGAAATCCAGTCACGAAGTCCATTTCGATATGATCAAACTTCCATTCCGGAATAGCAAGAGGTTGGAGGAGACCAGCTGGTCGTTGGTGTTCTGCTTTCACTCTTGCGAAGAGTGAAAGCAGAACACCAACGACCAGCTGGTCTCCTCCAACCTCTTGCTATTCCGGAATGGAAGTTTGATCATATCGAAATGGACTTCGTGACTGGATTTCCAAAGTCCAAGCGCGGAAATGACGCTATCTTTGTTGTCATCGACAAGCTCTCTAAAGTGGCTCATTTCCTTCCTATCAAAGAATCCATCACAGCAGATCAGCTGGCAGAGCTCTACACCTCCAGAATTGTCTCCTTACACGGCATTCCACAATTGATTTCTTCTGATCGTGGAAGCATCTTCACCTCTAAGTTCTGGGACTCCTTCCAGAAGGCCATGGGCACTAATATTCGCTTCAGCACAGCTTTCCACCCTCAAACTAGTGGCCAAGTCGAGCGAGTCAATCAAATTCTTGAAGATATGCTCAGGGCTTGTGTCATTTCCTTTGGCATGAAATGGGAGGATTGTCTTCCATATGCTGAATTCTCCTACAACAACAGCTTCCAAGCGAGTTCGGGCAAGGCCCCATTCGAGATTCTCTATGGCAGAAAGTGCCGTACTCCTCTCAATTTCAGAGACTGGTGAACGTCAACTTCTTGGCAATGACTTAATCACTGAAGCTGAAGAAATGTGTAAAGTCATCCGTGATAATCTCAAAGCCGCGCAATCGCGCCAGAAGAGCTACTATGATAGTAAGCATCGTGATTTGGCTTTCGAGATCGGAGACCATGTCTACCTCCGCGTCTCTCCTATGAAAGGCACTCGTCGCTTCGGTATCAAAGGGAAGCTTGCCCCTAGATACGTGGGCCCTTTCAAGATCATTGGCAAAAGAGGCGACCTCGCCTATCAACTTGAGCTTCCTTCCAACTTCGCGAACGTGCACGATGTGTTCCACGTGTCACAGCTCCGCAAGTGCTTCAAGACGCCTGAGCGCACTATCGACTTCGAAGAGATTGACCTCCAAGAAGATTTGTCTTATCATGAGCACCCAGTTGCTATTCTTGAAGAAACTGAGCGCAAGACTCGCAACAAGTCTATCAAATTCCTCAAAGTGAAGTGGTCGCACCATTCCGACCGGGAAGCCACCTGGGAACGCGAGGACCATCTCCGTTCCGAATATCCGGAGTTCTTTCAGTCCTAGATCTCGGGACGAGATCCTCTCGTAGTGGTGGAGTGTTGTAACACCCCGCATGTAACTTGCCATATTTGTAACTCCGACTCTTGCCATTTCCGGCTATGTGATATGTTTTTCCCTCCGTTGTTGGGTTTTGTCTTTCGTTTTGTATTTTGTCATGTCATGCATTTTCATATCATGTCATCATGTGCATTGCATTCGCATACGTGTTCGTCTCATGCATCCGAGCATTTTCCCCGTTGTCCGTTTTCCAATCCGGCGCTCCTATCTCCTCCGGTGCACCCCTCTAGTTTTCTTTCGTGTGCGTGTGTCAAACTTTCTCGGAGTGGACCGAGGCTTGTCAAGTGGCTTTAATATACCACCCGGAATCTACCGGTCAAGTTTCGTTTCATTCGGAGGTCGTTTGGTACTCCAACGGTTAACCGGGCCTCCGCAATGTCCATTTGATTGTCCAGCAAAAAACCCCTCCAAAACCAGCCCAAAACCCACCAAACTCTCTTCCATGCTCTAGGTCGTTCGATCACGATCGTGTGGGCGAAAACCGCACCTCATTTGGAGTCTCCTAGCTCCCTCTACCTATTTATAGGTGGACATCCCGATATACATTTGCAGACGAAACCCTAACCCTCTCCCTCCGCGCCGCGCCGGACGCGTCCGCCCGCGCCGGACACGTCCGCCGCGCCGCCCGGCCAACCCGCGAGCGCCACGTGGCCCGCCTCCGTCTCGCCCCGCCGCCGGCCCGCAGGCCCGTCGCCGGCGCCCCGCCGCCGCGCGCCCCGGCCCCCGCCGCCCGCCGCCGGCCGGCCCCGCCATCTCCGCCGCCGGCGCCCGTGCCCCGCCGCCCGGAGCTCGCCGACCCCGCCGTCCTCTCCTCCTCCGGCGACCGGCGCCGCCGCCCCGCTCCTCCTCCCTCCGGCGCCTCTTCCTCCCACCGGCGGCCCAGCCCCGATCGAGATCTGGATCGATCTCTCTGTGGTGTGGTGACGCGTTGACTTTTTCCCCCGAGATCCCGTTATTTTTTCTAAGTCCCAGAAACTTTTCAGTATATGCTCCTGTTCCCGATGCAATAACTTTGTGCATGTAGCTGCGATTCATGCGTATAATATGTCAAATTGTTCGTCTCGTGATGCTCTTCATTTTGTTCAATTGCATCGTTTTCATTAGAGGTCATCTTGATGCCCAAATCTTCGTTGGAAGAGGGCTAGTTGTTGTTATTCTCTGGTTCTTATCAGAACTTGGAGATTTGTCATTTTTGTATCATTTATTTTGTGCATCTTTTGAGCATGATCTCTACATGTGTTTTGAAGTATGCCATGCCATCATTCCAGTGGTATAGTCCATGTATTTTTGTGATATATGTGGTGACTAGCACAAGCATGCAAAGTAGGCCCCGTAATATTTCTGATTTCAGGGACTTAGTGATTTCTCTAAGTCCTCGTCTGCTGTAATTTTATTGACATGAAACTTGATGTTACAGAGAGATCCATGCATATTTTGGAGATGTTCAGTAAGGATGTTTTGTAGCTATAGTTGTAATTGATCCATTCCTGCAATTGTTTGCAATTTTAGAGTACTATAGCATGACTCAATCTTGCTCTACTTTTGCTATAAAATATTTCTGGCAGATTCTTAACATGACATGCATTTTTGCCAAGCTTATTGTAGTTGATCCATACATGCTATGCAATTGTTCTTGCCATGGATAGCTTCATAAACATGCCATCTTGCTGTAGGTATGCTTGGTTTGTCATGCATTGCTCTGTAGTGAGTGCATCAAGCTCACAAAGAGGCCTACATATTAATATTTCTGCCATGCTCTGTTTTCTGCTAGTCTGAAACCTGATAACGAAACTTGCTATGTTACATGCTTGCCATCATATCTTCTGGTCCTTTTTGGCTTATGGTCAGTAAGGGACTTTTGTCATGTGCATTTAGTAGAACACTACTATGCCTTGTTTTGCTATGTTAAGTTGCTGTAGCATGTTGATTTCGTGCTCTGAACATTGCTACCTGATGCTGATTTCTGCCATGTCCAGTTTTTCACTAGTCTGTGAACCTGTAATCTTTTGCACTTTTGCCATGCTTGTTTGAGCTTGATATGTTGTGAACTAGCCGTAGCTCAGTGTTCATCTTTTGTCAAGCATCTCCTGTAGATTACTGTCATGTGCTTTGTTGCTATGTTGGGGTGCTGTAGCATTGTTACTTGTTGCATTTTAAGTGCTATCTTGCTGTTTATCGCAGATTAGTGTCATTCTTGTTTTGCTTGCCATTTGCAAACCGTGCATCCGATTCCGGTGATCTTTATATCGATTTCGACCGAAATCATCTCATCTTTCCAGTGGCATGCTTGGTTTGCCAAGTTACTGCCATGTTCATCATTTTCCTTCCGGAGCACGCATATGCATCGCATATCATATCTTGCATATCATACATGTTTTGCATCATGTTGCTTGCGCATTTCTCGTTGTTGATTGTGGTTCCGTTTGTTTGTGTTCTTGTCTTGGGTAGAGCCGGGAGACGAGTTCGTGAACGAGGAACCTGTCGAGTACGCTTACGAGGATCAAGCTTTCGACAACTCTGAGAATCTTGCAGGCAAGATGACCACCCCTCGAAATCACTTCTATCTTTGCTATGCTAGTTGTTCGCTCTATTGCCATGCTCGCTACCTATCACTTGCTATATCATGTCTCCTATTTCAGCCATGTCAGCCCCTAACCATCCTTTCCTAGCAAACCGTTGTTTGGCTATGTTACCGCTTTTGCTCAGCCCCTCTTATAGCGTTGCTAGTTGCAGGTGAAGTTGAAGTTTGTTCCATGTCGGAACATGGACATGTTGGGATATCACAATATCTCTTATTTAATTAATGCATCTATATATTTTGGTTAAGGGTGGAAGGCTCGGCCTTATGCCTGGTGTTTTGTTCCACTCTTGCCGCCCTAGTTACTGTTATACCGGGATTATGTTCCTTGAGTTTGCGTTCCTTACGCGGTCGGGTGATTTATGGGACCCCCTTGACAGTTCGCCTTGAATAAAACTCCTCCAGCAAGGCCCAACCTTGGTTTTACCATTTGCGACCTATACCTTTTTCCCCCGGGTTTTCTAGAGCCCGAGGGTCATCTTTATTTTAAACCCCCGGGCCAGTGCTCCTCTGAGTATTGGTCCAAACTGTCAGTCGCCGGTGGCCACCAGGGGCAACTCTGGTCTGGCCTATCGGAAGCTTGGACAATCCGGTGTGCCCTGAGAACGAGATATGTGCAGCTCCTATCGGGATTTGTCGGCACATTCGGGAGGCTTTGCTGGTCTTGTTTTACCATTGTCGAGATGTCTTGTAAACCGGGATTCCGAGACTGATCGGGTCTTTCCGGGAGAAGGTTTATCCTTCGTTGACCGTGAGAGCTTATGATGGGCTAAGTTGGGACACCCCTGCAGGGTATTATCTTTCGAAAGCCGTGCCCGCGGTTATGAGGCAGATGGGAATTTGTTAATGTCCGGTTGTAGATAACTTGTCACTTGACCCAATTAAAATACACCAAGTGCGTGTGTAGCCGTGATGGTCTCTTCTCGGCGGAGTCCGGGAAGTGAACACGGTCTGTGTTATGTATGACGTAAGTAGGTGTTCAGGACCTCTTCTTGGTCATTGCTAGATGACGTCCGTCCATTGCTTCTCTTCTCGCTCTCATTTGCGCAAGTTAGCCACCATATATGCTTTTGCCGCTGCAGCTCCACCTCTTTGCACCTCCTTGTCCTATAAGCTTAAATAGTCTTGATCTCGCGGGTGTGAGATTGCTGAGTCCCCGTGACTCACAGATACTTCCAACACAGTTGCAGGTGCCGACGATGCCAGTGCAGACGATGGCGTCGATCTCAAGTGGGAGTTCGACGAGGAACGTGGTCGTTACTATGTGTCTTTTCCTGATGATCAGTAGTGGAGCCCAGTTGGGACGATCGGGGATCTAGCATTTGGGGTTGTCTTATTTTCATCTGGATTTTGACCGTAGTCGGTCTATATGATTGTATTTTGGATGATGTATGAATGATATTTATGTATTGTGTGAAGTGGCGATTGTAAGCCAACTCTTTATCCCATTCTTGTTCATTACATGGGATTTTGCGAAGATGACCCTTCTTGCGACAAAACCACTATGCGGTTATGCCTCTAAGTCGTGCCTCGACACGTGGGAGATATAGCCGCATCGTGCTATGTGTCTTTTCCTGATGATCAGTAGTGGAGCCCAGTTGGGACGATCGGGGTTCTAGCACTTGGGGTTGTCTTATTTTCATCTGGATTTTGGCCGTAGTCGGTCTATATGATTGTATTTTGGATGATGTATGAATGATAATTATGTATTGTGTGAAGTGGCGATTGTAAGCCAACTCTTTATCCCATTCTTGTTCATTAGTTGGGATTTTGCGAAGATGACCCTTCTTGCGACAAAACCACTATGCGGTTATGCCTCTAAGTCGTGCCTCGACACGTGGGAGATATAGCCGCATCGTGGGCGTTACAGTATGTCTTGCATGTGCTTATCTGTGGTGACAATGGGATATCACGTGATCTACTTGATGTATGTTTTGGTGATCAACTTGCAGGTTCAGTGACCTTGTGAACTTATGCATAGGGGTTGGCACACGTTTTCGTCTTGACTCTCCGATAGAAACTTTGGGGCACTCTTTGAAGTTCTTGTGTTGGTTTGAATAGATGAATCTGAGATTGTGTGACGCATATCGTATAATCATACCCACGGATACTTGAGGTGACATTGGAGTATCTAGGTGACATTAGGGTTTTGGTTGATTTGTGTCTTAAGGTGTTATTCTATTACGAACTCTATGATAGATCGAACGGAAAGAATAGCTTCATGTTATTTTACTACGGACTCTTAAATAGATCGATCAGAAAGGATAACTTTGAGGTGGTTTCGTACCCTACCATAATCTCTTCATTTGTTCTCCGCTATTAGTGACTTTGGAGTGACTCTTTGTTGCATGTTGAGGGATAGTTATATGATCCAGTTATGTTATTATTGTTGAGAGAACTTTCACTAGTGAAAGTATGAACCCTAGGCCTTGTTTCAACGCATTGCAATACCGTTTACGCTCATTTTATCATTAATTACCTTGCTGTTTTTATATTTTTAGATTACAAAAACCTATATCTACCATCCGTATTGCACTTGTATCACCATCTCTTCGCCGAACTAGTGCACCTATACAATTTACCATTGTATTGGGTGTGTTGGGGACACAAGAGACTCTTTGTTATTTGGTTGCAGGGTTGTTTGAGAGAGACCATCTTCATCCTACGCCTCCCACGGATTGATAAGCCTTAGGTCATCCACTTGAGGGAAATTTGCTACTGTCCTACAAACCTCTGCACTTGGAGGCCCAACAACGTCTACAAGAAGAAGGTTGTGTAGTAGACATCAAGCTCTTTTCTGGCGCCGTTGCCGGGGAGGTGCGTGCTTGAAGGTATATCTTTAGATCTTGCAATCGAATCTTTTAGTTTCTTATTTTATCACTAGTTTAATCTATAAAAGAAAACTACAAAAAAGAATGGAGTTAAGGGTGCCTCATATGCTTCATCTTTTTAATATCTTTCGTGAAAATGATGGGAAGAAAAATTGTGCTCAAGTACTAGAAGAAGAATTACCTAGAATGATTGGCATAAAATATGTGAATGATGAGCATGATTGCAATGTTGTTAGTATGAATTCTTTGAATACCCATGATGCTAATGATATGCAAAGCCACAAGCTTGGGGATGCTATGTTTGATGAAGATGATATGTTTAGTCCCCCAAGTTTTGATGATCAAATTTATTATGATGAAAGCATGCCTCCCATTTATGATGATTGTTGTGATGACACCTATGCTATAAAGAATAAACATAACCATGAAACTTGTCATCATGATTTTAATTTTCAATTGGATTATGCTTCACATGATAGTTATTTTGTTGAGTTTGCTCCCACTACTATTCATGAGAAGAAATTTGCTTATGTGGAGAGTAATACAAATTATATGCATGTAGATCATGAAAAGAATGCTTTATGTGATGTTTATATTGTTGAATTCATTCATGATGCTACTGAAATTTATTATGAGGGAGGAACATATGCTTGTAGGAATTGCAATAATATCAAGTTTCCTCTCTACGTGTTGAAAATCTTGAAGTTACACTTGTTTTGCCTTCCTATGCAAGTTGCTTATTGTTCCCATAAGTTGTTTGCTCAAAAAATCCCTATGCATAGGAAGTGGGTTAGACTTAAATGTTTTAGTCATATTCTTCATGATGCTCTCTTTATGTTTCAATTCTTATATTTTATGTGAGCATCATTGAAATCATCATGCCTAGCTAGGGGCGTTAAACGATAGCGCTTGTTGGGAGGCAACCCCATGTTATTTTGTTTCTTGCTTTTTGGTTCTGTTTAGTAATAAATAATCCATCTAGCTTCTGTTTAGATGTGGTTTTATGTTTTAATTAGTGTTTGTGCCAAGTAAGACCTATAGGATCTTCTAGGATGATAGTTATTTGATCTTGCTGAAAATTCCAGAAACTTTCTGTTCACGAAAACAATTGTTTAAAATCACCAGAACGTGATAAAATACTGATTCCAATTGCAGCAGATCAATAATCAAATTATCTAGGTCTTCCTATTTTGGTAAAAATTTCTGAGTTCCAGAAGTTTGCATTAGTTACAGATTACTACAGACTGTTCTGTTTTTGACAGATTCTGTTTTTCGTGTGTTGTTTGCTTATTTTGATGACTCTATGGCGAGTAAAATAGTTTAGACCATAGAGAAGTTGGAATACAGTATATTTAACACCAATACAAATAAAGAATGAGTTCACAGCAGTACCTAAGTGGTGATTTATTTTCTTATACTAACGGAGCTTACGAGTTTTCTGTTGAGTTTTGTGTTGTGAAGTTTTCATGTTTTGGGTAAAGATTCGATGGACTATGGAATAAGCAGTGGCAAGAGCCTAAGCTTGGGGATGCCCAACGCACCCCAAGGTAATATTCAAGGACAACCAAAAGCAGCAGCGACAGGGACTTGGCGCCGGCGAGCAGGGGCGTGAGCAAGGCTAGCGAGGCGGCAGCGGGAGGGCTTGGCGCGGAGGCAGGTGGGTCAACGCAGACGGGTGCTCGAGCAGGACTTGGCGCTGGTCGCCGTCCTTGCGTGCTCGCATGACAGAAGCAGGGGACGAACGGGCTCTGTGGCTCCAGGAACATGGCGGGGCGGCGAGGAGAAGGACTTCGGCGAGGGTGAAGCTCCTCCTGAGGATGCATTAGAGAGAGAGGGAGACGTGTGAGCGATAGAAGGTGAAGGGGAAGGAAGAAACAGGGGCACGGGCGCGGCTTGGCTCACCGGAACTTCGCCATAGGCGTGCGGGCACAGCGGTGCCGCCGGAGGAGATGCAGGCGACGGGGAGGGTTCGTGGCGACGGCAGGACGTGGAGGAAGGCGCGAGGCTGGACCGGCCGGAGCTGGATGTGGTTGCTGAGGGGAACCGGATCCGAAGGCCGGAGCCTTGATCTGAAGAAGAGGATGGCCATGGTGTCGGTTCCCTGTGAAGAGGAGCCAGAGAGGGATGAGATGAGGAAGAGGTCAGAGAAGGGGAGAAACGAGAAGAAGAGGAGGACAGGGAGAAGGAGCGAGCGGTCTAGCCTGGTGGGTGCTCGTCGGCGGAGGGAGCTCCGGTGGGGTGATGTGGTCGTGGACGAGGAGGCTGCGGCCTCGGACGCCGGCGGGAAAGAAGCAGAGGGCTTGGGGCTGCAGCTGCTAGCTCCTGTAGGCGCGGACGACGACGGCTGCGGGCGGCCGGACGCGTCCAGGACCAAGGGAGGAGGAGGCAGGAGGCGCTGGTGCTGCTCGGGGTCGAGCCTTTGCTCTCCCGAGCAAGGAGGCGGCGGGATCGAGGCGAAGCTTCGGGGCTGGAATGGATCTGGCTGGTGGTTGGCTCGATGGGGAAAACGAGGAAGGTGGAGAAGGTGGCGGCGGCATGGGGATTGATGGATGGGACATCTCCCTAAAATTTAGGGTTTGGTCTGATTTGGTTAGGGGTTGCCCACTACATATAGTAGGTGGCTAATATGAGAGGGGATTAGCCCCTAGATTTTTATCGGACGGCTTCGGGTGGTCTAAACAAAGAACGGATGATGTTTAGGATAACTCGGGATTGTTCCGGACCCACTGGTCATGACCGTGCGGTTCGGGGAAGTTTTTGGACAAGGCAGCAAAGAGTGTGGGTTGTGCGGAGAGGTTATGCGGCCAGACAAGAGGGAAGCAAAACCCGGTCGATCTGAGAAAGGACACCAAGATGAAGGAGAATCGGCACTATGAACGGATCCAAGTTTTTTATGAAAACATGCGATGCAATGCTCAAGATGACATGACGAATGCAACAAACAAAAATAACACGCGACAACAATGCAAAACATGGAAGGCATCTGGAGCGTCGGTCTCAGGGCGTTACAACACTCCACCACTACAAGAGGATCTCGTCCCGAGATCTAGGATGACACCGGAGAGAAAACGAAAAGGGAAGAGGTAAAACAAAGTTGCTTCTTCGACAAACGAGTGAAACCACGAACCTTGAGAGGTTGGACAACTTGAAAGAAAGAATACAACGGAGACAAACAAGATTGCAAACACTCTGTTGGCAAAGAGGAACAAGGAACATCACGAGAACCTTGTAGGTTGAAAGACATGAATGGAAAAATCAATGAATGAGAATTTCTTTGAAACCACTCCGGTTTAAACGAAATAGAGAAGGAACGAGACGAAAAGAATTCAGACAACACTCGGTAGAAATGAGAAGGAAAAGTTGATAAGATCAAAAGAACTTGAAAGATATCACAACACTTCGGTTAAATGGATAAGCACGAAAAGAACCCGATCCTCACAATTCGAGATGATGAGTGAAGAGAGAAACATCACAATGGCTCCGGAAGAAAGAATAAAAGATACATCATTGTGATAACAGAATGGAGAAGAAAATGACAACACCTTCCACAACTGAATTTGGAAAGTATCCTTGCAGGAAGGTTAGAACGGAGTTGTTGGAAAACCAACAATGAAAGGATATGATCCTCGTGGGCTTATGGAGACATCTCAAAACATGAGGTGAAATTCTGCCACTAATGAAAACAATTAATACAATTGATTACACCAACGAGATGAAAAGTTCTTTCACCAAGAGGATAGGAGAAAACTTGGATCATTGATAAGCACCATAAATAGCAACAATCCTTAGGGAAAGCTTTAGGTGAAATATAACCCAAGATAACTCCAATGAAGAGATTGATGGATTTAAAATACCTCATTCTTGACAACATGTGAATCATGAAGCATGAAGGGAAATTGTCAAGAATGACAAAACACCACCTCAAAAGATATTGTAGAAAGAATTGCACTTTGGAATGCAAGATGAGGAATGCTTGAACTCCTCAAAACAACACATGTGTTGAGCACCATGTTTATTTTGAAGTATGGCTTGACAGATCATAACTTCGAGAGAAATCTTGAATAACAATTGAAGAATGAAAAGAATCCTTGACGAACCACCATGTAGAGCCTCCATGAAGAACTCCGGTAAACAAAAGGATGATAGAAAGAAAAGAGAAGTTGACAACACAAGGTGAAGCCTTGCGGTGATTAGATGAAGCTTTGAAATGATATGACTGAGAAAATTTGGAACTCCGGAAAGAAAGATGAATTGATGAACCTCTGGAAAGAAGAAACTAGATCACTTGGATGAAACAAGAATAAGAATTACATTATGCTCATCCTTCACCAATTTAGATTGATGACAAGCAACGGATTTGGCATACTACTTATTCTCGTAGAAAGGATTAAGAGAGATATAGCGCAAACTTGAGAAAAGTCTTCAACGATCCGCCGGTAGGATTTGGAAAGAACGAATGAATTGATATGATAACCAAGGAAGAGAACTCTTGAATGAACCACCGTAAGAATTGAAAATGAACGAAGAAAAGATAAAGAAACACCGGGAAGGATTAGAAAATGAACGAAGATACTTGAGAGAATTTAGATACAAGTGAATGCAGAGATCCCGAGCTGATTAGACAATACTTGAATGATGCACCGGTAAGATTTGGAGAATGAGAGCTGAAAGCTGGAATGAATAATTACGAGATGATGAGATCAGGAGAATCAAACTGAAAAGACTCTTGAATTGCTCCGGATGGGTGAAAATAATTCTCACAATCAAAAACAATTATGAGAGGATGGCATCAAGCTTGAACTACGCATCTTTGGAAATACGGGTAAGGATTTGGAGGAAAAATTCTTCTTCAGTCTTCAAATGTTGAGAATGATGATGAGAAACACCACCATGAATTATTGAGGCACTCCGGAACCATGAAGAATAGAAAGGTTGAATCAACAATGAAAAGAATATGAAAGATCTTGGAGAAAGACATGACTGATGATAATTCATTCTTACGTCAAACTTCGAAAAGATTTGGGAATAGCTCCGGGAAAATTAGAAGAGTCAGGTAAAATCCTGGAAAAGACCTGTGGGTTAGGCCCACTCAAAGATACACCGTTGAATGATTTAAAAGATAGCTTGCGCTGGTTGAATTAAATGGCCTGAATAAGGTAAGACCTCGAGATAGCTTGAAAGGATTACGAATGGAAACTCGAATCTTCTGGGATATCTTCAGCACTCCAGATAAACATGAATAGCAAGAGGTGGGTGATTAAGAGGTGCACCGGCATGAGAAAGCATTTGAAATGAGGAAAAGAATACAATCAACACTGAAAGCTTGAATTGAATTCACCGGAGTAGAAAAGGGAACGAAGAATGATAAACTTGAAGCTCCGTTAGTATCTTCATGGGAAATCACCGGATAAGAACATTGAAAGAAAAGAATGAAGAGACTTTGCATCAATGAAAAGGATACTTGATTCAGAAATATGAGTCCTTGAAGAAAAGGGTGGGAGGGTGGGAAAACAAAAACAACTTGGGTCGGATGAAACGGACACCGTTGAGAAAAAACTTAGAATTGATCTTGCGAATGTTGGAATGATCGGATTTACTTGAAGAGAAGCACGCCGGTTGGAAAAAGAATTGGGTTGACACTCTTGATGACCAAGAAGGATTAACACTCCCATAGAAACATGAGAACACCACTTGGAAAAGGTATGGAATCAACACTTGACATTGAAGCAACTCGAATACCACAACTTAAAACAAAACAAAGGATTGGCTTGCAAAATAAGCCGGAACAAACATATGATAGAGATTTCGTCCGAAGTTTTCATGCTGGGGCCCACACGGGCTTGATCGTACAACACCATCATGTACAAGGCAGTGCACATGACATACGAAGCGTCCCCGAGTCGGCATAGCCAAGGACTCTTTAAGACACTACGAGACCACTGTAAAACCAACCGTGGATAGGCGGACCACTAGACGTCGGACCCCAATATCATATCATGCATCTGTCGGAAAGATATCCTAGGAGCTACTTGAATTCCCACTTATAAACTCCCGAAACTTTCTGGTTATGCAATCAGGTGTTGGGGATACAGACACAATATATCTCACCCAAACTAACAATACCTAGATCCAGCTGTATCCATCCTTCAACACATAACCAAGAAACCTTCGGAAATCATTTACCTCAACCTTCGAAAAGCATCCGTTATACGAGTTATGGCAATACTCCCGAACTCCCGCCCCAGTACTGGGTGGCGTCGAGGTGATCTCACCAACAACTGCATAAAAGAGATTTTCGATGTTGGCGAAACTCAGGTATTCCAGAACTGCAACGATAAAATTGTGACGACAACACCTCGGAGCTCAACTCCCCGGGACATTTCCACAACCCCTAAATGTCAGGAGGCACCAAGAACAATGTTCTCGTCACAAAACCATCGGAACGATTCCAAGATACCCGCGTGATCCTAAATTTTTTTTAGTGAAATTTGAGGAGAGAAGAGTCAAAACTTCTACGTCAGGAGACCTCACCAGAGCGACGAAGGGACTGAGGAGTAAAAAGAATCCTACTCTCCGATATATATAATCCTAAGACTCAAAACATTTTTTTCTAGACTCAACAACGTCAGCGATTCGATCAAGCAGGGGCTCCTAAGTCGGGGATGGCTCTGATTACCAACTTGTAACACCCACGATGCGGCTATATCTCCCACGTGTCGAGGCATGACTTAGAGGCATAACCGCATTGTTGTTTTGTCGCAAGAAGGGTCATCTTCACACAATCCCATGTAATGAACAAGAATGGGATAAAGAATTGGCTTACAATCGCCACTTCACACAATACATAAATTAATCATACATCAATCAGAGTACACACATAGGTCCGACTACGGAACCAAAATAAAAGAAGACAACCCCAAATGCTAGATCCCCGGTCGTCCCAACTGGGCTCCACTACTGATCATCAGGAAACGAAACATAGTAACGACCAAGGTCCTCGTCGAACTCCCACTTGAGCTCAGTTGCGTCACCTGCACTGGTATCATCGGCACCTGCAATTGTTTGGAAGTATCTGGTGAGTCACGAGGACTCAGCAATCTCACACCCGCGAGATCAAGACTATTTAAGCTTATAGGAAGGATGGGGTAATGAGGTGGAGCTGCAGCAAGCACTAAGCAAATATGGTGGCTAATATACGCAAATAAGAGCGAGAAGAGGAGCAACGCAACGGTCGAGAAGCTAGAAGTGATCCTGAAACTACTTACGTCAAACATAACTCAAAAACCGTGTTCACTTCCCGGACTCCGCCGAGAAGAGACCATCACGGCTACACACGCGGTTGATGTATTTTAATTTAAGGCAAGTGGCAAGTTCTCTACAACCCGATATTAACAAATTCCCATCTGCCACATAACCGCGGGCACGGCTCTCGAAAGTTTATACCCTGCAGGGGTGTCCCAACTTAGCCCATTATAAGCTCTCACGGTCAACGAAGGATATTCCTTCTCCCGGGAAGACCTGATCAGTCTCGGAATCCCGGTTTACAAGACATTTTGACAATGGTAAAAGAAGACCATCAAGACCACCCGCTGTGCCGACAAATCCTGATAGGAGCTGCACATATCTCGTTCTCAGGGCACACCGGATAAGCTAAGCGTACAGGTACCGACGTAACCCAAGTTGCCAAGGGATGGTCCCGCACGGTGCTCTAGTTTTGACCAACACTCAGAGGAGCACTGGCCCGGGGGGGTTAAAATAAAGATGACCCTTGAGTCTGCAGAACCCAAGGGAAAAAGGCTTAGGTAGGCAAATGGTAAAACCAAGGTTGGGCCTTGCTAGAGGAGTTTTATTCAAGGCGAACTGTCAATGGGGTCCCATAAATCACCCAACCGCGTAAGGAACGCAAAATCAAGGAACATAACACCGGTATGACGGAAACTAGGGCGGCAAGAGTGGAACAAAACACCAGGCATAAGGCCGAGCCTTCCACCCTTTACCAAGTATATAGATGCATTAATTAAACAAGAGATATTGCGATATCCCAAAATATCCATGTTCCAACATGGAACAATCTTCATCTTCACCTGCAACTACCAACGCTATAAGAGGGGCTGAGCAAAAGCGGTAACATAGCCAAACAACGGTTTGCTAGGAAAGGTGGGTTAGAGGCTTGACATGGCAATATGGGAGGCATGATATAGCAAGTGGTAGATAGCGCGGCATAACAATAGAGCGAACAACTAGCAAGCAAAGATACAAGTGATTTGGAGGGTATGGTCATCTTGCCTGAAATCCCGCTAGGAAGAAGAACGAGTCCATGAAGAAGACAAACGGACGTAGTCGAACGAATCCTCACAACTCCGGAACGAAACCGAAGCTAACGAGAGAAGCAACCCGGAAAGAAACAAACAACATAGTAAACAACCACCACATACACATGGCATGATGCACAAACAAGTATGATGCATGTCCGATTTAATGAGGCATGGCATGGCAAAGTGCATAAACAATACTACAAATTAAGTGGAGCTCAATATGCAATGAGTTGCATATTGACGAAACACCACATTCGAGTTATTTAGTTCGCTCTCGTTAAGGTACACAACAATATTAAATGTTTTTAAACATGGCAAGAGGTGAAGCATATGAAAACTACCTATCTAGGCAAGTTTAAATGAGGCCGGAACAACAAACAACAATTCCGGAAAAATCCCCATATGCATATTTTGATTTGGTACTGTTCTGCCATAAACACAATTTTAATGTTGTTAAACAGCAAAATAAAGTGCACCATGTTAATCTAGGCATTTTTCTACCCCATTTACATCTAAAGTTTATTAAAATCCGAGCTACGGTTATTTAGTTATGAAATAAATCATTTTAACATGGCATTTATACAAATTTAAACAAACAGCAAGTTTAAACATTTTAAACAAGGATGCAAGCAGCATATTATGAAACTAGATGAAATTCTAAGCATTTTACATATTTAAAACATTTTAATCCGATGCACGGTTGTGGAGTTATTATATGCATGAACATGAGGGACTTTTCTGCAAAACGGTAATTCTCTGGATAATTGGCAAAATTCGCAGGACCAGGAAAAAAACATATCGGGCCAAATTAGAGTTACAGGCCAGAACAGGACATGGGCGCTGGGGGTTTCTCACCATGGGCCATGGCCCAGTTGGAAGCAGAGGGAGGCCGGCGGATCTGGCGAAGAGGAGCTGGGCCTTGGCGCGCGGCTGGAGGTCGACTCGCGGGACGCGGCCCAGGCGCTGGTCAACGGGAGCGATGCGGGGTGCGCTCGGCCACAGGCGTGCCCTCGAGGCAGGGTCGTCCTCTGCTCGACAGGGAAGCAGAGCAGCGGCGATAGGGACTTGGCACCGGCGAGCAGGGGCGTGAGCGAGGCTGGCGAGGCGGCAGCGGGTTGGCTTGACGCGGAGGCAGGTGGGTCAACGCAGATGGGTGCTCAAGTAGGACTTCGCGCAGTTCGTCGTCCTTGCATGCTTGCACGACAGAAGCAGGGGATGAACGGGCTCCGTGGCTCTCGGAACATGGCGGGGCGGCAAGGAGAAGGACTCCGGCGAGGGTGAAGCTCCTCCTGAGGACGCATCAGAGAGAGAGGGAGACGTGTGAGAGATAGAAAGTGAAGGGGAAGGAAGAAACAGGGGCACGGGCGCGGCTTGGCTCACCGGAACTTCGCCATAGGCGTGCGGGCACGGCAGCACTGCCGGTGGAGATGCAGGCGACGGGGAGGGTTCGTGGTGACGGCAGGACGCGAAGGAAGGCGCCAGGCTGGACTGGCTGGAGCTCGATGTGGTTGCTGAGGGGAACCGGATCCGAAGGCCGGAGCCTTGATTTGAAGAAGAGGACGGCCATGGCGTCGGTTCCCTGTGAAGAGGAGCGAGAGAGGGATGAGATGAGGAAGAGGTCAGAGAAGGGGAGAAACAAGAAGAAGAGGAGGACAGGGAGAAGGAGCGGGCGGTCTGGCCTGGTGGGTGCTTGTCGGCGGAGGGAGCTCCATTGGGGTGATGTGGTCATGGACGAGGAGGCTGCGGCCTCGGACGCCGGCGGGAAAGAAGCAGAGGGCTTAGGGTTGCAGCTGCTAGCTCATGTAGGCGCGGACGACGACGGCTGCGGGCGGCCGGACGCGTCCAGGACCAAGGGAGGAGGAGGCACGAGGTGCTGCTCGGGGTCGAGCCTTTGCTCTCCCGAGCAAGGAGGTCGCGGGATCGAGGGGAAGCTTCGGGGCTGGAATGGATCTAGCTGGTGGTTGGCTCGATGGGGAAAACGAGGAAGGTGGAGAAGGTGGCGGCGGCATGGGGATTGATGGATGGGACATCTCCCTAAAATTTAGGGTTTGGTCTGATTTGGTTAGGGGCTGCCCACTATATATAGTAGGTGGCTAATATGAGAGGGGATTAGCCCCTAGATTTTTATCGGACGGCTTCAGGTGGTCTAAACAAAGAATAGATGATGTTTAGGATAACTCGGGATTGTTCCGGACCCACTGGTCATGACCGTGCGGTTCGGGGAAGTTTTTGGACAAGGCAGCAAAGAGTGTGGGTTGTGCGGAGAGGTTATGCGGCCAGACAAGAGGGAAGCAAAACCCGGTCGATCTGAGAAAGGACACCGAGATGAAGGAGAAGCGGCACTATGAACGGATGCAAGTTTTTATGAAAACATGCGATGCAATGCTCAAGATGACATGATGAATGCAACAAACAAAAATAACACGCGGTAACAATGCAAAACATGGAAGGCATCTGGAGTGCCGGTCTCGGGGCGTTACAACCATCTTCATCCTACGCCTCCCACGAATTGATAAACCTTAGGTCGTCCACTTGAGGGAAATTTGCTACTGTCCTACAAACCTCTGCACTTGGAGGCCCAACAACGTCTACAAGAAGAAGGTTGTGTAGTAGACATCAATCCCCCCTCCCAAGGCACGGGCGGCGGCCAAGGTGGGAGGATGCCCTCCAAGCCAAGTGGAGGCCCCTCCCCTTAGGGTTTCCCTTCCCCTAGGTGCATGTGCCAAGTAGGGGCAGGTATGCGAGGCCCAATAAGGCCAGGGCGCCCCCTCCAGAACATGCTGCTGTTTGGGACGTGGTGAAACCCTCTGCGGACTTCTGGACCCCTCTGGAACCTTCCGGTGACTTCCCAGTACAATACTAAAAACCCAGATTTAATAAAATGGCCGCACAGGAGGCAAAATTTTAAATAAACAACAAGCATTATATTACATATAGGCTTTGTTTCATAATACAGGACGGGATAACATGAATGTATTCATTCAAAGATAATGTCTTTTGCACACTGGCCCTCTACAATGCGGGATCCCTCCAGGACATCATCAAAATACAGCTCGGGCGTGCGGTGCTCCTTGCCCGCGGGTGGTCCCTCGGTCGCGAGCTTGACGGCGTTCATCTTCGCCCACTGCACCTTGACACGGGCGAAGGCCATCCGTGCACCTTCGATGCAGACCGACCGCTTGATGGCATCAAGCCGAGGGCAGGCATCGACCTACCGCTTCACGAGCCCGAAGTAGCTGCTGGGTATGGCTTCGACAGGCCATAGACCGATTATCAAATCCTTCATGGCCAATTCGGCCACCCTATGCAGTTCGGTCAGCTGTTTCAGCTGATCGCTAAAGGGCACTGGATGCTCTGGTGCAAGGTATTGCGACTAGAACAGCTTCTCCGTTGAGCTCCCCTCTTCGGCTCGGAAGAACTCCACGGCATCGGCAACACTGTGCGGCATATCCGCAAACACCCCTGGAGAACTCCAAATCCGGGTCAGTAAAAGGTACCTTTTCTTCACATATTTGCTCTGCATAATAAAGTCCTTACCCGCCGCGATTTTCCTAGCCTCCTAGATTTCCTGGAGGGTGCCCTGGGCTTCAGCCCAGGCCTCTTGTGCGCTTTGGTGGGCCTTAGCAAGTTCGGACTCTTGGTCCGCACTCTT
Organism: Triticum aestivum; assembly: GCF_018294505.1. Taxonomy (NCBI): domain Eukaryota; kingdom Viridiplantae; phylum Streptophyta; class Magnoliopsida; order Poales; family Poaceae; genus Triticum; species Triticum aestivum. The sequence continues at coordinate 315,387,432 of NC_057799.1, forward strand.
GCGCTCCAAGGACTCGCATATCTTTACAGCGTCCTGGAGCTCCTGCTGGACCTCCCCGACCCTTGCCTCGTGTTTTTCGCGGGCGGCTTGTTCCTTTGCCGCTCTCTTCTAGGCCCCGGCCAGCGTGTTCTTGAGGCTCTCCACCTCGGTCGCAGCTCCTACGAAATATCATGATAACATGATCAACACAAAAAATTCATATCTTTCTAGATCTGAATAGGCCATTGCATGCCTTGCTTGTCCTCTAGCTGTTTTTTCACACGGCCAAGCTCTTCCTCGGCCCGCTCCAGACTCTTCTTCAGTTTGGAGACTTCAGCAGAATGGGAGGTCGTGGCCAGCATCGACGCCTGCTTATTCGCATAGACATGTATGGTTAGTCTCCTGCGATAATTATTTGATCCTCTGTCCGGCTTTTCTTTTCGAACACCGGACAGAGTCTCATGGGCTACTGTCTATAATATGACATTCTTTTTGCATAATTACGTCACATACCTCAAAGCCTGTTAGACGGCTGGTGCAGGCTTCGGACAGTCCGCTCTTTGCGGATTGAACCCTCTCAACCACCGTACCCATGAGGATACGGTGTTCCTCAACAATGGAAGCACTTTGCAGCGCTTCCAGTAGAGTATCCAGTGCCTTTGGATGGATAGAGGTCAATGATGGAATAGGTGCACCTCCTTCTTTTGAAGGAGGCTTCTTGCCTAATTCCGGAGCCGTATGGGCCTCCGGAATAGAATTCGGCTGGGGGCCAAATTGGATGTGGCCCCCATCGCCAGTCTCCAGGGGGATTTGCTCCCCCATGTGTCCGGCGGCCAAGGTATCACCCTGTGGCGCCACCATGACGGCCTCCTATACCACTCCCTGTCCTGGGAAGGTCCTTTGGGACAACCCCTCGGCGTCGTCCATGGGCTTGGGAGAGGAGGCCGCCGGAAGTGAACCGTTGTCCATCACATTTAGATCCAGCGAATTCCCCGAAGATGAGGATCGCTGGGGGCAGGCGTGGGCCGGACTGCAGCGCATGATTCGGCATATTAAAACCATGAAGTAAAGAAGTTGGATATATGTGTGTATAAGTGCCTTCGAGTACTTACGATTCGGCCAGGGGCCTCTCCCTGGGGCGCCACTCGGAGCTGCTATCAATGTCCAACGTGGAGTTGTCTGCGAGGGAGACCTTCCCCTTCTTGGATGCCTCTGCCTCCAGATCCGTGGGGGCCGCCCTTTTCTTCCTTCCCCCTCAGGGGGGAGTTGCTTTCCTCCTCCTCGTCGTCCTCAGTGGCGGGGGAGGAGTGGGTTTCGGCGTCTTCGGACGTCACCTCCGAAGTGCCTTTACAGCGAAGGATACACTTTCTTCTTCGCCCTTCTTCTTGGCCTTCTTCTTGGCCTTCCCGCATGGCCCTTCTTCTTGGCCTTCTTCTCCGGCGCCTGGCAGGGCGCCGGAACCAGCATCTTCGTCAGAAGTGGGATAGCTGGGGTTTCAGGCAGCGGAGCCGGACACTGGATCTGCTCCACCTTCTTTGTCCAGCCCTGAAAAGATAGATAAGGAATCTTAGACATCTTCCTCGAATGTACAGGTGAAGGATACACCTTGAAATATGAAAAACTTACCGAACTGGCGGGATGGGTCAGGTTGTACCCATGGTCCTCGGTCGTCTTTGGCCACGTCTCATTGGCCTTAAAAAGCACCTTCCAGATGCCTTCGTGTGTAGCACCGAAGAACAATTGAAAGGTCTGGTGCTTGGCCGGATCGAACTCCCACAAATTGCAAGTCCGGCTTTGGCAAGGAAGGATCCAGCGAAAAAGCATCACCTGGATCACATTGACAAGCTTGATGTTCTTATCCACCATGCTCTTGATGCGCGTCTGCAGCGCTGACACCTCATCCGACGATGCCCAGTCCAGGCCCTTTTCTAGCCAGGAGGTAAGCCGCATTGGGGCCCCGAACTTGAATTCGGGAGCCACGGCCCAGGTGGTGTCGCGGGGCTCTGTGACGTAGAACCACTGCTGCTTCCACCCTTGACAGCCTCCACAAAGGTGCCTTTGGGCCACGTGATGTTGGACAATTTGCTCACCATAGCGCCTCCGCACTCTGCGTGTTGACCACCCACCACCTTCAGCTTCACATTAAAGATCTTTCGCCACAATCCGAAGTGGGGTGGGATGCGGAGGAAGGCCTCGCACATGACAATGAATGTCGAGATGTTGAGGAAAGAGTTTGGGACTAGATCATGGAAATCTAGCCCGTAGTAGAACATGAGTCCGTGGACGAATGGGTGGAGAGGAAATCCCAACCCGCGGACGAAGTGGGGGATGAATACCACCCTCTCACGGGGCTCCGGGGTGGGGATGATCTGCCCCTTGGCCAGAAGCCGGTGGGCGATTTCCTGGGCCAAGTACCGCGCCTCCCGGAGCATCGTGATGTCCTTCTCCGTGACGGAGGAGGCCATCCACTTGCCCTGCGCTCCAGATCCGGACATGGTCGGAGTGCTTTTTTGGGGCGGAAAGGATGGAAGCTTGGGCGCTGGAGCTTGAGAATGGGTGGGCAGAGAGAAAGAGGGCATGGGTGAAAGGGTGAATCATTATCTCTTTATAAAGGCAGCGAATATCAAGCGCGTCCCCATTCACCTTAAAACTCGCCTATTTCCCAAGGGCCGTGCAGACGGCGCGGTTGGATTACCCATGCCCGTATTGATGAGAATCCCGCAATAAGGGGACACGATCTCTGCTTCGACAAGACGTGCCAATGAAAACCGCATCTCGAAACATGGAGCGGGAGGCTAAAAACGGTTTGAAATAATGACTGGGCAGGGACGTAATGTCTCGCTACAAAAGTTGTCAGTAGATGGGACTCATGAAATATTATACTCTATGCGGTTGTGGTGGAAATTGTTTTGCAGAGTCGGACACGTTTTCTGTGTTCGAGGGCTGCTTTGGAGTATTTGGAGGAGGAAACCGCCTTGCAATGCCGAAGACAATATGCACGCCGGATACATCGTCATTGAAGCCTGGTTCAGGGGCTACTGAGGGAGTCCTGGATTAAGGGGTCCTCGGGCGTCCGGGCTATGTGACGTGGCCCGGACTGATGGGCCATGAAGATATAAGACAAAAGACTTCCTCCCGTGTCCGGATGGGATTCTCCTTTGCGTGGAAGGCAAGCTTGGCATTCGGATATGGAGATTCCTTCCTCTGTAAACCGACTATGTACAACCCCAGGCCCCTCCGTTGTCTATATAAACCAGAGGGTTTAGTCCGTAGAGAGAATCACAATCATACGGGCTAGATATCTAGAGTTTAGCCATTACGATCTCGTGGTAGAACAACTCTTGTAATCCTCATATTCATCAAGATCAATCAAGCTGGAAGTAGGGTATTACCTCCATCAAGAGGGCCCAAACCTGGGTAAACATCGTGTCCCCCGTCTCCTGTTACCATCGACCTTAGACACACAGTTCGGGACCCCCTACCCGAGATCCGCCGGTTTTGACACCGACAGCGGCCACCATGATGAGGAGGGAGTAGTCCACCCTCGGGGCTGAGGGTTTGTACCAGTAGCTATGTCTTCAATCTCTCTCGCTCTCTCTCTCTCTCGTGTTCTTGAGTTGGCACGATCTTGATGTATCACGAGCCTTTTTAATATAGTTGGATCATATGGTGTTTATCTCTCTCTATCTTGTTGTGATGAACATACGGTGTTTATCTCTCTCTATATTGTTGTGATGAATTGAGTTTTCCCTTTGAGATTTCGTTTTATCGAATTGAATACATTTATGGATTTGAGAGCACTTAATATATGATTTCGCACTCAACTCGCGGATTCCCGAGGTGACATTGGGGTAATCTATGCATAGGGGTTGTTGCACATTTTCGTCCTTGTTTCTCCGTAGAAATCTTGGGGCACTCTTCGAGGTTCTTTGTGTTGGATTGAGTATTATGAATCTGAAACTGTTTGATGCATATCGTATAATCAACTCACGGATACTCGCGGTGACATTGGAGTATCTAGGTGACATTAGAGTTGGTTGATGTGTATCATATGGTGTTATTTTAGTACGAACTCCTGGATAGATCGATCGGAAAATATAACTTGGTGTTATTTTATTTAGATAGATTGATCGGAAAGGATAACTTTGAGGTGGTTTCGTACCCTACAAACAATTTCTTCTTATGTTCTCCACTAGATAGGAACTTTGGAGTGATTCTTCATCGCACATTGAGGGATGGTTATGTGATCCAATTATATTAGCATTGTTGAGAGATTGCACTAGCGAAAGAAAGGACCCTAGGCCTTGTTTCTAAGCATTCCAATACCGTTTGTGCTCACTTTTCTTAGTTGCTACCTTGCTGTTTTTTATTGTTACTATTACAAAAATCAATATCTACTATCATTACAACACTTGTATCACCATCTCTTCGCCGAACTAGTGCACCTATACAATTTACCATTGTATTTGGTGTGTTGGGGACACAAGAGACTTTTTATTATTTGGTTGCTGGGTTGTTTGAGAGAGACCATCTTCATCATACACCTCCCATGGATTGATAAACCTTAGGTCATCCACTTGAGGGAAAATTGCTACCGTCCTACAAAACTCTGTGCTTGGAGGCCCAACACGAGTCTACAAGAATAAATTTGCGTAGTAGACATCAAGCTCTTTTCTGACGCCGTTGTCGGGGAGGTGAGTGCTTGAAGGTATGTCTTTAGATCTTGCAATTGAATCTTTTAGTTTCTTGTTTTATCACTAGTTTGGTTTATAAAATGATGGAAAGGAAAATTTTGCTCAATTGATAGAAGAAGAATTCAATAAAATGTTTGGCATAAATGATGAGCATGATTGCAATGTTGCCAGTATGAATTCTTAGAATATCCATGATACTAATGATATGCAAAGCCATAATCTTGGGGATGCTATGTTTTATGAAGATGATATTTTTAGTCCCCCAAGTTTAGATGAGGAAATTTATTATGATGAAAGCACGCCTCCTATTTATGATGATTATATTTATGAAAGTGGGTTTCGAAGAGTGTCAACTCTAGGTACTAATGATCCCACTATTTTGGAGGGTGTTGAATCTTATTGTTATAATGATAAAAGTGGATTTGGAGAGGTCGTAACTTTATTTAGTGATGAATCCACTATTTTGGAAGAGGTTTCAATTGACTATGAGAACAAAGTTGCTATCTATGATGATTATTGTGATGACATGCATGCTATAAAGAGTAATGATATCGAAGAAACTTTTCATCATGATTTTAATGCTCAAATTGATTATGTGAATCAAGTATCTCATGATAGTTATTTGTTGATTTTGCTCCCACTACTATTGATAGAATAAATTTGCATATGTGGAGAGTAATAAAATTTCCACGCTTGTAGATCATGAAAAGAATGCTTTATGTGATAGCTATATTGTTGAATTCATTCATGATGCTACTGAAATTATTATGAGAGAGTAATATATGCTTCTACATATCTAAAATATATCAAGTTTCCTCTCTATGTGTTGAAAATCTTGAAGTTTTTCTTGTTTTACCTTCCTATGCTAGTTGATTCTTGTTCCCATGAATTATTTACTCACAAAATCCCTATGCATAGGAAGTGGGTTGGACTTAAATGTGCTAGTCATATTCTTCATGATGCTCTCTTTATATTTCAATTCTTATCTTTTATCTGAGCATCATTGAAATCATCATGCCTAGCTAAAAAGGCATTAAAGAAAAGCGCTTGTTGGAGACAACCCAACTTTTACCCCTACTGTTTTTGTGTGTTCACATGATTAGTCTACTGTAGTAATCTTGTTTTATAGCTTTTGTTTCAATAAAGTACCAAGTAAAGCCTTTGGGATAGTGTGGATGATAGTTGACTTGATTCTGTGCAAAAACAGAAACTTTTTGCGCCCAGTTACAGAATTGTTTAAATTCACTGGAAAGTTATAAAATTATGATTTTTTTACATATGATTTATATACAAATTTCCTAGGTTTTCATAATTTTTCAGAATTATTGGAGTAACAGAAGTATGCTCATTGTTCAGATCATTCCAGACTGTTCTATTTTTGACTGATTCCGTTTTCAATGCATAGTTTGCTGGTTTTCTAGTTTCTATGGCTTATGTTGCTCAATATAAATTGTGGAAATGATAGGTTTACATTAGGAATTGTGTGAGAACAATTATGAATCTTGACACTACCAAAGTGAATGATTCGTCTTTATCATACTAACCTATCTCACAAAGTTCTGTTAAGTTTTGTGTGATTGAAGTTTCCAAGTTTTGGGTGAGATGTCGATATGAGAGAATAAGGAGTGACAAGACCTTAATCTTGGGAACTCCAAGGTAATATTCAAGGAAGATCCAAGCAACTAAGCTTGGGGATGCCCTTGAAGGCATCCCCTCTTTCGTCTCCAACATTATCGGTAACCTTACTTGGAGCTATATTTTCATCCGTCACAGGATATGAGTTTTGCTTGGAGCATCATTTTATTTTATGAGAATTTGCTTGATTTTATTTATAATAATGTTTTGTACCTTTTATTTCAATAAAAATGTCAGGTATAGCCTTTACCATGCTTACTTTGCAAGTCCACATGTTGCTGTTTAAAAACAGAAAGTTTTCAATCATTGTCTGAATTCTTATGGAAAGTTAGAACATGATAAAATCATGAAATTTTTACACCATAATCTAAAACAAATTTTCTACAGTGTGGTAATTTTCCAGAATTTTTGGAGTTAGAGAAGTATGAATCCTCTTGCATTCTTTACAGACTATTCTGTTTAGACAAATTGCTGTTACGTTGGCATTGTTTGCAAATGTTTGCTTGTTTAATGATTCTATTTGGGGATGTAAGTATTAAATATGCAGAGGCATTTAGTACACAATGTTAAATAACAATTTTAGTGATTTGCTAAAATAGAGAATGATAAGGTTTTTGCATTGATTTATACTAACTTATCTCACGAGTTCTTGTCGAGTTTTGTGTGGATGAAGTTTTTAAGATTTAGGAATTAAGGAGACACAAGAGATCAAGCTTGGGGATGCCCAAGGAATCCCAAGATAATATTTCAAGAAGTCTCAAGCATCTAACCTTGGGGATGCCCCTGTAGGCATCCCGCCTTTCTTCATCAACAATTATCGGTTAGCCTCGGTTGAGCCTAAGTTTTTGCTTCTTCACATGATATGTGCTATTCTTGGGATGTCATTTTATTTTGTTTATCTTGCTGTTTTAATAAAATACTTAGATATGATAGTTTTTAAATCAGAGAGAGTCCTCAGTTAGCTAGCCTTTTACTTAACTACTCGCTTGATCTTCACTTATATCTTTTTGGAGTGGTTTGTCATTTACTCTTGTGCTTCACTTATATCCTATGAGTAAATTGTTGGATGAATTGAATATCATGAAGTTGAAATTATATGTTCATATCATGCTTAGTAGTAGCTTCACATTGGGTTTAAAAAGTGAAATCTTTTGAAGCTTGACAACCACAATATTGGTCATACAAGCAATTCATGAATGATTAGTATAAGGAAGAGAACTTTCTCATACAAACATATTATCTTGGACATATTCTATGATTGTGAATACCAATTAATTATTTTCAAACTTGAGCAAATTAGTTGAAGTTGGACAAGGAAGAAAACATAATGAGTTATGGTTGTGTATATTTGCATAGAAGTTATATTGTTATGGATCCTCCAACATGTGTTGTTTGCTTAGGATCTTTTGCTAGCCAAAATTTCGTACTAAGTAGAGATACTACTTGTGCATCCAAAACCCTTAAACCCAGTTTCTTGCCATGAGTGTCCACCATACCTACCTATGGATTGAATAAGATCCTTCAAGTAAGTTGTCATCGGTTCATAAAGCAATAAAAATTGCTCCTAAATGTGTTTGATCTTTTATTGTAAGGGAAAATAAGCATTGTACAAACTTGTGATGGCAAAGTAATAAAAGCAACGGACTGCATAATAAAAGTTGCTATCATAAGGGCAATATAACGTGATGTTCCTTTGCATTAAGAGCTTGTGCATCCAAAAATTAAAAGTGCATGACAACCTCTGCTTTCCTCTGTGAAGGGCCTATCTTTTACTTTTCAGTATTACTTTTATGCAAGAGTCAATAGGATGCATTCTCATTTCAATCACAATTATTCTCTAGTTGGCAAGCATCATGTGGTGGGGAAAGATCTAGGCACATATGACTAGTCAAATATATTTGATCATGAATTATTATTGTTGACAATTATCTCTATGATAAATGAGTTGGGAGGCGAAACATTAAGCCCCTATCTTTCTCTGTGGATGGATGTCGTTTGTTCTAAAAATATGCTTTAAGCACTAGCAATCATGGAAGACTATTCGATGGTTGAGTATGTGGAGCTCTTACTTAGACTTTGTTAAATAAGTTGAATTGCAATTGTTTTGTGAGGTTGTTAAGTTTCAAGAGAAGGCATTGTTTGAACCATAACATGTGAATCAATTAATACTTTATCATGATGAGTTTTTGCTGTTATGATGCTAGGAAAAGTGACTGACATTATCATTGATCAAACTTATGCACTTCGCTAGCATTCACACTTCATAAATTATTTCTTTCATCATTTACCTACTCGTGGACGAGTAGGAATTGAGCTTGGGGATGCTGATACGTCTCCAACGTATCTATAATTTATGAAGTATTCATGCCATGTTTACAAAAAATTTATATGATTTGAATGGAACTAACCCAGACTGACGTTGTTTTCAGCAGAACTACCGTGGTGTTCTTTTTTTGCAGAAACAAAGGTTCTCCAAATGCAAAGAAATGTTTTGACGATTTTTTTGAACAAAATAGGCAGTGGAAGCTTCGTGGGAGGACCAGAAGGTAAAGGAGGTGGCTACCACACACCAGGGTGTGTTAGGGGCCTTGCTTGTGTGCTGGTGGGTGATGGGCCACTCGAAGCACATATGGACGTGAGACCGACGCCAAAAAATCCTATAAATACAGAAACCCCTAGAAATAACCCTAGATCTGAAGTTTCACCGCCACAATCCTCTATAGCCATGAAAACCAATCTGGACCCTGTTCCGACACTCTGCCGGAGGGGGAAATCATCACTGGTGGCCATCTTCATCATCTCGGCGGCCACCATGATGAGGAGGGTGTAGTCCAGCCTCGGGGCTGAGGGTTTGTACCAGTAGCTATGTGTTTAATCTCTCTCTCTCTCTCTCTCGTGTTATTGAGTTGGCACGATCTTGATGTATCGCGAGCCTTGTTAATATAGTTGGATCATATGGTGTTTCTCCCTCTCTATCTCGTTGTGACGAATTGAGTTTTCCCTTTGAGATTTCGTTTTATCAGACTGAATACTTTTGTTGATTTCAGAGCACTTGATATATGTTTTGACACTCAACTCGTGGATTCCCAAGGTGAAATTGGGGTAATCTATGCATAGGGGTTGATGCATGTTTTCCTCCTTGTTTCTCCGGTAGAAATCTTGGGGCACTCTTTGAGGTTCTTTGTGTTGGATTGAGTATTATGAATCTGAAATTGTTTGATGCATATCATATAATCAACTCATGGATACTCGCGGTGACATTGGAGTATCTAGGTGACATTAGAGTCGGTTGATGTGTACCATATGGTGTTATTTTAGTACGAACTCTTGGATAGATTGATCGGAAAAGATAACTTGGTGTTATTTTAGTACGAACTCTTAGATAGATCGATCAGAAAGGATAACTTTGAGGTGGTTTCATACCCTACAAACAATTTGTTCTTATGTTCTCCGCTAGATAGGAACTTTGGAATGATTCTTTGTCGCACGTTGAGGGATGGTCACATGATCCAATTATACTAGCATTGTGGAGAGATTGCACTAGCGAAAGTACGGGCCCTAGGCCTTGTTTCTAAGCATTGCAATACTATTTGTGCTCACTTTTGTTACTTGCTACCTTGCTGTTTTTCATTGTTACTATTACAAAAATCAATATCTACTATCATTACTACACTTGTATCACCATCTCTTCATCGAACTAGTGCACCTATAGAATTTACCATTGTATTTCGTGTGTTGGGGACATAAGAGACTTTTATTATTTGGTTGCAGGGTTGTTTGAGAGAGACCATCTTCATCCTACGCCTCCCACGGATTGATAATCCTTAGGCCATCCACTTGATGGAAAATTGCTACTGTCCTACAAAACTCTGCGCTTGGAGGCCCAACACGAGTCTACAAGAATAAAGTTGCGTAGTAGACATCAAACCATGACGTCAAGGATTCAGTTAATCCCATATACAATTCCGTTTGTCCGGTGATATGTTAATTGCCTGAAATTCTATCATCGGTATCTCCATACAATCGGAGTAAATGGCCACGGGTAGCCTAACCGACTCCCCCTGGCTCTTCAAAAAATTATCAGGCCATTCGAGCCTGCAAGCATCCAGAGCATGGGGCCGCCTTCCTCCGGCTGGCTATCCCTAGGGCCGACTACCAGAAGGCGACCCGGCCTCAAAAACCTTCCCGAAGAAAGCTACGAGATGGCCGACTCCAGGAAGCCCGCCCCAAGAGGACCGACTCCCAGAAGCCGGCCATGAAGAGAGCCGACTCCCAGAAGCCGGCCAAGACTGCACCCACCAAGACTGCATCCACATAACGGTGATAAGACGGGGTGTGCCCGCAGTACAGCCCACTACCCTCGAATCCCGGAACCAGCATGGCCACAGGGCGTCGTGCGGGTTAGCCATCCCCCGTCCGGCGCGGCAGTGTAGCCATGTTGACCTCAACGTCACCCACGACAGGCGCCACTACGACCCGTGGGCGGCGGGACCCTTTAGCCAGAGAGACGCTCGAAGGCGGCCCAGCCTCCCCTAGTCGGCCGGGGGCGTAGCCGGCTCCCAATAGCCGGGTACCTCCCTCCCTCGAAACATGTGCCTCATTAAGGAGACAAGACGAGGTGAGGCTACAGTGAGAGCCCGCAAGGCGGCGGCACTGTAGCCATGCTTACCTCGACAAATCCCTCATCATCAGGGGCGAGGCAACAGTAACCAGCCGCCGACAAGGCCCCCAAGCGGTAGGGCCAGCCTGTCGGCCAAGAGGCCGGCAGCCGGCGGGACCCACCAGTCGGCGGGCCCCAATGGCCGGCGGAGAAGCCGGCGAACACGGGCACTGACGGCTGGGACCCGCGCCCAGCCGGATTACCATTGTACCCCTGGGGGGTAGGCCTATATAAACCCCCCGGGACACTCATGCAAAGGGTTGATCTCACAGAGTTTCACACACCACATAGAGAGAAAAGGAGAGCTAGCCTTGCCCTTCTTCTTCCTCTAGCCAAACAGCTCAAGGAGCACTTGTAGCTACCGTGTTGATTTAGTGATCATGCGGAGACCCCGCAGAGCAGGACTAGGGGTGTTATCTCCACGGAGAGCCCCGAACCTGGGTAAGATTCGCCGGCGTGCATGTCTTCGCCTTATCCCGTTTCCAGGCACCTGCGATGTCTTACTGGCTCCCACAATGATAAGCCACCCATTGGCATATGTCGCACCTACCACCCGACATTTGGCGCCCACCGTGGGGCCAGGTGCACCGTCGTCCGGAGACCTGTTCTGGACGGGAACCCTTTTCCTCCCCCACGAGCGTAGCCAGCCCGCTACGCCCGATGGCGCTTGCCGTGACGCGCAGCAAGGCATAGATGCCGCCTACGCGGCGAGCTGCCTCGCCGACCTTCTTGGCGAGACTCGCATCTCCGACGAGCCCGCGTCCGACGCGGGCACAGACTACCCCGAGAGCCGCCTCGTCAGCCTCCTCGACCAGCTTCACGTCTCCAGCGAGCTTGCTGTGGACATGGAGTCGGTCGGCTCCACCGACCCGATGCTTGTTGACTCCGACACGGCATCGCTTGACGCCTTCCCCACCGACGTGGTGATCTTCGACGACCCTCTCCCTTGAGCCGACAGTGGCAGCAGTGCTGTCACTGAGGTACTGGTCATCAGTCAGGGCGCCGACTCGGGCGAGAACGCCCATAACGCCCTACAAGCGGCGCTGCACGACTTGTCCCCATCCCGGACGACGCCGACGCCGAGACTCTGGAGGCACGCCGCCTCGCCCTCATCGCGGAGGGCGAGAAGATAGCCTCCATGAGACGCCTCACTGAGGCTCACCAGCGCGAAGTCGACCGCGCCGCCTTTGGTACGCCGCCTCATGGCGGCCGAGCCGAGCCGGCCTCGTGAAGAAGCGCGGCGCGGCCATCGCCAGCATGCTGGGGGCAGACCGCCCAGTCTACGCCACGCCGCTCGAGAACCTGCGTGCCGCTCAGGCGGCCGCAGAAGAGCTGAACGGGCTGGGGGCTGATGAGCTCCCCTACATGACAAGGCGCATCCAGCAGCTGATCGACGCGGCCGCAGAACTGCATAAAGCCGGCGCCCGCGCTGAGAGTCCTCCCCCACGCCGAGAACACGCCGCGACATCCCGGTCTCCGACTGCGAGCGGCGCCCGCCCGAGGAAAGACAAGGAGCCGGCTGCTAGGCGCAGCCGGACTCGAATCACCATTGATCGCGACGCAGAAGGCCGCCCCCGAGCGGTGGAACGACAGGGCAATCCGCCTCCCCCCGCCTCGTGGAGAGAGATATCCCACCCCGCCGCCTGTCACGCATCCGACTCTCGGTGGCCGACTAGGCCACCGTGAAGGAGTCGGCGAGAACGATGCCCGCCACCGGATCGACCGCCTAGCGCGATCCCTGGTGCTAGAAGAAGAAGACGATGTCGGCCCGCCTTGCTTTGGCCCCCGCATCCTCGACGAGCCCTTCCCCAAAGGGTTCTCGCTCCCCAGAGACACGCCCAAGTACAATGGCTCCGTGAAGCCGGAAGATTGGCTGATCGACTACTCTACCGCCGTCAACATAGCGAACGGCAACAGGCGCGTAGCCGTGAAGTACGTTCCTCTCATGCTTCAAGGCACGGCACGCACCTGGCTAAACAGCCTCAAGCCCTACAGCGTCAACAGCTGGCTAGACTTCACGGAAGTCTTCGTCCGCAACTTCACCAGCACATACAAGCGGCCTCCCAAGCCCCGCCAGCTCTCCTTATGCGTCCAAGGGCCCAGCGAATCGACTCGCGACTACCTCACGCGTTGGGCCGAGCTCCGCAACTCCTGCGAAGGCGTGCATGAGGTTCAAGCCATAGAATACTTCACCGCCGAGTGCCGAGAGGGCACCCTCCTCAAGCACCGACTCCTCTGCGACGAGCCGACTGCCCTCGACGAGCTGCTGGTCATAGCAGACAAGTACGCCACGGCGGACTCCTCGATGAAGACCGAGCTCCGAGTGGACGCCTCTGGGAAGGTGCTCGCTCCGGCTCCCAAGACGCCGGCTGGTGACTCCAACCGACGCCCCTACCAGAACGACCACAAGCGCAAGGCCCCTATGCCGCCTTCCACCAGTCGGCAGGTGGCCACTGTCGAAGACGAGCAGCCCGAAGAGCGGCCCACTCCCAAGAAGAACAGCGGCAGGCCGGCTTGGCAGCCGGCCTTCTCCTACGAGCAAACTCTCGATGCCCCCTGCAAGTTCCACAGCGGCGCGAAGCCGTCCAACCACACGACCCGGAAGTGCCATTGGCTCACACGGATCTCCAAGGGCGAGGGGCTGGTGCCGCCTCCGCCTCCCGGCCCGCCGCCTCTAGCCCCCCAGCAGCCGGCTGCTCGACCAGCAGTCGGAGCCATTCAGGATGAGTTCCCAGATGAGCACGCCGCCTACGTCGTCTTCACGAGCCAGATCGAAGACAAGCGCAGTCGGCGCCGACAGCACCAAGAAGTCAACGCGGTCGCCTCAAGCAACCCCGAGTTCATGCATTGGTCCGAAAGGCCTATCAGTTGGAGCCGGGCCGATCACCCAGAGGTGATGCCATCTCCCGGCTCCTACGCATTGGTGTTGGACGTCACCCTCGCGACGGAGAGGCGAGCTGCCCGATTCTCCCGCGTGCTGATTGATGGCGGAAGCAGTATCAACATACTGTACCGCGACACCATGGAGAAGTTGAACCTCAAGGCGAAGCATCTCATGCCAAGCCGGACTGTGTTCCATGGCATCATACCCGGCCTGTCCTGCTCCCCAATCGGCAAGATCAAGATGGATGTTCTCTTCGGAGACAAGGATCACTTTCGCCGAGAGGCGATCTGGTTCGAAGTAGTGGACCTAGAGAGCCCTTACCACACCTTGCTTGGCCGACCTGCCCTGGCCAAGTTCATGGCTGTGCCCCCCTACGCCTACCTCAAGATGAAGATGCCGAGTTCGAAGGGGATCATCACTGTAGCCGGAGACTACAAGAAGTCCATCGAGTGCGCTACAGCCAGCAGCCGACTGGCCGAGTCCCTCGTGGTTGCGGAAGAGAAGAAGATGCTGGAGCGAGTTGTGGCCATGGCTGGCAAGCAGCCGGCCCTGTCCCCCAACCCCAAGGAATATGATGCTTAGGGCTCCTTCCAGCCGGCCAAGGAGACGAAGAAGATACCTCTGGACCCGGAGAACCCGGAGCGGTTTGCTGTCATTGGTGCAAACCTGGACAAAATAGGAAGGCGAGCTCGTCGACTTCCTCCGTGAGAATCGAGACATCTTTGCATGGTCCCCAAAGGACATGCCGGGTGTTCCGAAGGATTTCGCCGAGCACAAGCTACACGTCCAAGCGGACGCGAAACCAGTCAAGCAGCCTCTCCGCCGACTGTTGGAGGAGAAAAGAAGAATCGTAGGAGAAGAGATAGTCCGGCTCCTGGCCGCCGGCTTCATTATGGAAGTGTTTTTCCCAGAGTGGCTTGCCAACCCGGTCTTGGTGTTGAAGAAGAACAACAAATGGCGTATGTGTATAGACTACACTAGCCTCAACAAAGCCTGCCCCAAAGATCTGTTTGCCCTACCACGGATTGGTCAAGTGATAGACTCCATAGCTGGATGCGAGCTGTTGAGTTTCTTGGATGCCTACTCAGGATACCACCAGATCAAGTTGTACCCAGCTGACTGCCTGAAGACCGCCTTCATCACACCATTCGGAGCTTTCTGTTACCTGACTATGACATTCGGCTTGAGGAATGCCGGTGCCACTTTTCAGCGTTGCATGCAGAAATGCCTCCTCAAGCAACTCGGCAGAAATGCCCACGTCTATGTAGACGATATTGTGGTGAAGACGGAGAAGTGCGGCACCCTGCTGGAAGACCTCAAAGAAACATTTGCCAACTTGCGCCCATTCCAGATCAAGCTCAGCCCCGAGAAATGCGTGTTCGGAGTACCAGCCGGCCAGCTTCTAGGCTTTTGGTCTCCGAACGCGGCATTGAGTGCAACCCGGTGAAGATCAAGGCCATTCAGAGAATGGAGATTCCCACCACGTTGCGAGACGTTCAGAAGTTCACCGGGTGCCTGGCCTCCCTAAACCGCTTCATCGGCCGGCTAGGAGAGAAGGCTCTCCCCCTGTACCGACTCATGAAGAAATCCACCCAATTCGAGTGGAACGACTAAGCAGACCAAGCCTTCCATGAGTTGAAGAAGATGCTGACCACTCCACCTGTCCTGGCGGCGCCGACTGAGAAGGAGCCCATGCTCCTCTACATTGCTGCGACTAGCCGAGTGATCAGTACAGTCATCGTGGTCCAGCGCCCAGAAGAAGGCCGAGCCCAGTTAGTCCAGATGCCAGTATATTATTTAAGCGAAGTATTGTCCACCTCAAAGCAAAACTACCCGCACTACCAGAAGATGTGCTATGGAGTGTGCTTCGCTGCCAAGAAGCTGAAGCCCTACTTTCAAGAGCATCCCATCACAGTCGTATGCACCGCCCCGCTTGCCGAGATCATAGGCAGCCGGGATGCATCTGGCCGGGTGGCTAAGTGGGCCATTGCGCTGGCTCTTTACACGATCTTCTACCAGCCCCACACCACCATCAGGTCCCAAGCATTGGCCGACTTCCTTGTCGACTGGGCCGAGACCCAGTACCTACCGCCGGGTCCCGACTCCACTCATTGGCGGATGCACTTCGACGGGTCCAAGATGCGCACCGGCTTGGGAGCCGGCATCGTCCTCACCTCTCCCAAAGGCGACAAGCTTAGATACACATTGCAAATCCATTTTGCCGCCTCCAACAATGTGGCTGAATACAAGGCGCTCATACACGGGCTCCGGCTAGCCAAAGAGCTCGGCATACATCGGATCCTGTGTTATGGCGACTCCGACTTGGTGGGCCAGCAGTCATCTAGCGACTGGGACGCCAAGGACGCAAACATGGCGAGCTATCGATTCCTCGTCCAGTAGATCAGTGGATACTTTGAAGGGTGCGAGTTCCTCCACGTGCCACAGGCCGACAACGACCAAGCAGATGCCCTGGCACGGATCGGCTCCACCCGACAGGCTATACCAACCGGTGTTTCTCTCCAGCGCCTCCTCAAACCGTCTATCAAGCCGTCTCCAGAATCGGACTCTATCTTCGTACCGCCCGCCCCTGATGCAGCCGGATCCGACTGGAGGAACACAGCAGGCGGCTCGGGGACTTCGACAAGCGGCCCGGGGACTGCCTTAGTCGCACCCGGCTCGGGGACTGCAGCAGTCGGCCCGGGGACTGTAGCGACACAACAGGCGGTGGCCGACTCCAACTCTCCACCACCCAACCCACCCACCCGGGTCACAGTGGCCGTACTGACAATAGAAGAAGTCACAGCTCCATCATGGGCCCAGCCCATCCTCAACTTCCTAGTCAACAGAGAGCTGCCGACTGATGAGACCTCGGCAAGACTAGTTCAATGCCGAGCCGGAGCATATGCAATAATAAACAGAGAACTTGTTAAGCGTAGCGTCACTGGAGTCTTCCAGCGCTGCGTCGAGCCAGAGAAGGGCATAGCAATCCTCAAGCACATCCACCAAGGCGAATGCGGCCACCACGCAGCCTCAAGATCACTTGTCGCCAAAACTTTCCGCCATGGTTTCTTCTAGCCGACTGCTTTGGAAGATGCCAAGGAATTAGTCAAATGCTGCAAAGGATGCCAAGTCTTCAGCTCCAAGCAACACCTGCCGGCTTCTGCACTCAAGACCATCCCCCTCACCTAGCCCTTTGCCGTTTGGGGGCTGGACATGGTGGGCCCATTCAAGACAGCCCGCGGCGGCATGACACATATGCTTGTCGCCGTGGACAAATTTACCAAGTGGATTGATGCGAAGCCGATCAAGAAGCTGAACGGGCCGACTGCCATGACATTCATCGCAAACATCACTACTCGGTATGGTGTACCATACAGCATCATCACCGACAACGGCACGAATTTTGCCAAGGGAGCACTGCACGTTTCTGCGCGACACAGGGCATCCGACTGGACTTAGCATCCGTTGCCCACCCGCAGTCAAACGGCCAGGTCGAGCGAGCAAACGGCCTCATCCTCTCCGGCATCAAGCCCCGACTAGTCGTACCACTGGAGCGTTCGGCCGGCTGCTGGCTCGATGAGTTGTCGGTTGTCCTCTGGAGTCTGCGTACTACCCCAAACAAGTTAACCGGCTTCACTTCGTTCTTCCTTGTATATGGTGCCGAGGCTGTCATCCCAACTGACATCGAGTTCGACTCAGCTCGGGTCACCATGTACACGGAGGCGGAGGCCAAGGAAGCGCGAGAAGACGGCGTCGACCTGCTGGAAGAAGGCCGGCTGTTAGCACTCAGCCGGTCCGCCATCTACCAGCAGGGTTTGCGCCGTTACCACAACCGGAAGGTCAAGCCAAGATCCTTCCAAGAGGGCGATCTTGTGCTCCGGCTGATCCAGCGAACAGCCGGCCAGCACAAGCTCTCGGCCCCTTGGGAAGTCCCTTTCGTCGTTAGCAAGGCCCTAGGCAACGACTTCTACTACCTGATCGACGCAAAGAAGCCAAGAGCAAACAAGAGGGATTATTCTGGCAAGGAGTCGGAACGACCATGGAACGCCAATCTCCTGAGAAGATTTTACAGTTAAAAGCAGTATGTATCATGCCACCTTTTTGTATTAAGTACGAGACAACGGGCTCCCCGAGGCGCACTCGGGGAATGCCCTCCTTTATCTATGAATGACGAGTGTCATACCCATGAATGTACTATTACATTTGATTTTCTATCTAGCACCGGGTTTGACTACTCAGCCCGGGGACTGGCCGCCTTAAGTTATATTTAAAGTTCTACCTGAAGTCAGACAAGTAGTGTGCCGGCACCCGAGCCCTCTCTTGTTGTAAGTCGCAACTCGAAGAACCGACTGTACGACTGGCAAGAGCCAAAGGCTGAAAGGATGCCCACACAAAAAACGGCTAAGGACTAACGAACTTATATAACACAAGCCGGCCTCCAACCACGCCTACCGGCTGTCAAAACAGCCGGCTGACCGGCTTCCAAGTCACTTCACTACAATCCAACAAAGCTAGAGTACTTGCCCTCCCAACCGGCCAAGCACTTCTCCAGCCACAGACGGTAGAGCAGCTGTCCGGCTGGGAAGGCGGCAACCAAGGGAGGGCGGCAAAGGAAACAGCCGAAGGATGAAAAGCAAAGAACAATGGAAAGCCAAACACATGCATGATTATATTTACACATAAGGCCTTCAACAGGCCGGCAGTCAATATAGTTCGAATACACCCCCAGTGGGTGGAACTGTGCAAACTTAACAAAAAACTGTTCCAAGAGTAATAAAACAGGAAAGTAGAGGCAGCAGATTAGACTAAGGGCGCAGCAGGGGAGCCGTGTCGGTCGGTGGAGACGGCAGCGCCGGCTGGAGGAGTGGCCGGCTAGCGAGTCTCGGCTTGATCATCGCCGGCTGCAGGCGGTGCGCTCGCACGCGCCTTGTTGCTGGAGGCACGGTCAAGCTGAGGCTGGCCGGCTGCTCCACCATCTGGCGCGGCGTCTTCACCCTCCTCCTCCTCCCCGCCCTCATCGCTCGAGTCGATCTCCTCCGCCGAGTCCTTGCCATCGGCCGGGTTCAGCCCAAACCACTCCTCCGGCTGGGCAACGCCGTTGTCGTCCACCTCAGGAGCAAAGGCGCTGGTGTCGGTGTAGTCGGCGATCACCGAGGCTCGCTGGATGATAGCCGGCCGCATCGGCTCCAGCTCCGTGTCGGCCTCCTGCCGCCAGGTGGCCAGCTGGTCCAAGCTCAGCTCAGGATACCAGGCCTTAACGAACTCCAGCGCCCGCCTGGCGCCTGACCGAGCCGCAGAAGCCTTCCAGGCCTCGAAGCGGCCGGCCGCCACCTCCAGCCAGTCAGCAGTCCGACTGGGAGTGCGGGGAATCACCTCGCCGGGCCAGAGAGCGGCCAGCACCTGCGCCCCAACATGCTGAAGCCGGCGGCGCATGCGGCGAGCCGGCTGGAGGTGGGATTGAATCGCCAGGAGCTGTTCCTCAAGCGACCGGCGAGCGTTCGGCGCAATCTTGGCGCCAACCTGCCTTTGCGCCTCGCGGTGGGCCTTGACGACCTGGTTGGCAGCAGTAGAGTAGCCAGGGAAGTACTCTGCACCAGAAAAAAAGAGAAAGAAGAGAAAAATACCAAGTCAGAAAGTGAACCAAATGGCAAGCGGCAGGCAAGGGACGAAGAAGAGGGCGGCATACCGTCAACCAAGTCTTCGATCTGGCCGTAGCCGTTGATCAACGACTGCCTCGCCTCGGCCCAGCTCGCCGCCTCCGTCTCATATTTGGCTTGGAGGGTGGCCTCGCTATCCTGCACCGCCTTCAGGGCCGCCTTGTGGCTCTCCTCCTGGTCGGCTAGCTTCTTGACCAGGCGGTCACGCTCCTGGGCCAAGGCGTCAAACTCAGCTTCCTTAACGCGAAGGGCGGCCTGAGTCCCACCCAACTGCTCCCTCAGTTTGGCATTGGCCGCTGCAGACATGGCAGAGAAGAAAAAAGCAATAAGAAAGAAGTCGTCAAGAAAGATCCGACCCGACTGCTCAGCAGTCGGCCAGAATCTCGGGGACTACACCCAGTGGGTGCGCTGACGCGCCCCCACGTGAGACAAAAGATGAAGCACTTACCCCGGCTCTCAGATAGATCAGCATTCTTCTGGGTCAGCTCCCGAGCCTGGGAGTTGAAGGCAGCCGCACGGAGGTTGTGGTAGTCCTGCAAGTCAGACAGAGAAGCGAATGAGAACAAGACAGCAAACAAAGCCCACTAAGAAGTTCCAAGCCACCTGCTCAGCAGCCGACTCGGAACTCGGGGACTACACCCAGTGGGTGCGCTGACGCACCCCCACGGAAGAAACCAAGATCAAGAAGCAAAAAGGGAAGACTTACCCGAATCGCCGCCCGCGTCGCGAGGAACTCGTCATTATATTGCCTCAACGCCGCGGCCTGGAACTGAAGCCGGTTCCGGACTTCTTACGCCGCCACATTCACCACGGCCATCCCTCCACCCGGCGTCCACCCCGAGCTCGCGCTGGCCGCATCCACGTCCTGGGCCGACGAGCTGGAGCGCACGGCCTTTTGCGGGTCAGGAGCCGAAGTGGCCTTCCCCACGCGCTGGCGCGATGGCGACTGGACCACCAGGTCCGTCCTCGCAGCCGGCTCACCCCCAGCCGATTGCGCAGGCGGCATGTTATGCCGGCTGCCTTGGGCCGCCCCAGTCGGTGAAGACGGTGCCGCCTCCCTCTCCAGGACGACAACGCCGTCCTCCCTCTCCAACTCCGGCAGGTCGCCGCCGGCTCCCTCCGGCGGGGGCTCCGGGATCTCGGGCGCCGCGACACGAAGGGGGGTGACGAGCAAGGCCCCCTCCGCTGTCGCTGCGGCTGCAGCCTCCGCCTGGGCCTTGGCCGCCGCGTCGGCACGCGCCTTCGCCGACTCCTCCTCCCCCTGTGCCGCCTTGGCGGTAGCCGCCCTCAGCTCCTCCGCCTCCCGCGCCTCCCACGCATTTTGCGCCGTCACCGCCTGAAGCTCGGCGCGGGGGTCCACACGGCGGGTGCTCCCGGATCCTCCCGGCGATCCAACCACGGAGGCGGCAGCAACCCGCTCAAGAGAAAGCGGAGCTCTGATTTTTGAGAAAAGACAAGGATTCAGAAATCGACAAGGAAAGAGGAAAGAGTATGCAAAAGAATATACACTTATGCCGACACCGTCTGCGGCTGCTTCACCACCTTGCGGAAGCGGGCCACCTTCGCGGCCACCTCATCCCGCCTGGTCGCCGCCGCCCCGCCCTTGGGCTTCTTCGGCCGACTGCCGAACAAGCCCGACGCGGCCCGGCGCTTCTGCCCGCCGCCCCGAGCAGGCGGCGCGGCGGAGGAACCTACGCCATGGCCGGACGCCGGCTGGCGTCGTGGGACGTTTTCCGCCTCGTCGTCATCCGGCCAGTCGTCAAAGCTGGCTCCAAGCCCGGAGCCGCCTGCTTCGCCACCGGCTTCGCCGCCTCCCGCCTCGGTGTTGTCGTCCATGGCGGCCGCCCCCAAGTCGTGGTCCTCCAAGTCATGCTCCGCTCGGTCGGGGAGAAATCGGCGATCGGCCCCCGACCCGACCGCAGGTCGAAGGAGAGGGCTCTGCCAAGACGTGCCGACTGGTCAGAGTCGGCCAAGAAAAACTCGGCGACAAAACTAAGAGAAGAAAGGATAAAGAGAGCATACCGTAGGCGGGGGATGGGCACGGCAGTATGGCTCCTTGCCAAACCGCCACTCTGCGGAGAGCTTGCAGTTCGCAAGATAATTCACCATATGGGCCACCTCATCGTGCGGCATATCCTTGGTGCACATCCGACTCGGATCGAGTTGGCCGCTCATCTGACAGATCAGATGAGGGCGGCTTTGAAGCAGAAGCACCCGGCGCGCAACGAAGGCGGCCAGCAAGTCGGGCCCAGTCAGACCCTCCGACTGGATCATTACCCAGAGTTGGGCGACGGCCGCGGCTCCAGCCGGCGACAGCGTCACGGCCCGTTAGGACCACTTGGGCCGCCTCCCAGCCGGCAGGCCGGCTACGTAAGCCGGCAGGTTGACGTAGTCGCCTTGCAGGGTGACGTTCCTCATGTAGAAGTAAGACTTCTGCCAGCGCTTCACCGACTGGATCAGCGTGATGATGGGGAAAGGTTTGTCGGCTGCCGGCCTCCGCATCGCGATGAAGGCGCCGCTCTGAGCCGGCACGCCCTACATACGGGTGCCAAACTTGGTTTCGAAGAATTCCCCCCAGAGCTCGAGGTTGGGGAGAACGCCAAGAAAGCCTTCGCACAGAGTGACGAAGGCGGACAGCAGCACCAATGTGTTCGGAGTAAGGTGGTGCGGCTGGACTTGATAGAACTCGAGGAAGGAGCAGAAGAAGGCGCTCGCGGGTAGACCGAGGCCGCGCAGGAAGTGCGAGCGAAAGATTACCCACTCGCCTTCCTCCAGCGCCGGCGTATTCTCCTTCTCCGGCGCGAGACGGACCCGCACCTGGTCCTTGCCGGGCAACTGCCGCATCTTGCGGAGGAAGTCGATGTGGTCCATATGGACGTTGGAGCCGTCCCAGTCCCCGCCGTACTGCATGATGGCGAGAAGCTGGCGAGGAAGGGTGCGGCGGCGGAGAAAGCACGGCCCTGCGGCGGCAAAGCTGCGGGGTGGAGTGAAGATTGGTGGGACGGCGCGGCGGCGAGACGCTGTTGCGATGGAAAGGAGGAAGAAGAAGATGGCGGAGAGAGGAGGAGCGTGCGAGCGCCTGCCGCTTCCCCTCCTCCCCCTACTTGTAGCCTCGTGCGGCGAAGCCGAGGAGGCGAGGCATGGGGGGGGGACGTGGGATTAACTGCGCCCACTCCCCCATGTCCCGCCATTATTGCACCCTAACGGCGTGCGAAACCGCCGCCGGAAGGCGTGCGGACAGCTGTGGGCCACAGAGAATCCGCGCCTGGGCCTAGGCGTAGGAGTCGTGGGCCCCGGGCCTGCAGCGACGTCCTATCGCGCGCGTGGGTTGGCAGGCTTTTCTCAGCCGAAGGATGCCACGTGGTTCGCGGGCGGCGAGCGGCTAGCCCGCAGCCAGGCACGCGCACCAACTGACTCCCGCCTTCCGACTTTAGAAATTTCGCCAAGACGGCGCGCCCAACCGAAGCCAGCTCCCAGCTGCTGGCTCATCAAGATAAGAAGCTGACCGAGCTTCTCGACCTCCTCTCAGCCTCAAAGCCCAACCAGCTTCGGGGACTACTGTCGGAGTAACTAGCCACGGGTAGCCTAACCGACTCCCCCTGGCTCTTCAAAAAATTATTAGGCCATTCGAGCCTGCAAACATCCAGCGCATGGGGCCGCCTTCCTCCGGTCGGCTATCCCCAGGGCCGACTACCAGAAGGCGACCCGGCCTCAAAAACCTTCCTGAAGAAAGCTACGAGATGGCCGACTCTAGGAAGCTAGCCCCAAGAGGACCAACTCCTAGAAACCGGCCATGAAGAGAGCCGACTCCCAGAAGCCGGCCAAGACTGCACCCACCAAGACTGCATCCACATAACGGTGATAAGACGGGGCGTGGCTGCAGTACAGCCCACTAGCCCCGAATCCCGGAACCGGCATGGCCACAGGGCGCCGTGCGGGTCAGCCATCCCCCGTCCGGCGCGGCACTGTAGCCACGTTGACCTCAACGTCACCCACGACAGGCGCCAGTACGACCCGCGGGCGGCGGGCCCCTTTAGCCAGAGAGACGCTCGAAGGCGGCCCGGCCTCCCCTAGTCGGCCGGGGGCATAGCCGGCTACCTCCCTCCCTCGAAACATGTGCCTCATTAAGGAGACAAGATGAGGTGAGGCTACAGTGAGAGCCCGCAAGGCGGCGGCACTGTAGCCACGCTTACCTCGACAAAGCCCTCGTCATCAGGGCGAGGCAACAGTAACCAGCCGCCGACAAGGCCCCCAAGCGGTGGGACCGGCATGTCGGCCAAGAGGCCGGCAGCCGGCAGGACCCACCAGTCGGCGGGCCCCAATGGCCGGCGGAGAAGCCGGCGAACACGGGCACTGACGGCTGGGACCCGCGCCCAGCCGGATTACCATTGTACCCCTGGGGGGTAGGCCTATATAAACCCCCCGGGACACTCATGCAAAGGGTTGATCTCACAGAGTTTCACACACCACATAGAGAGAAAAGGAGAGCTAGCCTTGCCCTTCTTCTTCCTCTAGCCAAACAGCTCAAGGAGCACTTGTAGCTACCGTGTTGATTTAGTGATCATGCGGAGACCCCGCAGAGCAGGACTAGGGGTGTTATCTCCACGGAGAGCCCCGAACTTGGGTAAGATTCGCCAGCGTGCATGTCTTCGCCTTATCCCGTTTCCAGGCACCGGCGATGTCTTACTGGCTCCCACAATGATAAGCCACCTGTTGGCATATGTCGCACCTACCACCCGACACATACCTAGTTCAATCTCATTATCGTAAAGTCTCTTTACTCGTTCAGTAATACAAGATCCCATGACTAAACTCATTATCACGTGCTTGCAAGCTTCTTGTGATGTTATATTACCGAGAGAGCCTAGAGATATCTCTCCATCAAACGGAGCGACAAAACCCAGTCTCGATCCATGCAACCCAACAGATACCTTCGGAGGTACTTGTAGATCACCTTTATGATCACCCAGTCATGAAGTGACGTTTTATAGCACACTAGGCATTGCTCCGATATGTGGGAGTGGCATGATCTCATGGTCTAAGGAACTGATACTTCCCGTTATCAAATGACAACTCATGTCTATGGTTAGGAAACCTTAACCATCTTTGATCAATGAGCTAGTCTAGTAGAGGCATACTAGGGACACGGTGTTGTTTATGTATACACACATGTAATTAAGGTTCCGTGAGAGTGTACAAAAGAAGGGGCACATCTTTGTACCCCTTTACCTGTGCACGGACAGTCGGAGCCGCGCCCGCGGCCACGCCAAGTAGAACAGGGGAGGTGACCGAGGTAAGACCGAAGCCCAAGACAGCCAGAGCAACGCCAAGGCCAAGACCACAAATAAGCAGAGAGGCGAAGCAGGTTCCCCCGGCAAGATCCTTGCCGGGGGCAGCCTCAGCGGCCCCGGCAAGACCCTTGTCGGGGCGGCTCGTCCAAACACCAGCGGAGCACACCACCCTTGAGCCCACGGTCTCCAACGCCATCAACCACGTTGGGCCAGGGCTCAGAAGACACCTCCATGGTGGCATGCAGATCTTTGTGAAGACAAGGAATATCCAAGATCAGATGAGGATTAAAAGACAACGATCCTCGGCAAGATCCTTGCCGAGGAGAGCCACAAGACCCCCGGCAAGATCCTTGCTGGGGACGACAGCGCGCCACGGCAAGACCCTTGTCGGGCCACCCGGCAAGGCACTCACCGAGGACGCCAGCAGGGCCACTGCCAGGCCCGCACCAGCCAAGTCTCTACCGCCGTTCGCATGCAGCAGCCAGCCCAACCAGCTGGGCAGGCACCTGCGTGGCAACATGCAGCCTCCAGGCCAACTCAGCACACGCATGCGTGGTGGCATGCAGATCTTCGTGAAGGCTCCACCATCGCGCCACCTCAGCTGCCTACCTGCCTACATGGCGCCGCATGCACCGCTTCCCAGGGCGCGTGTCGAAGCGAGAAGCAGCAGCGACGGACGGGACGGGCCTCGCTCCCGTCCCCGATAAAGTTAGGGGACACCTCAGCGGCGCATTAAATGCGTCTTGTCCTGTAATACGAGCGATAAGCTCGTAGCACTGTGCGCCTTTCCACCTCCTGTGTGCCACTCTGGCAGCCCCTTTCGACTATAAAAGGAGGCCCATGGCATACTGGAGAAGGATTCGGCTCTTTGGAACCACGCACCCACCATAGCTAGTTCGAGAGCTGAAGAACTCTCTGAAATACATCCACCAAAGCAGGACTAGGGTTTTACGCATCCTCATGGCCCGAACCTTGTTAAACAATCCTTGTGCTGATTACTAATCCTGCTCTTCTTGCAACCCTGCGTCCCGACAACCGTAGTAGGGATTCTTGTGATCCCATAGGTGTCGTTTCCACACCGACATCTTTGGCGCGCCAGGTAGGGGGTGCAATTGTGAGAATCTGGTCTAGTAGTTAGCCCAGTGTTTCTTCATCGCCATGGCTCCCAAGAAGAAGACGGCCACGGTGGTCGGCTCGTTGGGGGCCGAACGGCCCATGTGAGTACAGGCGAGCAGCGGCGGGTCGCGGACAGAACCCAATCCGCGGTCCGCAAGCACCAGCATCGCCCTGGCAGTCAGAGCCTGGCGAGCGGCGCCGTTCGCGCGCCAGGCGACGGGCCGCACGTCACCAAGTAAAGATGGGACTGGCCCCCCCGCAGGCGGCGTGCGGCCCTCCAGGAGTGTCGTTGTGCCACCCACGGGCGGCGCAACAACCTCCAAGACACCCACGCCGGCGACCACTGCGCGCTCTTCCCATGGTCTGCGCGACGAGCAGCGTCACCACGCTGGTGACCCTGGACACCGCTGTGGGAAGAGCCCTGTGCGTCGTCCGCAAGACGAAGGAGTTCAGCATGCCCGCCGAAGTACTGGCGAAAATGGCGCGCAACCGCTGGGTCGTGATAGAGCTCCTTCTAACCTGGTTAGAAGTCGAAGCGCGCCACGGTCCATGCAGCTGTCGCCGCCACCCACGCCAGCAGAAGCTTTGGCGTGCACGCAGCTGCTCTTCGACTTCCCTCCTGCTGCGGAGAAGCTCGGCGAGTGGAGGGCCACATCCGAAGCCTCGTCGCCGTCGCCAACAAAGATGATCCGCGGCTGGCGGGACCCTCGGGCCGGCGCTCCATCGAGCCACCACATGCTAGCGTTGGGAGGACCGGGGGTGCTGCGGTCACGGTGCACTCTCCTCCTCCTCGCCAGCCGCCGCGGGCGTCGGCTCGTCGTGACGACGCTTGTGATAACATCTCTATAGCGTCGTCCGACCCGCGGACCCACCGCGACCAGCGCCAAGTTCTTCGAGAACGAGCTCACGAAGATGCTCGAACAGCTATCGAGCGCCGGCATGATACACGCCACCAGTCGGACAAGCGGGCGGGACCCGCTATGGACCACCCAGCGCCGAGGGGCTCCGGCAGCCTACGTTACGAGGTGGGCTGCCCAGCCTTTAACCGCGAGCTGCGACAGTTCAAGTGGCCGTCCCACCGCACGTTCAAGCCCGACGTCGGCGAGAAGTACACTGGCAAGACCCATCCGTCTGAGTTCCTCAGCATCTACACCATCGCGATGCAGGCTGCTGGAGCTCGCGACAACAAGGTGCTTGCCAATTACTTCCCGTTGGCAC
This sequence comes from Triticum aestivum, assembly GCF_018294505.1. Lineage (NCBI taxonomy): Eukaryota > Viridiplantae > Streptophyta > Magnoliopsida > Poales > Poaceae > Triticum > Triticum aestivum. Next base: position 315,414,566 of record NC_057799.1, read on the forward strand.
TGAAGCCCAATGTTATGTCCTGGTTGATGCACTTGCCGGCGGATTCCGTTTCTTCTTGGTCGGATCTGTGCCATGAGTTCATTGGCGCCTTCACTAGTGGCCACCAAGCTCATGGCCAGGCCAGTGATCTGCATATCATCCCCCAGAAGGAAGGGGAAACCCTGCGCAAGTACATCCAGAGATTCAGCCGGGTGCAGTACAACATCCCCGACGTTCATCCCGCCATTGTGATCAGCGTGTTCCATCAGAACATGCGCAATCGCAAGATGCGTGAAGAGCTGGCGATGACCAAGGTTAAGGATGTGGCCTAACTCTATGTTCTGGCCGATAGGTGCACCCGGGCTGAAGAGGGAAGGAAGTACCCCGGCGAGGACGCCGGTGCGGAAACCGACTCTACGGATGAAGACATCGCCGCCCCGGCGAAGAAGGGTCGGCGTCGCAACAGGGAACACAAGGGCAAGGCTGTGCTTGCCGTTGAAGGGTCTGACGATACCGGCGCTGCCAAGAAGGTCAAGGCAGACGACCCCGGCAAGGAGATTGCCGGGTGCGTCGCCTGCCGGGCCTTAGCAGCTGCCGACAAGCCAGGGGGCTCCGGCAAGCAGTACTGCAAGATCCACCGCACCAAGGGCCACGACCTGCAGAACTGCCGGCCAGTCGAGCTACTTGCTGAAAAGCAAAAGGCCGAGTATGAGAGGAAGGACAAGGAGAAGGGCCAGGATGGTGCCGAGGGATCCGGCAAGAAGCGTGGCGGCCAAGGAGGCCGCTGCGACAAGGATAGCCAGCAAGAGAGGCCCGCCCGGGGCTGTGACAAGAAGCAAGAAGACGATGATCATGAAGAGGACGACGAGTCCGGCGAGTAAGTGTTCCAGAAGGCTACAGAGGCCATGTGCGTCGATGGTGGCGCCTCGCTGCATACTTCTCATTGCCAGCTCAAGCAGTGGGCGCGTGAGATTACAGCAGCGGAGCCGTCATTCGACGCTCAGAAGCCGCTGAAGTGGTCCAGCACGCCCCTCATCTTTGACGCCAAGGACCACCCTGACCGCACAACCGCGGTCTGGTGTTTGCCGTTCTTGGTATCGCCAACGATACGCAACCTCAAGGTGAACAAGATGTTGGTCGACGGCGGGGCCGGCCTGAGCTTGATCTCGCCCGTCGTGATCAAAAGGCTGCAAATCCCTGATGGAGACCTCGAGGAAACGGACACATTTCAAGGGGTCAATCCAGGGAGGAGCCAGCCGAAGGGGAAGGTCACGCTGCCCGTGACGTTTGGAGGGGAGTTGAACCACAGCATGGAGAGGATCGTCTTCGACGTAGCCGAGATCCCCTTGCCCTACAACGGGATCCTCAGCCGCCCGGCACTAGCCAAGTTCATGGCAGCATCGCACTACGCCTACAACATGCTAAAGATGCCCGGGCCGTTGACCATCATTTCCGTCGCCTCCGACAAGAACGACGCGCTGATTTGTGCCAACCAACTCTACCAGGAAGCAGTTGCAGCAGTTGCCGCCCGGGCACTTGCTCCTGGCGCCGAAGCCCCGGGAGGGAAGAAGAAGCCCAGCAAGACCTCTCGCACCCACTCCGGCAAGCGCACCTCCCTGGAGTGTTGTGCTACCGTTGAGGACGTGCCAGAGAGCTCTACCGGCAAAAGCATGAAATCCAGAGCTGAGCCACCACAGACCAAGAAGGTGTCCGTCAAGGAGGATGGCACGGGAGGGGATTTCACCATAGGATCCACCCTCGACAGCAAATAGGAAGGCACGCTTGTCACCTTCCTGCGGGCGAATGTCGACGTGTTTGCATGGCAAGCATCCTACATCCCCGGTGTTACCAGGGAGGTGATTGAGCACCATCTAGCTGTCTGTCCTCATGCGCGGCCGGTCAAGCAGAAGGTCAGAAAGCAGGCTCTGGAGAGGCAGGAGTTCATCACAGAAGAGATCAGGAAGTTGGAAGTGGCGAGTTTGGTGAGAGGAGTGCTCCATCCGACGTGGTTGGCCAATCCGGTAGTGGTGCGCAAGGCCAATGGGAAGTGGAGGCTGTGTATTGACTACACAGATGTCAATAAGGCTTGTCCTAAGGACCCCTTCCCATTGCCACGCATCGACCAGATTGTCGACTCCACGATCGGGTGTGATATGCTGTCATTCCTCGACGCCTATTCGGGCTACCACCAAATCTTCATGACAAGAGAAGATGAAGAGAAGACAACATTCATCACCCCATGTGGTACGTACTGCTTTTTGCGGATGCCTTTCGGGTTGAAGAGTGTTGGCTCGACGTTTTCAAGAGTAGTCCAAATTGGTTTTGAACCCCAGCTCCATAGAAATATGGAGGCATACATGGATGACATAGTGGTCAAAACCAAGGACGGGGCAACTCTTGTGCAAGATCTGGAAGAGACATTTGCCAACTTGCGCAAGATCAACCTTAAGCTGAACCCTGAGAAGTGTGTCTTCGGCGTTCTGTCCGGCAAGCTTCTCGGATTCTTTGTGTCGCAGCGCGGGATCGAGGCAAACCCAGACAAAATCAAGGCTACTAAACAGATTGAGGCGCCCAAGCGGATCAAGGATGTGCGTCGGCTCACCGGCTGCGTCGCCGTCATGAGCCGATTCATCTCCAAGTCCGCCGAGCGCGCCCTCCCCTTCTTCAAAATCTTGAAGAAGGCAGGTCCGATGGAGTGGACCCCAGAAGCTGAGGCAGCGCTGCAGAATCTGAAGAAATACCTTTCCTCCACGCCAATACTGGTTGCGCCTAAACCACAAGAACCGTTGCTGCTGTATCTAGCGGCAACGAATCAAGTGGTCAGCGCCGCACTAGTGGCACAGAGGGAGGTCAACGAGGAGGCATTGGCGACGACAGAACCAGCGGACGGCGAGCCAAAGATTCCCCCGGCAGGGCCTGGTGCTAGCAAGGCAAGGCCCCCGGCGGAGTCTGACGCCATCAGGGCGACGCCCGCACAGTCAGGCGAAGTGGTGCAGAAGAAGAAGATGATGCAGCACCTGGTTTACTTTGTCAGCTCCCTCTTGCAGGGGGCTAGGTCGAGGTACTCCGGTGTGCAGAAATTGCTCTTCGGCCTCCTTATGGCCTCGAGGAAGCTGCGTCATTACTTCCAAGCCGACGAGATCACTGTCGTCACCCGCCTCCCGTTACAACGGATACTGCAGAACCCAGATGCAACCGGAAGGATTGTGGAATGGGCCTTGGAGTTGTCGAGCTTTGGGTTGAAGTTTGAAAGTACCTCAACAGTCCAGAGCAGAATCTTGGCAGAGTTCATTGCAGAATGGACCTCAACACCTGATGAAGAAATCCAAGAGACCACTCTCCCCGGCAAGGAAGTGGACTGCGACTGGATCATGTACTTTGACGGGGCTTTCTCGATGCAAGGCGCCGGTGCCAGTGTGCTGTTTGTCGCACCCACCGGAGAGCACCTCAAGTACGTGGTCCAGATGCACTTTTCCAAGGAGATGTCCACAACCAATACTGCTGAGTACGAGGGGCTGCTTGCCGGTCTCAGGACCGCGGCAGACCTCGGGGTGAAGAGGCTCATCGTCAGGGGTGACTCGCAGCTTGTCGTCAGACAAGTCAACAAGGATTACCAGAGCCCATTGATGGAGGCCTACGTAGATGAAGTGAGGAAGCTGGAGGAGCGCTTTGACGGTATCCAAGCGGAGCATGTTCCCAGAGCGGAGAACGACATCGCCGATTACCTGTCGAAGCGTGCTGCATTCAAGCTACCTGTGGAACCACGTACCTTTTTGCTCCGGTTAATTCAGCCATTCGTCGAACCATCAACGGGGCGGAACAAGCGAAGGAAATCAGGTCCCGGAAAGTACTTTCCTACCGAGCCCCATGGGGCTGCCGGCAAGGATGCTGCCGTGGACGCTGAGGCTGCCAAAGAGCAACTGGCTCCGGCAAGGCGTCCAGCCTTGGCCGTGGAGACAGCCGCGCCCATGGCAGAAGAAATGCCTTTGGTCCTGGTCGTCGAGCCCCAGGCTCCGGCGTGGGTGCAGCATACTGTCTGATTCCTCCAAACAGGGGAACTTCCTGAGGAGCAGGGAGAAGCGGAAAAAGTAGCCCGTCGGTCTACCCTGTACCAGTTCGTCGATGACGTCCTGTACAGGAGAAGGCCGAACGGTGTGAAATTGAAGTGCATCCCCCGGCAGGAAGGACTGGAGCTGTTGGCAGAGATACATGGAGGCATATGTGGCTCCCACATAGGGTCGAGGGCCCTTGCCGGCAAGGCATTCCGGCAAGGTTTCTTCTGGCCCACCGCCCTCCAGGATGTGACGACACTAGTAACCAAGTGTGAAGCGTGTCAGTTCCATTCAAAGAAGCTTCATGTGACATCCCAAATTTTCAATTTGGTATGTTATACATAGATCATCATTGCATATCATATTTTATTGCATTTTGACAAATCCTCGATAAATCCTAAGCAACTCAAGGACCCTCGGAGAGAGTTGGGGATTTTCTCGAATTTTCATATTTGATTTTCATCAAATAATAAGACGAGGATTTTGGTTTTAATTATTTTCTCTCCGGAAAAATATTTCAATTAAACAAAATAAATGACAGGAGAAAATATGACTTCTCCAAAACAATTGAAATACTGGAGGAAAAGTGTTAAAATCATTTATTGGAATTTATTTGGATTTTATTTGCAATTTTATTGCATTATAAAAATATTGCATGTTTTCAAAAATTTATTTTGTGTTAAAAAATGTTCACCCTATTCTAGATTTTCTAACTAGACGGGGAAAATTTATTTTATCTTTTTTGGACTTTTATTTATTTTCTACGAATTATTTTCCGCGGAACGTTTTAAAAAAAACCGCGTGACACCCGACCGGGCCGAAGCCCAGCCGCGCGCCGGCCCACCCCGCGCCCCTCTCCTTCCCCAGCACGACGCCGCCGCCGCTCGCCGAGTCCGGCACCCGCACGCCTCCCCGGCCGCCCCATCCTCCAAGCCACCGCACCCCCT